>NC_141667.1:174725431-175025431 GCF_028749965.1 Puma concolor
GTTGTACCTATCTCTGAAATGGGCCAAACGAGATTAGTGAGCAGAAACAATGGGCGTGCCTGTGAAGTACTTTCATGTCCTTGGATGAAAGGACCTAGGAACACGTCCCGTGTTATTTTTAATGCTTCTTAATAAGAAATGGTTGTATGCTTGTGTACATAAAAGAACTGTATAAATAAAGAAATAACGTTGGATGTTTCTTGGCTCTGCCAGTAATGTTTTGGAAGCACATCTGAGCAAAGACTAAATACACCTTGACATCACCACAGGTTTTGGTCCTCTTCCATAACTTCCCACCCTACTTTGGAGCATGCTGTAGGTGCATACTCCGGAGAGCATGCTTACAAAACAGTACTAAGCTTTGTACCCATGGAGATAATGATCACCAACCATTGTAAACACACAACCTTTCATTTTTCACTTTGTGTGCCTTTGTCTCTAAGGGGCAATGTTTGTTGATTAAAGAGAGTCTAGAGAGACCGTGTAACGTGTAAAGGGTCCCAGGGTATCTTCTAGGAGGCAGCCAGGGTACAATCTTTAAGATCACATGACCCACATTTTTATTCCGGCCCAGTCTCAGGACTGTGTGAGTGACCCTGATGACATCACTTGGCCTCCAAGCTCCAGTGTCCTCGTCCTTAAGCCAGATCTAGTAATTGATGCCTCACAGATTTGTCATGAAGATTTAACCGGATGAGAAAACGTCTGTGGCCCAATGCCATGCTCTTAGAAATGCTTAGGAAATAGTAAGTATTTTTACTAAGGATCAGGGCACTAGCCTTTTGGGTGTTCTGGTTACTTACGTAAAAGTAAGTAACAGGTTCTGGAAGGACTTTGCTCTTTAATTTCTATTTATGTTTTTGTGATCCTTGGTGATTTCCTTTACATCTGTTGCTTATCACACAAACCAGATTATTTCTATGAACTTAAAAGAGTGAAACAAAAGTGTGCACAATAAGAATTCGAGGGTAAAGTGTAACAGAAACCTATCAGCGTTCTTCTCGCTAGGAGCAAGAGAGAACATCACTTTGTTTTCTGGCCTCCCTCCCACCTGCTCTTTCCCGACCACCTCTCTGTACCCCACTGATACGCTGCAGTGCCCCCTGAAGACCCTGGCATCCTTTCTGCACTCCCCCCACATGCTCGCTTTTTTCTAGCTCTTCCGGAGGCTGTGTCTCCAATTTCTGTTGCTCCTGTGCTTGTTTTAATCCCAGATGAATTACACAAGTGTGAATAACTCCTAATATTTGTGGAATCCTTCACATATTTGAGCCTCTTTCCCTACTGTCTCCGCCTTCATCCTCACAATTATATGGTTATCTTCATCTGACCCATTTAAAAATTGAGGCACAATGAGTTTAACCCACTTTACGAGCATGTGGCAGAGCCAGGGTTCCTGTTTATGTCAAGGATGTTCTCGGGCAGGTAACCGCTCCTCCAGGGACCAGAGCACATTGGTGACTGCAGTCCCCCCTACAACTGCTGTGTAGCACAATTCCGCGGGCACACCCATGCAGACACAAATATTCCACAAAACACGATTACTCTTAGTGCTCTGTACTCTACTTGCTATTATATCCATTCTGTTCTAGTTCATAGAAAAGACAAAATGGTCATGAGGCACAGAATTGATTTCATGATCCATTGGCTGCACCTGCAGTTTGAAAACCACGTTCCCTCACTGTTCCCTGCTTGGCTGGGTTCCTGATACATGTTAGCCCCATACCTCGAGCCCTGGTGGTGGTCCTGATTCTCACAGCAGCCCTACAGGGTTAGCCCTGTTTTCCAGTAAGGAAACAAAGGCTGCTGGATACAGTTAACTCAAGGCACACTCAGCACTAAAAGAAAATCAATTCAGGAAAAGGGGTTAATTCCCTTACGTGTCATGGGCTAGCGTCAGAAGATACTCGAAATCTTACCTTGCTAGAGCTGAGAGCCCTCTCTCTTGACAGTGTGACTGGCTGCAGAGGTGGGAACAGCTGTTGGCCTGGTCCCGCCTGGTCCCTTAAAGGACGACTTCCACCACTCTTTCCACCAAAATGAATAGGAAACCGTTTCCTTGTGTCTCAACACCCTGATTTGGGGAACTAGGGAGTTTGGAGCTGTCTCTGCAGAGCAGAACGAAGGCATGTTGCTTGGAGTTCCCGGTTTAGGTGAGCCAGGTCGGCGCCCTGTTCCCTGGCTCTGTCTCGCTGTGATCCTGGCTGCAGCGGTGAGCTTCCGTGGCGGCCCCGTGCTGCCAGGCTCGTCTCAGTCACTGCTGACCACGCCATCAGAGATCAGACCTGGGAGAGGTGTGATAGCAGCCAGGGCCGTCGTGGGAACAGGAGGCAAGGGAGCGGTGGGGATAGTTGGGGGCCAGTCCCGCAGGGAACTTGGGAAAACACTGTATTCTTTGAATGTACTCCTTGATTTGTACAATTTATGGAGGAAGTAAAACATGAAAGTGCTTTCTAAATAATTTTACAAACAGAATGGGTAGCCAAAATGGACACTTCCTTTGCGCTCCTTTGTGCCTTCTTTGTGTCTTTAAATAGTTAAACGCATTCCCCAAAGAGAATAGCAAGATGAGATTATATTTAGGGAATAACTTACTTATCTGAAAGGATCTGGAAAAACGGATTTCAAAACTTTTTTGGATGGATTCTCTACATCTAAGGCCCCTTTCCTTTTGGCACCAAGAAAATGTTTTCAGTTGAAAAGTGATTCCATGCAAATTCATTATTTACGATTGCACCCCAAGGGTTGGCACAGATCAACAGCTATCATCTTCATCGTGATTAAACAGATTTGCTTTTTATATTTAATAGACTTTTTAAAATCAAAGCAAAACCTAGATATTTTTTAAGCAGTCCACTGTGCTCCTTTGGTATTTCTATTCCCTGGGTTATCCTCAGTGGGTTGGAAAAGGCTAAGCGAAGCTGTCTCTTTAAGACTTCTTCGTTATTACCTGGTTTTCTTTTCTCTCCTTTTTTTTTTCTTCCCTTGTTGAGAACAAAACTCAGAGAGAGAGAAGAGGTGAGTATGCTGTTACTAGTAAAGAAATACAACTGGATTCTAGCCTAATGGAGTCGGCCTTTTGTTTCTGACACTGAAGTCTTCATTAAAGCCCTTGGAACTGCTCCCCAGAGCTCCTGACCTTTCTGTATCGAAAGAGGACTTTACACGACTTAAATTCTTTTTCCTTTGTCGGCAAACAATGTTCTTTTCTTCTGAATATGGATGATGATCGGTTCATTCAGGGGCTACAGGATTTAAAAAAAAGAAAAAAAAGAAATCAAGATTTAAAGCTACTTCAGGTGATTGTCTCATTCTTGCAACTGGGAGACGAGCTGCCCTTAATAAAGGTCCTCGGCTCAGAAATGAAAACGTAGCTGTCAGGACGCATGGAACCAGCAGCCGCTCTGGAGGATATATTTTAGTAGAGGGCGGTTTCCTGGTTGGGGGCTGGAGTGATTAGGGTACAGTAAAGTGTTGTGCTTTCTCTGCCTGGTTTGTAACCACTTGTATGGTTTTTGTCTTGGACCAGGGTCGTTTTAAGCTTCTGAAGGTTAGTGGGTAGGGTTTCTTTTTGGGATAATGAGAGGTTTGTCTTCCAGTAGCATACACAAAAGGGCTAACAAGACCATGGTTCTCAGTCTCCCCGTTGTGTTGAGGGATTATCAATTTACTACGCCAAATGCTTTGATTCAGAGGTGGCCATTTTGGGTCACATGGCTGATACGAACTTGTGGTATGTTTGTAACAAAGGAAAAAATTGCTGAACATGGCACAAAAGATAAAAAGAAAAAAAAAAGTCAACTTGAAACTGATAAAAAAAAAAAACAACAACCAGGTTTGATACTAATGTTTCAGTTAAAATATTACCCCAAACAAAAACATTGGTTTACCTAACCATAGCATGCCAGCTAACTCTTATTAAATGAGGTTTAATTGTGTACCTTCAGAAAAATATATACTTAGGCTAATATATTTAGTGTATATGTTTACATGAAGGTTGTATGTCCTACCATAAATCTCTGCACTGAAATGTTCTGCCTGCAAACATTTTTTACAACACTTATTCATTGTAAGATTAGTTTATTAACTTCAATTGCTTGGAGGTGGGTACTTTAAATAATAGTATCTATCAGAAATGATAATTAATTTGACCCTTATCTGCTCTTGCAGTGTGTGTCTCCTGTGAATACTTTTATCACCTTTTGAAGATAATATAGTGGTTTCTTACTTGGCAAGTGGATAAAAGCGGAATAGATAGAAACCAAAACGAGCACCATGCATAAAGCACACGGGCATGGTAAAACAGACACTGTTAACAAATTGCCTGCTGCTTTTAAAGAAAAAGGCAGCTTCATTCAGCTCATCTTTTAATAAATCATTCTCTTCATTCAAGTTTTGATTGAAATTGTGCTCATTTTGAAATACATCTTTGGCATGTCATAACAGAAAAAAATATTCTAGTTTACTGAACTACTTTGTTCTAATAGCTGCTAACTAAACATGAGCAGTCGCCTACTGTATCCCTTTAGGTTACTGTATGGATTTAAGTGGGGACCCTTCTTGCATTGGGAAATGCTGAAAATGTAACTTTTTCTATTTATGATAGCAGTGACTTGCTGATAATTAGCAGGGCCTCCTTAAGGCCTACAGATAGCTGAGGTCTCTGTTTAAAACTCATCATAAAGCTGCTGCAGGCTCAGCATCAGAGTGAGCAACTTCGATCTCGGCAACAAATCCCACATTAGTGCCCCAGTCTTTGGAGAGATGGATCAATTTCAGGAACTTTCCCAAAGAGAAAAAGGTGAAGGGGGTGACGAGAGGGACCCTTCCTGTTAATGAAGTAGGCGATCGAACTTTAAACGTGTGCTCCTGTGCCTGTCCTGTTGAACCATCCAAACCGTGGCTCCCAAATGGGCAGATACAGGGCCTTTTCATCGTTTCACAAAGGAAGAAAGGTCTGTCTTTTAACAACAAGGCAGTTTTTTGGTAGGTGAGCTTAGGTAACACTTCCATAGAGTGTACTTTGGAAGCCTGGTGGACACTTTTTCCTAGACTTCTTACCGGATGTGCATTTGTGCTGTGACAGGCACATGAAGGCCAACAGGTCATGTAAACCTGGATAGGCTCGTGGTTGCTATGAGCAGAGACCACCTCCCACTTCTTTCACTGGCTTGAAGCCCATCCCTTAGCCTGTTCTCTTTCAGCCCCTTCATCTCCTTAACCACCAGTCCTCAGAGTCTCTCAGCTTGGGCCCCAGAGTGGATACTGCCCATGGTTCAGAGCCTTGGCGGGACGGGGCAGAGCATCAGGAAGTGAGGAAGGTTGGGTAGCAGCCCTCCCCCATCTGGCCCTGTCGTTTTTTGTTTTTTTTTTTTAATTTTTTTTTTCAACGTTTTTTATTTATTTTTCGGACAGAGAGAGACAGAGCATGAACGGGGGAGGGGCAGAGAGAGAGGGAGACACAGAATCGGAAACAGGCTCCAGGCTCTGAGCCATCAGCCCAGAGCCCGACGCTGGGCTCGAACTCACGGACCGCGAGATCGTGACCTGGCTGAAGTCGGACGCTTAACCGACTGCGCCACCCAGGCGCCCCTGGCCCTGTCGTTTTTATAAACCTCAGAGAATCAGCTGGAGGAGGAGACGCATTGGCCTTGATGGACTCTTTGAGTTGATAATTACAAAGTAAGATCAAGTAGAATCTGAAGAATTTCTGAAGTAGGATGAATGAAGAATTTAAAATCCCAAATAGAATGATGATTATTCCCCTGACAAGGAACTCTTACTGTTGCTTAAATTGTTGTTCAGTCTTTGGTCCTAAGTTCAGTAGTTTTAGGGTAGACTATTTATTTATGACAGTGAAAATTTTCTTTTATGAAGCTTTGCATCTAAAAGCGTGCCCCAAAATTAAAATAGTAGAAAGATAAAATAAGTATTGCAGTAGATAATAGGAAAAAGGGTGCTGTATCGGGTTGAATTGTGGTTCCTCCAAAGATATGTCCAAGTCCTAACCCCTGGTACCGTGGTCTTTGGAGGTGTAATTAAGTGAAGGATCTCAAGATTGACTGGGTGATGCGTATATCCCATGATAAGTGTCTTTATAAGAAGAGGAGAAAAGCACAGATGCAGCAGGGAGAAGGCTTATGAGAAAGTTAAGGGTGACTTTTAACTGGGGTCTTGGGATCGTGCAGTTCAGTAATTTATTTTTGAAACATTGAATGACCAGTGATTTTTCAGTGCTTTTGGGGCATATTGGCCACTTACTTTATAAAAATGATGTGTCCTTTTTAAATGTCTTTCAATATTTGGAATTTGCCTTCAGGCATGCACATTTTTTGGTGGCACACGTCTCTGTCTTTTGCATCCATTTGTCCCTCCTCAGTCTTAAAATTGAGACCATAGGAAAAGATGGTCCAGGAGGCTCTCTGAGTGTCATTCTTCTTCGCGGCTTGAGAAAAGTTTACCTTCTTAGTCCTCTCAGGCTTTTGAGAAGAGAGGAGGAATAGTCCAGCCCCAAGGTCAGGCAAGATTTGAGGCTGGCGATTCCCTCGAGCCGTGCTTGGATGCCTGTGGAAGAGTCCAGTCTTCTCTGATTCCCCCATCTGTGTGCATCTCGGTGCTGTACCACCTCTAGTGTCTGCTGTCCGTGTTCTTACGGCCTGGGTTATCAGAGCCTTCCAGAAGAAGACGTTAATGGCCTACCTAAGGTTATGCACCAGATTCTCTCCTGAAACCCAGAAGGAGGCATATATTGCAAGAGTAATTTAATTGTGGCTCCTCCTGAAGCACATGAATAGGAAGAGCTATTTAAATTAAAATCATTTTATTATGATGCACGTCACAATGGGTTTCAGGTTATCCTCCCCTTGCAGTTAATAACGAGGTTCTGTGAGGCATGTAATCCTGATGCACAGACAAGATAATGTGGGGATTAGCTGATGCAAAACCATAGGCATCTCCTCGAGAATAAAGGCGCCACTGGGCCCATTAGTTCACATTCTCTTTGGACAAAAAACTGGATGTCCCCTTTGCACATGGGGACAGATTCCCAATCCAAGAAAACTCTTCTACCGAAGGAGGAAATATCCTGGCTTCTTCATCAGTGCAAATGGGAACATACTTGAGAGTTTGCTTTGAGTCACAAATGTCAACTAATCGTTCTGTTGGTGTTTTCCAGTGTCACACCAGGATTGATAATAAACTCACATCTCTTGATGTAAAGCCCCTCAAATAATTATATCCTTGTTTTTCCTGTTTAAGCAGGTATTACTAGGAGAGCATTTTCAAAAACCAAACCTTCATTTCTCTTCTTCAGTTTCTTCTTAAGACGACACACTTCAGCAGTTTCTTCTGTTAGTGTTCAGTGGTCCGGAAGACACTGGGGGTCAAACTTTGTAGGATGGAAAATTAATAGATATACTATTGTGTAAACAGGCATCTGCAACCTTCGTGTTAACGATTATAGTGAATTCTGGTTTTTATATTTTAATTCTGTTTTGGAATTTAGCATCGAAATAAAATGAAAAGAGGCTACAGTAATAACATTCACTATTCTGGAATATTTAGGAACCTGTTTTATTCACTGGAACAATGAGGAAAAATCTGGATCCCTTTAATGAACATACGGACGAGGAACTGTGGAGTGCCTTAACAGAGGTAACTTATAAAATGCAATTATTGTAAACTCGTTACCATCAGTATATATGTACGTACTTCTGGAACATTGCAGGTAGTTACTGGGAACTTAACTGGTTTAACTGACTGTTGACCACCTAGGAGAACATTGATGACGTGGATATACTTAAAATGTATGTATTGGTGATGATGCGAACCAAAAATGAAGTGTCTCATGTTTTCACGGTTAACTTTCTTCCTAGAATGCAAAGCAACTAGATACGTATCTTACTTGTCTTCAGCAAAGCTTGAGGTTATATTTATGGATTCAAGTTTTGGTGGCCAGTTAGCCTGCAACGTATATTTCACTTCTCTGTTCTTAGGTGGCACCCACTAAATAGAGACAATCATAGTTTTTCATTATTAACTGAAAGATAAATGAGCTCCTCCTAATGAAATGCTTTGAAGTTTTATAAGAAAGTGTTTGTAAAGGTAAATAATACAGCTAGAATGTGTAATAATTATTTTTGACAAATGTGTCATTTTAATGCTACTGAGTAAATGTAGGTAACAGGACCCCGGAACTTTTGCTAAGTTTTTATACCGATATATTCATCTCTAGAGGATTTTCTATTATTTGTGCAGTGTTTCCATTTGGACCATCTCTTTGAAATTCCCTGCCCTTGCATGGAAGGGCATGGAAGGATATCGGCTGTTAAGATGCTGTTGGTTTGTATATTTTAACACTAATCGTTCTGTGTATTTGCCCTCATTCTGCAATTGATTCCAAGCTCCTGGAAGTCAGAAACCACATCATACTTCCAAATCTTGGACTTCTAATCCCTCATGGGACCTAGCTCAGTCTTTTGCTTTTAAAAAGTCAGCCCTTAAGGGGCACCTGGGTGGTTCCGTCAGTTCAGCGTCCAACTCTTGATTTTGGCTCAGGTCACGATCTCACAACTGTGTGCCGACACCGTGGAGCCTGCTTGAGATTCTCTCTCCCTTTCACTCTGCTCCTTTCCTGTTCTGTCCCTCTCTCTCAAAAATAAATAAATAAACATTTAAAAAGTACCTAATAAATAGGTACTAAATATTTGATCTTTTCTTTTTGGGAACGTGTGGCTTATTTCTTTTTGAAAAAAATCTCACAGATCCCAGTGACTGATCACTCACATTGTGGTTGTTTTGCCTCAGTGTGTTTGTCATTTAGTGTCACCCTTCCAGGGAACACTCTGAAATCTTTCAGTTTATAGGTGAGCTGTGACTGTGAGCGGGGAGAGTTGGAAGCTTGACGGTTTCCTGCCAGTAATTCTGGTTTCTGAAGGCATGTCAGTGCTGAGTCTTTACACACCCACCCTGCTTTCCAGTAACTGAAGGGATTTTATTTGCCTAAATTGGGCCGAATACTTCACCTTGTCCTTCCTACTTGAAAGCACTTGATCTCTGATTTCAGTTAAGTTTGTGAGTCTTTCTCCAGTGAAATTCTAGAAGAGGAGGTGTGTAGAACAACAGTTAGCCATCAAACCTAGGGAAAAATAGGACGATCCACTGCTCTTGAACTCCTGTGATAAACTTAATGGTGTAATTGTGGCACACCTCAATAAAACAGGAATTACTGGCAAATCATTTTTCTCTTTGTTTCAGAGCTTGAGATCCCTCCTCATAGATTCCCAGATAGTAAATTTACTCTAGAAACACATTGTCCCAGGACCATGAAGAAATGTTAATTAGGTGACAAACCATATAAAATCTTAGAACTTTGATCATCACTTGTATTTCATCTTCTTTCTTCTGCCAAAATTAAAATAAAATTTAGTAGCCTGCTAGAATTCTAAAAGTAATGTGTTGCAAGTGGTAATGGTAAGATTTACCTTTATTTTCAACTGCATTTGGAACTTCCTATAAATAGGAATAAACATGATGGTTTAACAAAGTGAAGTGAGTGGTTTTCGTGTGTTGCTTATGCAGCTGACCTCATTGCTTCGGCGCTACCTCTCAGAGTGAGAAGTCATGCCGGAGTTGTATTGCTCTAGGAATTGTTTCTTCGTGACGTGTGTATGTTTTTCAACGAAAGGTTTGGCAGATTTTCTTAAAACTTGGATATATCATTGTATTTTACAGTATGATTCCAGCTGTTTCAAGCATATATAGATTCTGGAACATGTACCTGATGAAGGCACCAAAACATAAACCTTGCTTATTTGGGGAGTAATGATAAGTGATTTTTTTTTTCTTTTCCTCTTTGACTTTTCTGAATTCTCCAGATTTTCTCTCATGCACCTTATTGCTTTTATCATCTGGATCATACTCCTGGCAGATGAAATGCAATAGACCTTTTCACAGTCATTGTAAAGGTTTCATGAGCCTGCTCAGGGAGGTTGGGATCATTCTGTAGTAGGTCAGGGACTCTTCACCTGGATTCCTTAGAATCTCCAGGCCTTTACACTATGGAATAAGAATCTTCCCTAAAAATTGTACCCATGGTGTAGTGTATGTGCATTTACCTGGAGAGACGCCATACAGAGGATTCAGCATACAAGTCTAGTGCCATTCAGATTCTTCTGGATTTATCCTGTTCAGTCTACCCATCGTCTCCGTGGCTTGCTGCGTCCCTTTACATCTGAACCTGAGCATCATAACCAGTCCTGCTCTTTAACAGATGGCAGGAGACCTGGTATCTTTGGCAGCTCCCTATAAGGTGGACTGAACACCCTGGTCAGCTGATCTACAAGTGATGCCAAACTGGAAACTGGAACCCAAGTTCACAGGGTCGGCTTGAGAGCCAGTAAGAGAGCACTACTATTTTCTCTTCTTTAAGAACTTGAATTAAAAGGAAAAGATGCTTTTTTTTTTTTTTTTTTTAAGTCTTCTTAGCTGTGTTTTCTCCTCCTCTCTTGGATGAGTTGGGTGTTCAGAAGGGAGACAGTTGGCCATCTCATCCAGGCTCTTTTTTCATATATTGACAAATAGCCATAAACCAAAGAAAGTTCATTAGAAATTAGTAGCAGTAAGGGCACTTGCAAAGCACCAGCAGTTCCTAAATATAAGTAATGACTAGAAATGAAGCAGTTTATTAGTCAAGGGGCAAAAGATCATACTAGATAAAACTCAGAAATTCAGCGGTATGTTACTTCTTTAAAAAAAAACAAAACAGCTTTAATACTGGGATATGTGACCAAGAATATGGTACATTGGGGCACCTGGGTGGCTCATTTGGTTAAGCATCCATCTCTTGATTTCAACTCGGGTCATGATCTCACAGTTCATGGGTTCAAGCCCTGCGTCAGGTTCTTTGTTGATGGTGTGGAGCCTGCTTGGCATTCTGTCTCCCTCTCTCTCTGCCCCTCGCCTGCTCATGCGCGCGCGCGCGCTCTCTCTCTCTCCCTCTTTCAAAATAAATGAACAAACGTTAAAAAAATTTTGTTTTTAAGAATATGGTACATCATGTCAGAACTGTGGAGAAACCATCTAGTTACGTTCAACACTGATGGTATCTCTATTAGAATACAGGTACATCTCATTATACAGGAAGCCAAGACCAAGAACTCTGAGCATCAGCAGTGTATACATGGGGAAATGTAATTCAGCTCTTGCTTTCCTGACATGCTGCATTTGCATTTTCCCCTGGGCCATGTATTTTGGTCAATGGGCTCCCCCTTTACTTCATTTACTCTTGGCTTTGTTCTAGCAAAAGCCCTTGTCCACCTGTTGATTGCATTTCAGTGTCTCTCTTCTCTTTCTAGCCCACATCAGCCTTTCTTCTTTGAAAAGTCAGAAAGTTCCATGGAATGTGGAGATCATTGGACATCTGTGTTAACCTCCTGTGAGGGTGCTGGCACCTGGTGGATTCAGTACACGTAGTATATGATGATGGAAATGGGTGTCTTATAAATTCAGTTTATTATTTTCAATTTTGCTGTAATTAATTATTTTCCTAAGCTTAAAAATCTGAAGTACTCTATACTAAGTCATTTTGAATACCATTATTTGACCTGTTTTCCTTAAACTATAATTTTTTTTAATTAAATGCTTTGTACATTTTAAAATATTTCTTAATATTTATTTTTGAGAGAGAGAGAGAGACAGAGCATGAGTAAAGGAGAGGCAGAGAGAGAGGGAGACACAGAATCCGAAGCAGGCTCCAGGCTCTGGGTTGTCAATAACAGAGCCTGACGCAAGGCTTGAACTCATGAAAACTGTGAGATCATGACCTGAGCCGAAGTTGGATGCTTAACCAACTGAGCCACCCAAGCGCCCCATATGCTTTGTACATTTTAAAGTACAACATTATGATATCTTGAAGGTACATAGTTGTAAAGAATACATTTCTTTTACAGTGACATTTAGTAAGAAAATAGTATTGTATAGATAATCTATATGGATATATTTTCCAATTTTTATAGGAACACATGTCACAAAATGGGATACACTTGTGGCTTCTTTCACACATCCAACAAGTACTCTTCAAGACTTTTTAGAGAGGCATCCTTATAGATTCTAGAACCCCTCCAGTCATTAAAAGAGACAGTAACTCTCTTGGAGTAAATCTCAGGGAGAAGATGGAAAATAAAGCCAATGCATATGTAATCAAGCTTCTGTGCTGATACAGGTGAAGAAGAAAAATAAAGCAGAACATGAAGGGATGGTAACTGACCACATTATGGATAAATGATACCTATTGATCTCTTAGTTTGTATCAAACACTGTTGGAAACCCTACACATACTGACTCGTTTTCTATCCCAATGTTAGAAGGTAGACACCTTTGGAATTATTACAGTTTTATTTAAAGGTCAAGAAGTTAAGATAGAGAAAGTTCAGGAACTTGCCCAGTTGACAGTACTCATGCCTAGGCAGTCTGGCTTCAAGGTCCCAATTTTTTATTTAAAAAATTTCAGGGGCACCTGGGTGGCTCAGTCGGTTAATCATCCAACTCTTGATTTTGGCTCAGGTCATGATGTCACAGTTCATGAGATCGAGCCCCATGTCACTGACAGCACAGGGCCTGCTTGAGATTCTCTTTCTCAAAAATAAACAAACTTCCCCACTCGTGTGCACACACTCTCTCAATAATAACCTTTAAAATAAAATAAAAAATGTTAAATCACAAGAGAGTAGAAGTAATAGTATCATGAACACACATGTACCCTTCACCTAGATTCACTGGTTAATATATTGCCACATTTGCTTCCTCTTTTCTGCAGTCTCTGTGGTGCTCAACTGCTGGAAAACAAATTGCAGAAATTTTCATTATAAGTTGCAATTCACCCTTAGATACATAAATATATACCTTATAAGATTAAGGACATCCTCCTACATAATCCTTATCTCACTCAAATGGAACAGTAATATTCTATCAGATAGGTTTTCGGATTCTCCAGTTGTAACTCCCACTTCCTGTGTTCTGCCTCTCTCGCCTTTTTCTCGGTTCTGGTACTTAATTATAACTTGAGTGTGTGAAAACACTACAGAGGGCCTTCATGTTTGTGTCATTCTTATAATCAACCCTGATTCATAAATGAAGAAATGTGTGTCTCAGAAAAGCCTGTTTTCTGGGAAACCTGTTTATTCTTCTTCAGGCAGATATGGGCAACCCAAAGGAGGATCAAAAACCAGACTAGTGGTGAGCTGTCATCTGAGTCAGGAGCAAGCATGAGGTTCTTTCTTCAAAGTCAGGCTTATACAAGTATTACAAAAGTCAGCTCAGAAGGCAGAGCTGATAAAAGCCTTGGTCAGTTCCATCACCTGGGCTATAGATTGATGAATGGGTGTCATTAAAGAATCACCCATGAGCCCTCCTACTTGTAGTGGAAGAGGTTGACTAAAGGGACATCTTCCACTTCATAATTCTCAGTGCAAGGACTGGCCCCCACCACCCAGATCTTCCTCTTTAGATTTTATGTACCTTTCATGATAATGCTGGGTACCAATACTGTATTTAATCCTAACTCACATTGCCCATTTCTGGGGATTGGACTTTGATCAAAAGCACAATAATCCCATTCACAGAAGTACTTTCAGCATTTAGGATGTTGTAAAAACACTGCTCACTCACCCTTGTGTTTTGTCATTTGACATTGTAGTTCTGTGTCCCTGCTTATTGGCCATCACCCTTTCATCCGTTGGTCTCTTAATTTGAAACGTATTTACTCTCTGTTCTTTAACTCCCTAGTGGAGCCTGAGTTTGGTCTTGTTAAAATTTTCCCAAATGAGTATTCATTGAGCTGAGCTCTACCACTGTGTGGTTTCAGTTTATCTTTGGTGTTTAAAAATAAAAGTTTGTTTTTTGGAACTTACAGTTTTATGAAGATAGATTAATATAAGCACTATCTAAACTCATAGTCTGGGGGAAATAAGATGTGATGTTGTGCCCTATTTTTCATGAGTTTTCATTCACTGCAAAACATTTACGAGATTGAAGTAAATGAACTTGACTGGTCTAGCAGAATGGATTAAATTTGGGAAAGAGCCATCCCCCAAATAGGTTCCAGATTTGCTAATATATGAGCTGTGGTTTGCCATTGTTTGAATTTTTTTTTTAACTTTAAAACCTTCCAAAATGGTAAAGTGCTGACAAGATTATACCTTTAGAGAACCTTGCTTCTTGCAATAATTAAAATTTTTTTCTTCTCTTTAGTGTACTAACTCCTATACAAAATGTATTTTGGGAAGCTTGACTCAACCGTAACAATCCTTTTAACTTTTTTAAATGATTTTTTTTTTAACGTTTATTTATTTTTGAGACAGAGAGAGACAGAGCATGAACGGGGGAGGGTCAGAGAGAGGGAGACACAGAATCTGAAACAGGCTCCAGGCTCTGAGCTGTCAGCACAGAGCCTGACGCGGGGCTCGAACTCACGGACCGTGAGATCATGACCTGAGCCGAAGTCGGCCACTTAACCAACTGAGCCACCCAGGCGCCCCCTTTTAACTTTTTTAAATGTTTAGACTACATTGAGAAAAATGGCTTCATTTTTTGAGCGATTTCCTTAATTAATCCCAAGGGGGAGGTTCCTCGTGGGCATCATGTGGCAGGGATGGGGGACACTGAGATGATTTCTTTTCACGAACTTTATTGAGAAATAATTTTATATGCCAGAAAATCCCCTCATTATAAGTGTGATTCAGTGATTTTGGTAAATTTGTAGTTAATCATCATAGCAGTCCAGTGTTAGGACATTTCTGTCACCATCCCAGAATTCCCTCTTCTCTGTTTACAGTTAACTCTCTGCCCCAAGCAACCACTGTTTTTTGCTTTTTGTCTTTGTAAATTCTTTGTTACCTTTTATCTAAAAATTATGAAGGAACATTATTAATTATTCCATATTTTACTTTGAGAATAGCATTATTTAACATAGTACATATTTCTCAATGCATGAACAGATGATGCCTGCTGATGGCAACAGAGAAGAGTCTTGATTCCCATTAAGCTTGTGCTCCTGGGGCACCTGAGTGGCTCAGTCGGTTGGGCTTCTGAATCTTGGTTTCAGCACAGGTCATGATCTCACAGTTTGTGAGTTTGAACCCCACTCCGGGCTCTGTGTTGACAGTAGGAAGCCTGCTTGGGATTCTCTCTGTCTCTGCTCCTCTCTCTATCTCTACCCTGCTTGCGGGTTCTCTCTCTCTCTCTCAAAATAAATAAACCTAAATTTTTTTTTAAATAAAACAAAATAATTAAAAATAAACAGGGGCACCTGGGTGGCTCAGACAGTTAGCATCTGACTTCAGCTCAGGTCATGATCTCACAGTCTGTGAGTTCGAGCCCCGTGTCGGGCTCTGTGCTGACAGCACAGAGCCTGGAGCCTGCTTTAGATTCTGTGTCTCCCTCTCTTTCTGCTCCTCCCCTGCTCATGCTCTGTCTCTCTCTGTCTCAAAAATAAATAAAAACATTAAAAAATTTTTTTTAAAAATAAAAGAAATAAAAAAATCCATGTGCTCCTAAGTCAGAGAATAGTTCTGGCCTGAGTTGACACAACCATCTTTAAGTAGACAGTAATTAGAAGTAACTCTCCCATTCACGTGACTGGACATATAAGATGTTTAAGAAGAACTAGAACTTCAGAGCTCTTGTGTCTAGTGGGCTTGTCTACGTCAGTACTACTTTGTTTAGGAAGAAGTCCTTCTTTCTGCATCCACAGGTGCAGCTTAAAGAATGCATCGAAGATCTTCCTGGCAAATTGGACACCCAATTAGCAGAATCAGGATCGAACTTCAGTGTCGGACAGAGGCAGTTGGTGTGCCTCGCGAGAGCCATCCTCAGGAAAAATCGAATATTGATCATTGATGAAGCAACGGCAAATGTGGATGTGAGGTACAGAACTGGGGCCCATGAACCTTGGAATCCAAACTTTAAATGTGGCAAATGGGAAACATTTAATGATGCTGAGAAATGTTTCCAGGTACTCTCTTTGTCCCAAAGGTATCATTGGTAATGTTAATTTTGGAAAGCAGGAAGAAACCAAAAAGAAGTTATATGGTGATAACGATATTATTAGGCATCCTAAGACCGCTAGATTTCCTCAGTGCTACTCTTGATAGTTTCAAGCAAGTGGAGGGAAGCATATTTAACATCGTCATATGCAAAACAGGAAACTTCTGAATAGGTTTTCTTATACTCAGTTTTTTAAGAACTATCTCATGTTTTTGATTTTTAAAAACATTATGAAAATGTCATGATTGTTTTAGGGCTTAAGTCTGCTTCTCCTATCTTTACTGAACTAAATCCAACTTTTTTGGTTCCAGAACTGACGAGTTAATACAAAAAAAAATCCGTGAGAAATTTGCCCAGTGCACTGTGCTGACCATTGCACACAGGTTGAACACCATTATTGATAGCGACAAGATAATGGTAAGACCCTCACCTGTGACTTTCCAGTTTTTTCCATTTATGTTCAGTTTTTCAGCTTAACCTTCCTTATACAACCTGATAGAAACCTCTAATAAGTTCATTTTCTGTTAATTTTTCCTCTCATTCCTGATAGTGACTCAGGTACTTAACTATACCTTCAGAATGTGCTATTAAATAAACTAATGATTTCATATTTGCGTATTAAAAGTTTATTTGAATTGTCCTTTTCCTTTAAGATGGCCAACCATGAAAATCTTTCAAATTCAAGATCTGGCCTCTTCTTACAGAGGGGTAAAATAGTACTTCTGGCCATGTCACAGTTGTTTCAGTGTTTTGGATTCTCTTAATCAAAAAGTTACCGTTTCATTTAGGCTGCCAGGATGTTATTGGGTAACTTGCAGAATTTCTTGTCTGTCAGGATGTTTACAAGATGCACTGACAAAGGGGAGTCTATGAAGGGAGAAGCCGTAGTCAGAAACACAAAGTATTTCAACAGAAAGGATTTAATGTAGGAATTGGAAGGCTGGAAAAGTGGAAGAGAAAAACTGGGATAATGATTTTAGGAAGCAGGTACTGAGCCCCAAGACAGATCTCTAGACCTGAGAACTCAGAGGAAAGACCCTAAAGACTCATGCTCAGACCTCCAAGGAGAGTCACTGCCCAGCCGCTGGTTACATTTGTGAGGGACTACAATGAGACTAGTTCTCAATGTGTGTTCTAATGGAAGAAGGGGGGTGGTGCCAGGTCCCGGGCCCCAGGTGATGTTGCAGGAGCAACATAGGCCATGGCGACCATTTGCTCTGTGTCTCACCTTCAACACCCCCTTCCCCAAGTGCCCCCTGCTGGTGGAACCCAACAGAGCACCAGCCGGCCAAAGCTCTCTGGAATGTGGTTTGCAGACAGCAAATGAGCTGAGAGTGTAGGAAAAATGGTGGGTCTGGGGCTGAGACTTAGGTGACCAAGCAGCAGGTCTCTTACACAGCACAGCCAGGGACTACACACAAGGCAGGCTTCAAGCTTTGGTCTCTGGAAATCTGTCCAGTATCTGCCAGGTTTGATTGGCTTTTTCTTTCTTAGTAATTCAGTCCTTCCTTCCTTTTCTTTTTTCCTCCCTCCCTTTTCTCTCACCCTATCCTCCTATATTTTTTCTTCTCTTTTCCCTCTTTTGCTTGCTCAGTTTCAGTTATCTTAGGATGTGGTTTTATGAAATGATAAGGAGGCCATGCCTCAAAGGAAAACCCTTTGGCTACAAATAAGCCCAAGGAATGCACGTATTATTTTCAGGGTAATTCCCAGTCCATGGCAACAGGCTGATTTTCACCTGTCTCATGGATGCTGACTGTTGTTACAGACACAACAGTATCCGGTGGTGCTTTGATTAGTGGTGAGAAAGTAAATAAAGAAGGCCTATACAGCGTGTGAGAGGCAACAGATAGGGTTAACCAAGTTTTTGATGATCTGCACTAAACAGGTTAGTAATCAGTAATAAGCAGTAATATCCAAGCTTCCTTATGTCCAGTGAAAACAGAGCTGTCCCTTTTGACTCTTCGGGCAGTTTCTGGAATATTGCCTCCCACCCGTTTCACATGCATTGTCAGACGGGATCATCAGTGGGGGCAGTGAGAAGATAACCGGACTCTCCACAGTGAAGCGGTGCCTTCAACCTTGGCGCTCCCCCGGCCTAGACATGTGCAGGAATGAGCTCTGACGAGGTTGACGTCAGGAGCTGGGTGTTCCCAACCAAAGGGATGCTGTAGGCTTCAGGCAGCATGGCTGGTGTGGACTAGGACACCTAGAACTAGGAAGCAAGCCACTCCAGCAGACTTTTGTGAGTGACCATGTGACATTCCATGATGGCAGGACAGTGACTCTTAGATTCCAGAAACGTTGTGTGGCATTGGTAGCATCCTTATTCCTTCCTTTTGAATGGAAACTGGAAAAATAACCTTTGATTTCTGCTTGCTACCTGTCACTTTGTTCTTGTCTCTCGGCTTTGTATTTCACAGATTGTCCCCAGAAGCCTCCTTTTTCCGCAATAAGTGAATGATGGTAGAATTTTCCGTGTTTGAAGTGCTTTGCCAGGCTTTGGTTGCAGTGGCAGAAAGCTGGCTTGATCTCCAGCTTAGTGAAGAGCACCTTCACATCAAACCTTTGCTCCTAAATGTACCATATAGATTTATTCCGAGGTTTTGGTATTACAACATTTTGGTGGTAGTAGTTTCTTTTTATCATCTCATTCTTAGAAGTACTGCCACCTTGGAATGCGGGATCGTTTAGGGAAACAGCAGAGAAGGACAGAATTTGACAGACTCGTCAGCTGGTCATTCCTAAATCTTGTTTTTGGTCATTCCTAAGCCTTACCCATTTGCATTACCCATCAGCATTTGACCCACACATGTGAGCTTAAGTATCCCCTTAACCAGTGTGCCTCATTGCCGTTAGCAAAGTATGTCTGTGTGTTTAATGCTTCCCGTATGAGTATCTCCTGATAAATTTCAAGAAGCTCAGATTTTTCTCTCTGGGCCAGGGGTCTTTGTCCAGATCCTTAAAGTGGTTTTGCAAAGCAGTTTACAGCCCCTCCCGTCCTTTCGAACCTGGCCCTGCTGTGTTCTCTTTCTTTCCTTAAAGAGAGAGTTAAAATCGCTTATTAAAACTGTCGGTTGTCATTTGGTTCAACTGGATGTTGGTGGCTTAGGCTAAGGCACCAGCAGTGGAAATGGTGAGATGGTTGGATTAAGGGCAGATAAATGACGGTGTGATAGGCGGAGCCTGGGGTGTGAGGGAAGGGGCCTGAGATTTGGAGGAGTTGGGGAGACTGAGGGAGAAGTCAGTTTGGAGACAGGAAGCACAGGGTTCCTTTTAGAGTCCGTGACCATTGCTGGGAAGGACCTTACTTTCCATGGTGGGCTCTGTGTGTTCCTGTGGGGCTGCTGCTCCCACTCCCAGCTCCAGTGATGAGGGACCTTCAGTCCAGCACCCCCCCCCCCACCCCTGCTGAGAGTTCGTCAGGGACATCACGGGCAGATAAACTTGGCCACCTGCTTACATCTTGGTCAGAGCTGGTTTTGGTTTGCTGACTCCTTTGACAGGGAATGGCAGGATGAGACCTCAGGGGATCCAAGTGGCACTCATTCCCTAGTTCATCATCGGGAAATCGTCCTCTGTGTTCCATCCACTCCAGGGAGAAGCCTTCTGTTTTATTCTAGAACTTCTGATTACTAGTTGGCTTTTAGTCTAGCAAAACACCATAAATAATGTTCCTTCTTGAACCTTTGATTTTTGGATCAATCTTTTTTTTTTCTTGCTGGCTTTAGAAATACCCATTTCCTTTCCAAAAGCAAGTGATCATCTGTTCTGTTATTCTGAAAGCTTTAGGGACATAAAGACGAGTCACTCAGCAGCAAGGCCTCCTGCTCCAGAGGGTGGCGGTCGCTCACGGAGGGGCTGGGGAAGTGACGGATGCTAATGAAGGGCATAACCACAGCCTTGTCATCGTAAAGTCGTGTAATTGCACGCGCTCACGGTGTAATAATTACATTTTGTTGCACTGGTGAATACTTCTGCACAAAGACGTATGGATATGGTTTTGTTTACTGTAAGTAAATCAAACAAAAGGCTTGTTGGGAAACAACTGTGACCTAATTAATAGCTTTGTTTATGTGTTGGCTCTCCAAAGGGATTTACCCAGTTTTGGTTCATTAAGCGCCATTAATGTGTTAGGCTTAGAATTCTATTTTACAAAGATGTTCTCTCAATTTTAACTTTATTAAACATGATGTAGTCATAATGACAGCTAATTTAATCTTCCTCATTTGCTCAGTTGCCACAAAACAGTGGAGCAAGACAGACAAATTAGAAATCCTCTTTCTCCTAATACTCACCACTGTCTCTGCGTTAAATACAGCTCTTCCCTGTAGTTTTAGGATTAGCTGGTTACTTGTGACCTGCTGTCTCTTCAGCCAGTGGCACAGCGTTTTTCTCTCGTCTCTGTGTCCCCTCAGTCCTCACTGCACCCCGGATTCTCCCTGGCAGCAGCAGCAAAGGAAACACCGGCAGACATACAGCTGGTGCAACAACACTGTGTCTCTGCTCAGCATTTTCACTCCCAGGACTTAGGGGATCTGGAGAAGGAAAGCCGGGGCTGAGAAACCCAGATTCTACCTCTCTGCTTATGAGCCACCTTACAGTTTTCTAATCTTTACCTCTCATCCTAAACTCAAGCCTCTTTTCAGTAGAGTTTTCCCCAGAGAAATCAAACCCACACACTGCTGTCCCATACCCACCTGGGAGAGCACAAACACACCTCAGAGCTACCTGGAGTTTTATTTAAATTCAATTTTTCACCTTCATGGAACTTTTGATAAGCCTGTATCTCAGAACGTCACAGAAGAGAAAAGCTCCTTAAAAAAAATACACCAGGAGATTTCCACTCATGTTTTCAGAGGGAAAAATAACTAACATGAAGGTTGAAAGCACAATCCGGAAGAAGAAATACTTTGGGAAAGGAGGTGTGTGCTTCCATACAATAGCAGGAATTTGGGCAGCCGCTGTGGCAGTCGCTGTGACCTGGCCTTCATCTTTCCCAAGTCACAATGACTGACCATTTCAAGACCTAAGAAAGGGTTTTGAGTAACACTTGCCACCGTATCTTATCACAGAGAACCTCACAGCCATCCACCTTACCGGTGAGGGACCGAACCCAACTCCCAAGCTTGGAGAACTGTCCCTGTGCCCCTTTGTCTCCAGACCACCAAAAGCAGATGTCTGAAACTCAGATCTTCCCACTCTGCTTGCTGTTAAGTGGGATCTGCCTCTGTTGCTTATTGCCGATCGAAAACTTCCAGGCATCTCTTTCCTGTTGTCAGGTTTCTTCCACCCTGTCCTGCACACCCCCTCCACACCCGCCTCTCCCTGCAGCCACCCCACCATCACTGATACAGCATCCTGGTGTTTAAAATGGATTAGATTATTTTGCAATGGGTCCATTTAATTTTTATATCTAGGACAGCTCCCTGCCATATCTGCAGATACACAGGCCTGATAAGCACATCTTCATGGAGTTTATGTAACTGACTGACTCATCCAATATAATGGATTTTTCCTTAACCAGCGAGAGCGCGCGAGTGATTTGAGGTTGGCGTTCCTGGAGAGATCCTGGCACCATAGGATTGCTTTCACACCAGTTTGAATGTGTGGTTTCATTTGTAGTTTAACTTGGGTTATAGGGGGCGCAGCGGGAGATCACAGGAGCCTTTTCTTACAGTTACGGAAGATGTTAAAGATAAAAACTCAAAATTATACCTGTTTTTCTGTACATAAAGAAAATTTGGAGGGGCGCCTGTGTGGCTCAGTCGGTTAAGCGTCCGACTCTTGATTTTGGCTCAGGTCATGATCTCAAGGTTCATAAGATCTCCTGAGGTCTAGCCCCGTGTTGGGCTCTGCGCTGACAGTGTGGAGCCAGCTTGGAATTCTCTGTCTCCTTCTCTCCCTGTCCCTCCCCTGCTTGTGTGTGAGCATGTGTGTGCTTGCTCGCTGTCTCAAACTAAATAAACATTTTTTAAAAATTGGAGTTGCTTTGTGTGCAGTTATCATAAAAGACCTGGAATCTTTGTTCAAACCAGTAAATGTAAAGGCAAAATGTGTACAGTTCTGTTCCAGGACTTTTCTCAGTCTGCGCCCCGAGGGGCTCTGTAGTGCCTGGCCTGAGTCCTGGCGGCTCCACACTCTTGTTTCTGCCATTGCTTTTTTTTTTTCTTTTTGCAGTATAGACACTTGCAGTCTTTCTTCTCTCTCTTAGTACAGGCTCCCGAATGTCAGGGGCTGTGGCTTAACTCTCTTGTGCCTCTTCCCCAGCATCTGTCATGATGACACGAATGCACTTAAGTATGCGATAAATGTTTGCTGAACAAATTCAGGAATTAATGAAAGTTTACTTATTTTCCTCAAATGTGTTTTTGCCACATATTACTTCTTCTTTATTAATCCTGAAAGTTTAATAAAATTGGTTTTCTTTTTCTGTGAGTGTCTACCAGGCACACAGTAAATAATGTGAGCCCCAAGTATAATAAAAATGCAGTGGGGAATGTTTACATTTATAGGCATATTTTCTTAAGTTATACAAAGTTAATGTAAGGTATTATACATATAGAAAGGTATCTTAGAAAATTGAAGTTAGGGGCGCCTGGGTGGCTCAGTCGGTTAAGCATCCGATTTCAGCTCTGGTCAGGATCTCACAGCTCGTGAGTTCAAGCCCCACATTGGGGGTCTGTGCCGACAGCTCAGAGCCTGGAGCCTGCTTCAGATTCTGTGTCTGTCTATCCACCCCTCCCACATTTGTGCGTGCGCGCTCTCTCTCTCTCTCGCTCTCTGTCTCAAACATTAGGGGAAAAAAAGAAAATTGAAGTTAAAATTCTCCCTTATATCGTATCTGATAATAAATAATCTAAATGTCTTTCTCTGGGAACGCACATGGAAAGAATAGGGGTTCGGACCTGTGTTTGAATCCCACTTCCACCATCTACTGATTCCGTAGCCTCAGCTAAGTTACTTAACACTTCTGCACCCTCAGTCTTCATCTCTGGTTGTGAATTTCTGGACAGAATGTGTCTTGCTCATCTTTGAATCTCCTATTCTTAAAACAGTGCTTTGATACTAGGTGTCAGTATTTCCTGGATGGATGGATGGATGGATGGATGGGAGAATGGAGGTTAAGAAGGAAAAAATGATAAATAGGTGGTGGGTGGAAGGGAGGGAGGGAGGAAGGAAGGGAGGAAGGACATTATGTACCCTGTGTACCTTGAGAATTAACAGCAATGTCTACAAAGCATGTAGTACACTGAGTGTTCAATCCACAGCTATTTTCTTCTTTTCCAAATTCAAAAGACCACTATTTTAGTTACGAGGTGACTTTCTAAAATATTATCTTAAGGTAGTCGTTCTTTGTTAAATTGCATTTATATTTAATACTCATAAGGCTCAAAGTATTGTGACCAAAATAAGTCTTTTGGTCATTTATATTGTTAACTCTATTGCTTTTTAAGAGCATTAATTTTTTTCTGCCTCTGCCTTTTCAGACACTGGTCGATTCTGAGAACTGCTCATCTAGTGGCATTTGTGTGTTTTTAGACGGTAGGAGAGAAAATGGAAAAATGTGCTGTTCATTCAAATTTGAATAAAGTAGGAAGTTGGACAGGGACGAAATATCAGTAAATAGTTTCATTCCATTAAAAATTACAGGGGCGCCTGGGTGGCGCAGTCGGTTAAGCGTCCGACTTCAGCCAGGTCACGATCTCGCGGTCCGTGAGTTCGAGCCCCGCGTCAGGCTCTGGGCTGATGGCTCGGAGCCTGGAGCCTGTTTCCGATTCTGTGTCTCCCTCTCTCTCTGCCCCTCCCCCGTTCATGCTCTGTCTCTCTCTGTCCCAAAAATAAATAAAAAAAACATTGAAAAAAATAAAAATAAAAATTACATACAGTCTTGATAGTTGGAGAACTCCTTTTCCACCAGCTCTGGTGATTTTTAAAAGTTGTTGCTTTTGCAGAATATCAGGTTCTTCATTGTATGAAGTAATTTGATTCGCTTATTTACTTAGTCTTCAGCATGAGAGAAACCTGTATTTTAAAATTGGTTTTTTTCTTCTTCTTCAACATCAGGAGGAGTGGCTATGCTCTGTAATGCTATGCTTAAGTAAAATTACACATTTGGGGCATCTAAATTGGATGCCAAATTATAGGATGTTTTAATTATTATGTGGATGTGACAGATTCAATTATTCTTGAACTCTTTTGAGAAAGCTGCCCTTAGCAGTGATTCACAGTAGTAAACAAAAGATTAACAGGAAAATGCCCGTTATGAGACTTAATAAATGTTTCCGATTAAATACCACGGGACAGAATTAACTGCAATACCTAGATGTGGACAAACAGCCTGTGTCCGGCTTAAGAGTTTCAGCATATTCCCTTAAGATAAATTTACTCTAAATACAGCCTAAATGAAGAACTAAGTACCACTTGACATCAGAACTGTTTTCCTAGGTACATCATCTGGGCCAATGGTTTCAGACTCTTTTCTTCCCTCCCAAACCATTAACCAGAGCTACTAATAAGTAGAAATGCAGAGTTAAGAGCCCCTTCCTCTCCCTTTCAATTTCCAATTAGCGGACATATTAATGAGCAATAAAATGGCTTGAAAGACAGGCAGCCGAAGAAAGAGAGAAAAGGAAGCAGGAAAGATACTTGTGCAAACAGATACTCCGATCCTCTACAATTGAGATTGGGCTGCCCCCGTGTGCTGTGCAGGCCATGATCACTGGAATTTGGAGCTCAATTTCTTAATTACTTCTTTAGTCTTATCCAGAGAGAAAATTGGATTTCTAGAGATTTCTTCTGTGCAGAGCAATTATGCTAAAGCTGCTTAGGGAGCAGCTCTTTTAGCCAGCCTTTCACTCCCAGAATAATAAGCTCCCACCAAAGCCAACTTCAGGATGCACCTTAATCTCGCTGACGGGTATTTTGTCCCCTCTTACCAGCTGACATATTCCAGGACCCTAAAGAAATTCCAGAAGCATTTACTCCTTTTCCAGATATTGCTCAGATTCTGTCAGACCAGCTTAGCAGCTAATTTGCTCTCAGGTCACTGCCATCTGGCCTGGATGACATCACCCTGCTTTTTCATAAGTTGAGTTTGATTTTCCTAAATCAAGAAATTTCCCAACTCTGAATGTATGTATAAATAACCCTCAAAGCTCAGAGTCTGAGAGCTAAAAGCACTAATAACAACCCCAAAAGCCTTTGGCAGAATATAAAACGCCACAGGACTGCTGAGTGCCCATAATCATAGTCTAAAACTTTCATTTTCTTCCTTTCCTATAACATTATAATAATAAAAGGTCGGGCTAGGCCTTTGTCTGCCTAGTAAAACAGGGTAATCAAACTGTTTAAACACCAGGCAGGCCTACCACCCAAATGGATTCTCTCTATTCTCCTTCTCCGGCCCCTTTCCGAAATATTGTCTGGCTTATAATATGTTACTGCAAAACATTGTGTGCTAATGGGTTTCTTTCTGCTGATTAACAGGTTTTGGATTCAGGAAGACTGAAAGAATATGATGAACCGTATGTTTTGCTGCAGAATGAAGAGAGCCTGTTTTACAAGATGGTGCAGCAGCTGGGCCAGGCAGAAGCTGCTGCCCTCATCGAAACAGCAAAACAGGTAAGCGGGCCGTGAGGAGCGGTAATTAAAGCTCATCTCAGCCCTTCACTCCTCGCAATCTGGCACGAGGGGTGCTCTAACAAGCACCCTGTGCCCTTCTCAATTATAAGCCTTCGGAGACAACGCTTCACGACTGGGTCTTAACAACACGTCCCAGGTTGAAGTCAGGTCTGCTGAGAATGGGCAGAATTGGTGGGGGAGTGGGGGTGCCCCTGGTGCGCATGCTCGCGTGCGCAGGCACGTGGGGGCGCTGCGGGGCACAAGCACCTGTGCCCAAGAGGAGCGAGAGATCCGATTCTAGAGAGATGTCACATGTTGAACTCCATGCTTTCAGATTCTCATGTGGCAACAGAACTTCCACATTTTGCAGGCCCGTTACATTTCATTCTAATCGGTGCTCACATTTGAGTTGCAAATACGGTCAAGGCACATCCAGGAAATTTTGAGAGTTTGAGAAAAAAAGAATGTGGGATGTTGTCCATTGGGTCTAGAAATATCTAGCAGGGAAATGTGTAGGTTACTTTTCTGTTTTATAATTTGCAAAGAAAACCACATGATACGCTTCTTGCCCAGGTTTCTCCCTAATTCGTGGTGGTTTAGAAGAAGGCCTAGTTACCCCCTTGTGCTTCCTCTGCCTTCTAGATGATGAAACGGTCATTGGGATGATCAAGAATCTATGTTACCTTGGGGCGCCAGGCTCCTGCTCGCTTGCTCTCCCAAAAATAAATAAACATTAAAATTAAAAAAAAAAAAAAAAAGAATCTCTGCCACCTTAACGCTATAGTCTGAGTGGTGCTTGGAGATGTACAAAGCATTTTCACAGAGATGATGTGTGTGCAAGTACTAAGCACTATACGTGGTGCTGATGTTCAGTGAATAACATTCAGAGTCGGGGGTGGGAGGGCGGGGAGGGTGGGTGATGGGTATCGAAGAGGGCATCTTTTGGGATGAGCACTGGGTGTTGTGTGGAAACCAATTTGACAATAAATTTCATATATTAAGAAAATAAATTTAAAAAAAATTCAGATTATCTGGTATCTTTCCAATAAGTAATGTATTTTCTCATTCTACACGTGTGATGTGAAAACTGCGGCCTGGCTTAAGGGACTTAGCCAATGTCTTGCAGCCACCTGTAACTCTTTCTGATACAAGGTAGGAGTTGGCTTGATGGAAGGAAGAAAGGGAAGTCAGGTGTTCTTGCCCCTTGAGGTGTGTGGTTGAGATGGCATGGGATCAGTAGTCTTGAAGCTCCCCATCAGAACTGTTTCTCCCTGGGCATTATAATCATAGGTGCATTTTTCTGTTCATCCTTTTCTGCATTTCCCAGATTTCCACTGCAAGAGAAAATTACTTGTGTAATATCTTAAGTATCTATTAAAGACAACAGGAGAAAATCTGTCCCAGTATCTAACAGCCCTTGTGTGTGAGAGATTTATCCAAAACACAGCTTAAGTTCTCTTCTGTCACTGTTTCGTCTCATCCCTCCAACTCAGAAATAACGAGCTGTAACTGCCACCGTTCGTAGAACATTTCTTAAAATGCTGCTTCATCCTCCAAAACCATTCAGTAAATGTGTATGTGTGCCCGCAGTATCGTGCTGGGGACTAACAAACATGTCAGATGTATTTCTTAGATATCCCCAGTATAATAAACCCAAGAGCTGAGAAGAGCAGAGATGCTCCGTTTATGTGCTGAGCAATTTGGAGGTGCGGGATGAGGCTCTGACACTCATCGTGCACCGTGTGTGATGTAGGTTCTCTTGTCTTGGTGCCGGTGTAAGAGGCTGGGAATCTGAAGGGTGCCTGCGTGGCTCAGTCGGTTAAGCATCCGACTTCAGCTCAGGTCATGATCCCACAGTTCGTGGGTTCGAGCCTCACATTGGGCTCTGTGCTGACAGCCTGGAGTCTGCTTTGGATTCTGTGTCTCCTTGTCTCTCTGCCCCTCCCCACTTGCACTGTCTGTCTCTCAAAAATAAACATTAAAAAAAAAAAAAAAGGCTGAGACTTTGAGAGGGGAAGGAAATTGCTCAGAGTCACACAGCTGGCTGGATAATTGGCAGAATCAGAGTTTACACCCAGGGTCAGGGATGAGGAAATCTGAATTCTGAACTTTTTGTAAGTACTTCCATCGTACATGAATGTAGAGAAGCCAGTGTACTACTTTCAGGGCTGAAATGCAGAGACTTTCACCAACTGGATGTCTCCCAGTCGGTGCTTCTTCCCTCGGAAGACCCAGGCAGTCAGTCATTGGGGATCCCCTGTATAATCTGCTCATAAAACAGCCAGGAATCTTACAAACCCCTTTGTTCTCTGACCTCAGGCATTTCACATCAAACAGATGTGTCCCCACCTACTTGTCAAAGCCTCCATTTTAAAAATCTGTTATCATTGTGTATCATCAAGGCGTTGAGTAATGACAAATAAATCACAGATGGGTCCAGATAATAGAAGATGGTATAGTTCAACACCCTCTTTTTACAAATAGGAAGCTAAGGCCCCTTAGAAGTAAGGTGGTCCTATATGTAGATAACTTACGTTAGCTCTCATTTGCAGCAGACACAGAATTAGACATCTGCTCTTTTAAGAAATGTTTTAACCAAGTGTGACATACGTACAGAAATGCTCAGAGGTTGCAATTAGAAACCTTGGGATTCCTGGTCCTGTAATCTTGCACCTAACATAACAATATTAACGGTGCTACATTCGTATAGCTCTGTATCATTTATCTTACGTGGTTCTCACATGTGTGAGTTCACTTAATCCTCCTGGTGGTTCTTTCTTATCCCACTTCATGGACAAGGAGACTGGATTGAGGACTCACCTAAGGTCACAGAGCTGGTCAGTGGAGAGCAGAGGGCTAATCGCTGGGTGAAGCTGAGAGTTGCTGTGGTCCACATGTCCAATTTCAAAACCCTGCTCCTTTTCTCATGTGGAATCCAACGTGGGGCCAGGTTTACATAATGGCAGCACATCCCTCTGGGATCTCAGAGGCTCAGGTCACCTCTCTGGAAAGACGTAAGGAAATACGTATCCCAGTTGAGTATCTCAACCCAGTTGAGAAGTTGACATTACTTCTGCGCATGCTTGGACATCTTAGAGCAGGCTGTCAGATTGTCAACTTTTTAAATGTGCAGCCATCAAATATCAAAGCATCACTGAGAATGATGACAGTAGGAAGATGGGTGTAAGTTAACAAGCTTTCGGCTCCTGACAGGTTGGAATCCGTTTCTTTGAAAAGAAAATGCAACATCTAGAAAAAGGTACTTCCATGTCAACGTTCTCTTGACCACATAGTTGTTTCTCTTCAAATGTTGGTATAGGCAAGCGTAATTACTCTCGTTGACCCTCAGAGATGATCTGTGGAATAGTAGAGAAAGTACTTTTTAGGTACATAAAGCGGGGAGGTGCGTTAGTCTTCTAGGGGCTACCCCATCAAAACAGAATAGGTGTCTTAAAACCACAGCAATTTGTTCCTCACGGTTCTGGAAGCTGGAGTTTTGAAATCAAGGTATCTACAGGGTTGGTTTCCTCTGAAATATCGCTCCTTGGCTTGTCGATGACCATCTTCTTTGTCTTAGTGTGGTCTGCCCTCTGTGTGTGCCTGAGTGCTAAACTGCTCATACAAGGGTACCAGTCAGATTAGATTAGGACCCACCTCTGTGACCTCATTTTAACTTAACTGACCCTATCTCCACATACAATCACATTCTGAGACACTGAAGGCTTAGGACTTCAACATACAAATCTCGAGGGGACACAGTTCAGCCCATAACCGAGGTGAATCTTGTCATTCATTCTCCTACATGATGAAGCAGACCTAATTGAGGTTTTTTGGAGTTCCTTTGTTCCCAGTATATAACAGGTGCCATTTTATCTATTGGTGAAATCACCAGCTGTAACCCCAAAGTTAGGAAATCCTGATAATCCTATGTTCTAGGAGCCTGGACCAGTTTGAATTGGTAGAAACGCTTAGCAGCTCCATGGCCCCGTATGTCTCCTGAGGTCTCTGAGCTGTCCCGTCCTCACTTGTGCTGGGGTTACAGCAAGGCCTGGCTACAAGGATCAGATGAGACTACATGCTTTGAACAATGCAGAGCCTTTTACAAATACAAGAGTTTTCCCTCTCAACAACGCAAGGGGATTGGTTTTTTAAAGGCTGTGGATTGAACCATTACCTCCCTAAAATAACAAATGAAGTACCCAAAGTTCTTCTAGGTAAGCTTTAGAGACTCTAAATTTGTTTTTAGTAATAATTTTTTTTAACAGATGATATAAACTAATGCTATAAAACTCAAAAACTTCAGTTTTTAAAAATGATTGTTTTGGGGCGCCTGGGTGGCGCAGTCGGTTAAGCGTCCGACTTCAGCCAGGTCACGATCTCGCGGTCCGTGAGTTCGAGCCCCGCGTCAGGCTCTGGGCTGATGGCTCGGAGCCTGGAGCCTGTTTCCGATTCTGTGTCTCCCTCTCTCTCTGCCCCTCCCCCGTTCATGCTCTGTCTCTCTCTGTCCCAAAAATAAATAAAAAACGTTGAAAAAAAAATTTATAAAAACAAATAAAAATGATTGTTTTAGCTTGTAAATAAAAGGTAAGTCATCCACCCACTCTTCAGGACAGAGCCCTGACACCTGTGTTGACCCTTCTGCTGATACAGCCCATTTGTCAACACAGACTTGTGCATATATACTTTCTGTTTTGTGAGCACAAGTGACAGCTGTTTCTTACTTCTTTCAGTTAATGTATCTCATATTATATCAACGCATATAATTATCTTTTTTTAAAAGTTGATTTGTTTTGAGAAAGAGAGAGCACAAGTGGGGGAAGAACAGAGAGAAAGAGAGAGAGAATCCCACGGAGGCCCCGATGTGGGGCTTGAACTCACAAACCGTGAGATCATGACCTGAGCCAAAATCAAGAGTCAGACGCTTAATCGACTGAGCCACCCAGGCGCCCCTGGTTATGTCATTCTTTTTAATGGCTACATAGTATTTATGCTTTCTCCACTCTCTTCTCCCCATTTTTTCCTTCTAATTAAGTTGTTACAGTTTAGTTTTCTTTTCCCAAAGAATGAGCTGGTAGATTTACTTACTGATTCTTGTACTCTGTGTTCCAGTTTATCACTTTCTGCTTTTATATGTGTTAATACCGTCTTTGGTTTATTTTATTGTGGTTTCTTGAATGCATTTGTTTTCATTCGTTCTTGTTCATTAATATAAATATTTTAAGGCAGTCAACTTTTCTCGGAAGACTGTTCTAGCTATATGCTATGCTATACGCTACTGGTTCTGGTATGCAGTGCTTTTGTCATAGTTAAGTTTTCAAATACAAATCTAAAGTTTTGTTTTCTTTTTTTTTTTTTTTAATTTTTTAGAGAGAGACAGAGCATGAGTGGGGGAGGAGCAGAGAGAGAGAGAGAGGGAGACACAGAATCCAAAGCAGGCTTCAGGCTCTGAGCTGTCAGCACAGAGCCCGATGTGGGGCTTGAACCCATGAACCGTGAGATCATGACCTGAGTCGAAGTTGGACACTTAACCGACTGACCACTCAGGCACCCCTAAAATTTTATTTTCAATTTTCTCTTTGGCTCAAAAATTGAGAAAGGGGCCTTTAAAACTTCCTGGTGGTGGGGGTTTGGTTTTTTTTTTATGTTTTCTAGTTTACTCATCAGTGTTGATTTGCATTGCCTTGTGATCATAGAGTTGTCTATGCTGTTTCCACCCAGAAACAGTATTTGTTAATACTTTTCTTGTGTTCTAGTGCATAGTCAACTTTTGTGAATGTTTTTTGTGTGTTTAAAAAGATGGACTAGTGTTTGTTTACAGTATAGCATTTAATGATTTTTAATTAGATTTACTTTAGTAATTACTTAGATCTTCTCCTTATTTTGGTCCATTTGATGTGACACATTATGTTAGTCTTATATTATTACAACCTTTCACTTTATAGTTCCTGTCATTTTTGCTTTGCTTGTCATTTTGGTTTTTAATTTTTATGTTCTCATTTTTTAGTCCACAGATATTCTTGACTTGGGTCTTCACTGTGAATTATATTTTCTTCTATTTTAAAGTGCTTTTCTTTCTTGGCTTCATTTAATGCACCTGGCCCTGAATGCAGGCAAGCTGGTTCAAAATTTCAGTTGAGTCTCCTGCTTTTCCCTTTGTTTTCAATCACCTGGTATATCTTAGTCTTTTAGTATCAGATTACAGAAATATTCCCTGTAAATGGCATATAGTTCAGTTAGCTCTGAGATTTAATCTTAGTCCTCCTTTTTTTAACAGATGAGTTTAGTCCATTTACCTTTATTGAGAATCACCATACTTCTATTATGTTTTCAGCTTTTAGTGTTCCTTTTTTTTAACCTTTTAATTAGTATGTATTTTTTTTAAGATTAAAAAAAATTAATTGATCTCTACCCAACATGAGGCTGGAACACAACCCCAAGATCAAGAGTCTCAATCTCTACTGACTAAGCCAGCCAGGTGCCTCTATTTATTTTTCTTTGCTCATTGTTTTATGTGTGTACCTTTCATTTCTCCTGGGAACACCTTATTATTATTGATTCCCCATATGAACAATGACAACATCTCTTCCCTCTCTCCCTGTGCTCCCACCAGATTTTTGTTGTTTAGTTTTCCTTATACTGTTTACTGTCAAATCTTTAAAAATACTTAAACCTTTATTATTTTACTTGCTTACTTATTTTATTTTTAAAAAAAATTTTTTTAACATTTATTTATTTTTGAGACAGAGACAGAGCATGAATGGGGGAGGGTCAGGGAGAGAAGGAGACATAGAATGTGAAACAGGCTCCAGGCTCTGAGCTGTCAGCACAGAGCCCAATGTGGGGCTCGAACTCACGGACCACGAGATCATGACCTGAGCCACAGTCAGACGCTCAACCGACTGAGCCACCCAGGCACCCCATTGCTTACTTGTTTTAAATGCTACTTTCTCTCTTAGTTGGCTAAACTCTGTCTTCTAGTATGTTGTTTTTCAGACTTTGGGTTGTGATCCAGTTGTGGAGTTATGAAATCTGTTTCATCAGTCATGACCTGCATGTATTAAGAAATGAGGTAGAGGGGCACCTAGGTGGCTCAGTCGGTTGAGCATCCAGCTCTTGATTTTGGCTCATATCATGATCCCAGGGCCGTGAGATTAAGGCCAGCATTGGGTTCCATGCTGAACTGAGTGTGGAGCCTGCTTAAGATCCCTCTTTCTCCCTCTGTCCCTCTCCCCCTCTCCCCCTTTCATACTCTCTAAAATAAAAAAATAAAACTAAAAAAATGAGAAAAGAATGGAATGGAAAGAAAAGAACAGTGTAACTGTCATAGTAATAGTAAATATTTCTTGGGTCTGTACTGAGTCTCAATGTAATATGAAATGTACTTACTCCTGATCTCATGGTTTGTGAGATCAGGCCCTGTGTTGGGCTCTACTTGGGATTCTCTCTGTCTCCTCTCTGCCCTTCTCCTGTTCATGTGCACACACGTGCTCACTTGTGCACGTGCTCGCTCTCAAAATAAACGTTAAAAAAAAATGTACTTACTACTGTGGGTGATAGTCCAAACAAAAGGTTGGAAAACAGTGCTCTGTACCATCTTAAAGGAGGGTTCATTGGAGTTAGAATCCCCCTGACTTAACTGTGTGTGTGTGTGTGTATATGTATATGTATATGTGTGTGTGTGTGTGTATACACACACACACACATATATTTGTACATATACATATATAATTTGCTGCGCCTCTAATTTAAATGCTTTGGCTATAAAATTCTTGGGTCCCACTTTCTTTCACTTAGTATGCTATAAACTTTGCTCTAAGGGTTCTCTCATTCTTTATTCATATGGAGCGGTCAAGTTAGACTTAACTTGATCTTCTTTCCTGAAGCCCAAAACTCTTTCTCAATTTTGAAGACTGTTAGTTTTTCCTAGGGTATGATGTACCCTTTTGTTCCCTAGCTTCACGTCTTTTATTTCTGGAAGTTACTGGAATTATAGCTTTGAAGTTCTCTCTTTGATTGGAGTCTCCTCTTTACACATATCTATCATGTATATGTTGTTTGTTCTTTACGTTATAAGGCTATTTTCTCCTTGATCCTTTTTAATTATTTTATTTTTTTAATGATTTTATTTATTTTTGAGAGAGAGAGAGACAGAGACAGAGACAGAACACGAGCTGGGGAGGGGCAGAGAGAGAGGGAGACACAGAATCCGAAGCAGGCTCCAGGCTCCGAGCTGCCAGAGCCCGACGTGGGGCTCAAACTCGTGAACTGTGAGATCATGATCTGAGCTGAAGTCTAGACGCTTAACCGACGGAGCTACCCAGGCACCCCTTTAATTCCTTATTAACTTCTAATTATGCTTGCTTTCTCAATTCTGTCCCCTGTGTCTCATCCTGTTTCTCCAGTGGTTGCTGAACTACTTTGTGCTGTGTTCACACAGCTGCCCTTTCTGTGATGCTTCCCTGTTCTCCTCCATTCCACTCGTAGCCCCAGTCAGCTCCTGCTTCATCGTCTGGTGTTGCTGTGCCACATTTCCAAACGTTCAAATTTCTGTTGTCCACAGGTTGATTGTTCTGTATTTTCTTTGAGTGTATTACATTATATTTTTTTCAAAATTTCCATTTGTTCAGTGAGTATTTATTTGACATGTGCTTATCTTGTTCCTTTTCCTCACTGTGTATTTTACAGATCTTGTACTACTACTATAATGTTGTTGGTTGTTGTTGTTGTTATTCCTACCACTCATCTTTGAATTAAGTGAGTTTCTCCTAGACTATATTTTTATAGGATGATGGTGGCTAGGGCATTATTTCAGGCTAAAGGGAATTCTGTCTGCTTAACGTAGAAGTTCCTTATGACAGAGGGGGAGAGAGAGAGAGAGAGAGAGAGAGAGAGAGAGAGAGAGAGTGTGTGTGTGTGTGTGTGTGTGTATAAGCAAGAGAGAGAAATTGAAGATGCGTGTTCATTTAGCCTGTCCTCCTCCCTAGCCTGCAGAGATGGGCAGTTACTTGCATGTCAGTATCTCCCTTCTCCTAGGGCCTCATCAGTGTATATGCTTCAGGCAAAGATGGGGATTCTGTACATTCCTCATTGACTCACCTTGGAATTTGCCAGGTAGTTGGACAACTGTGCTCTCCCATGATTGCTGAGATCTCCGCTAGCTACTTCCTCTCTGTCTTACCACAGCCCCACTGGATCCAGTTGCATATGGCAGCCCATCCAGATATCTTGCCGTTTGGGATTTCAGATGAGTCCTGATTTCATTAAAGATGGGCTTCTTTTTTATCTCGTGGTATCCTTGCTGTTTAGGGTGATTTCTGAGACGATTAAGGGGAGGGAAAAATCCATTTCTGTTATCTTAAAAGCAGAGGTCTTCTCTAACTCTCTGGTACTCTTTAACCTCAACAACAGACCAGCCAGCGTGTACCTAACCAGAGTTAGGCCTGCCGTAAAGATGAGGTTGAGAGTTACCGGAATTGAGCTAGGGCCGTACAGTTTAGCGAGAGTGAACTGGCAAGAGTCTGGAGCCAGAAATCACCATATTGAACCAATGTAAATGAAAGGTCACTTGCTGGCTTTCACTCATGCATGGGCAGCTTTTATTGCTCTGTTGCTTTTAGTAAGATCTAATTCCGTGATGGTTGCTTTATTGACAAGCCAGCATCCATTACTACACCTTGTTTGAGCCTCCGTCAGAGCAACTGTAATGAACCAGACCCAAGAGAAAGAGGGGAAGAGGGACAAGAAGCCCAGAACTCACTGGGCACACGGTCTGCTTGCCCTGATCTTTAACTTATATGGTATTGTTCCTTTTAACCTTCACAACTGTATTAAGCTGGCATTATTGCCCCTTTTAACAAATGGAGGAGTTGACACCCAAGAGCCCAAGTGCCTGCTCAAAGTCAACAGTTAGTGAATATCAACTTTCATAGGCTTTTTTTTTTTTAAGTTTATTTCTTTTGAGTAGGAGGGAGGCAGAGAGAGAGAGAGAGAGAGAGAGAATCCCAATCAGGCTCCACACTGTCAGCGTGTGTCAGTGTGTCACTGTCAGCCCAGCGTGGGGCTCGAACCCACAGACCATGAGATCACCACCTGAGCCAAAATCAAGAGCCACTTAACCGACTGAGCCACCCAAGTGCCCCCTCTCGTAGTCTGTTAACTGTCTTTCTGCCTCCCCGGTGACCATATTCACCGAATTAAAGGTGTCTCGGCTTCAACTCAGGGGATCTGTAAAGATAAAACCAAAACAGCCACAAAGGGCCTCCCAGCTGTTTTGTTTTCATCATTTAAGCGGGTGATGCTGCTACCTTCTGTGGACCGAGGGGCCACTTCTCAGAGTGGCTTCGTAATCACACCCACCACTTCACTTCAGTCTGCAGTTTGTAGCCAGTAATTAGTTCCTATGAGGTAAGTCACTGTCTCACCTGACAGGTGAGGCCGCCGGTATGGAGAGGGCTTGAGTGATTTCTCCAGGGTCAACAGTGAGTCCCAGGAAGAGTGGATGGAGATGGACCTCCCCATCCTAGGCTGAGCCTACGGCACGGGGACCCGTCACCCAACTGCCTTCATAACCCGCACCCTTCATAACCCAGGAAGAGGAGGGCTCCTCTCTTGCGTGTGCTGTTAGCTTCAGTGTATTCCCGGCCGTGTCAACACATGAGGAGAAGAAGGGTCAAATCAAGGATTTTATACACAGGAAGCTCGCTTTCAGGGTTTAGTTTCAGGTGTCTCAAACCACGAAGCTAAGACCATTTCAGTGAAGCGTTGCCAATAATGACTTTCCTGTATAAAAAATTACATTCAGAGGGTGATAGGGAAAGGAATTGGCTTTTTTGGAGAGGACTACCAAGCAGTAGAAAATGAAAAGGTACTTTTATTCTTCTGGTTGTTTTTAGTTTCAACAAGATACCTCTTTTTTGGGAGTGCATAAATCTATAACTGTACAAAATATGGATAGCTTTAAATTAAAAAAAATTTTTTTTAATTAACACCCCCCAAAGGTATTTTTTTAAATACTTGTGTTATAATGGAAATAACTTCAGATTTCACCCAGTGAAGTCCAAACGTTCTTGGAGAAGGCCTCATTTTACTCCTTCAGTGACATTTTAATATACAATATTTCATATGTAATGTTAGTTTTGGAGTAGCAAGTCTGTAAGCAATAAGAGAAAAAGAAAGTACACTTAATCTGAAGGTAGATGTCCCAGCAATTTTCCTTTTTGTATGTGAAGCCCCTTCTCTCCCATGATAACTTTGTTGATAGCATCCACACATATATTTGGAGCCAGGTGTTGTAAAATAGATCCGGAATCGTGTGACTTAAGAGACCCAGCTCATGACACGTGTCAGCCTCAGATAGATGGTACATTTTCTGTTTTAAAGACTCAAACAAAACTTTTCACATTCTTCTTTGGGAAAAAAAAAAAAATTACATTTGAAGTCCTTTTTCACCCAAACACATTTTGAGATAAGAGCTCACAAGTCTTGACATTATTTCATTTTGTTACGCGCATCTGTCAAGGAACCGAGATATGATACAGCTACTAAAAACCGATGATTGTGGAACAGAGAAACTTGACAGCATTTCATTCCCTTTATGTTCTGATTATACATTTATCAGAAAACCTGTATCTCTTCTAGTTCAGCTAGAAATTGGTAGAATTCAAGAACTCAAAGGCCTGGCAAAGAACTGTCCTATTATTTGGTATCATCTTACATTTTAGAGAAGATGCTTGGTTGAGTCATTGTTAAAGCTTTTGCTTCTCTTTTCATTATTGTGGCCCACTATCCACAGATCACATTTCTATAGGCCCTATAACTGCTCTGCCGCACAAATTAAACGCGGGGATATTTCATACATATACGCCAGCATTTCAATGCTTGTCAATCAGAGTTTATAAAATATAGGGATTACAACCTGATATTAACATCCAAATCTATTGTGCTCATTTTATGTGTGAAAATGAGAAACCCTCGTGCAGACGCTATATTCCCCAGCCCCTTTGTCACCCTGTTTTTAATTTATCTCCAGGTTTTGAGTCAGTAAAATGATTTTGCTTTATCAATTTAATGTGGTGATAAAACATATCTACGAATCAGAACGATCAGAACCAAAGTGGATCTACAGGTTGTTTGACATTAAGCCCCCGCCCTGCTGAGGGCATTAATAGGGCTGCTTTCTTCACAGAAGGAATATATCACTGTTGTGGGTTTGTTTGTTTTTTTATGGTATTGTTTTTATTTTCATTATTTTTTTAAGTCTGTTTATTTTGAGAGAGAGAGCATGCACACAGGCAGGGAGGGGCAGAGAGAGAAGGAGAGAGAGAATCCCAAGCAGGCTCCATACTGTTAGCCTGACAGAGCCTGACACGGGGCTCAAACGCAGGAACCGTGAGATCGTGACCCGAGCCGAAACCAAGAGAAGGACGCTCAATCGACTGAGTCACCCAGGCGACCCGTCCCCTATTTTTTTAAACTTTACTCCAGTCGTGATGTGATTCACTTCACGTGAAGAAATAGACATGGAAATGCATCGACCTGGGGAGGAGGGCTTGAAAACCTCTAAACGTGTTTTTATACCTTTTTTGTTCTTCTTTTTTTACAGGTGTACTTCAGAAGGAACTATCCAGATCTTACTCACAATGGCCATGTGGCTCTGAACGCTTCCAACGGACAGCCCTCAGCCTTTACGATTTTTGAAACAGCACTGTGATTGCACCACGGCATCAAGTCTGTTCCAGAGGCATTTTTCTAATAGTTTTTGTACTGGGTCAGTTCTCTTGTACTTTTTTTACACTAGCAAAAAATATTTACACGTGCAAGGTGTTTATTTGGAGTGCCCCTCCAGCTTCACCCAACGATTTCAAACTCTAGCAGGATGATTTACTATTTTTTTATTTATATGCTATAGTATTTTTTTTTTTTTTTCTTATCCAAATCACAGGTGCAGGACACCAGTAAAAGCTGTCTACCAGGTTTGGTGCCTTAAGAGACTTCAGAGCCAGAGCTCATTTTGTAAGGCATAAGACAAAGTTGTCACAGACTTTTTTCTTTCTTTTTTTTTTACTGGCCCAAATTCTATATAACTTTCCAGTTATATCAGGGATTCTATTCACTTGAAGACTGTGTGAAGTTGCCATTTTGTCTCGCCACTTTTTTTTTTTTTTTTTTTTTTTTAATGTAACTAGGATCCATTACTTCTCCCTAAAGGCCTCTGGTTGAAATAGTACAGCTAAATCTAATAGGAAAAACCAAAAATAAACTTTATCTTAAGTGACATTATAGTAGAATCTTCCCCCCTCTAAAAAAGATACATGCTTAAAATACAGCAGGGCAGTATTTAATTATATGTTCTGAAAGGCAAGGAAGAGAAAATAATGCTTCCTCAGAATTGGAGCCATGGCCATGTAGGTGATTTGATAATGAAGGACACAAGTGTGATCATTGATCATCTTCTAGATTTGCAGGACTCTGACATGGTAACTGCCGTCATTATGGAGATAGTTTCAAAAAAGACCAAACCACAAGCTGTAATTCTGGACTACAGCATAGGAGTCTCATTTGGATTTCTGGTTTACTAATAACGGACGGACTATTGACTATAAGCCTTTTGGCTTAGCATTTATTGAAATCCCGTCTCCACTGTGTGTACGAGCTCTCCTGACTTGGTGAGAAAAACCGAAAATCATCACAAACAGTGGCTGTAATTGTGCAGTGTATTCTCAGGCTGTATCCAGCAGGCTCCCTTTTATGAACCTGCCCAGGTTCTTTTCCCTCTGACCACTAATAGCACTTTGTTTAAGTCTTTCTGATGAGTGAGTCAGCAAACCACTGTACTTCCTAAGGCCTGCTGCACTTTATTTGAACCATGGGTCTTTAGTTTTTCTTGACGGTGGCTGTGGTATGTGAGTTCAGATTGCTAGAGGTTTTACTGTTGTGGTTTTAAGTTGGACTCTCGTGACCTCGAGAATAAGGTGTAACCACCCTCAAGTTGCATACATTCATATTTATGCTCTCATATTGTAGATTTTCAGACTCTTTAAAGAAAGAAACAAATGGTTTGTAGCGTCAAGCCTTAAACAGCACTCAAGGCAAACTACACAACATTTGAGTGCAGTAGCTATTTGACTCTTTGTATTTAGAAATAATATGGTTAATGTTTAGTTCAGTAAGCCAGTAAGTTAATAGTCATGGATAGTATTTCATGACACTGAAATGGCAACAGTGATAGTTAGGAGGCTTGTTGAAACAGTGGGAGACACTGCAAATGTGTATGTGCTTATTTGGTCTTTAGAGGTTAAGGACAGTTTAAAAAAAAAACATGTTTCTATTTTATTTCTATTTCAGTGTCATCATAGAATTTTTTTAATGAAACAAAATTCAGTTGAAATAAATGACCGTTTTCATCTCCATTCAGAGGTCTGTGTTTTGTTCTTGGAGGGATTACTGACTCGTGTTCTTGCTGTTGAAAGCCCACAAGTTTTCCAGAGATCAAAAAATAGCTTCATTATCAACTGGTTCTCTCAGCTAACTGGACGTAGCACATATTCTAAGTAGACAGGTGGGTTTCAGGCGGCCCTTGAGGCAAGCCTAGGTGTACTCTCACCCAGGAAGGGAGACCGTATTAGCTTATGCCCTAGGCTGGAACAAGTATTAAATTGTTGAGGTTTTTGTTGTTTGAAGGTGACTTTGCACTGAACTCACAGGAAACATTTATTGCTGCTACATTAAAACACTGTAGAACACGGGTTCTCAAAGTGTGGTCCCTGGACCAGGAGCATCAGCATCACCTGGGAACTTGTCAGAAATGCACATCCTTGTGTCTCATCCCACATCTACTGAATCAGAAACTGTGGTGCTGTGGACCAGTAATCTGTGTCTTAACAAGGCCTACGGATGATTCTGATTGAGAAACCAGTGCTGAAGAACATCAAGTACTCCTAAAGCTCATTAAGAAAAACACAGAAAGCCCAATTAGAGAAATGGACAAGAGACTTAAGTAGGCACTTTGCAAAAGAGAATATCCAAGTGACCAATAATTGGAAAAGTGCTTACTCTTATTGGTTACCAGGGAAATGCAAATTAAAACCACAGTGACATAGCACAAAACACCCGTGAGCACGGCTAAAATTTAAAAGACTACCGATGGGGTGCCACTGGAGCAATGGGAACTCTCATATAAAAGTGTGTATAAAAAAGTGTATGTTGAAAAAACTTGGGAAAACACTTTGATGGCATTTACTCAAGCTGCATACCCTGTGATCCACAGAGGTGTGCTCCAAGAGATGTGTTCAAGGATGTTCCTGGAAGTATAATTCCTAGTAGCCCCAAAGTGGAAATAATCCAAATGCCCATCAACAGCAAAAAGAGAATAAACTGATGCGATAAAATACTCCACACCAACTAAAGCAATTAAATTACATCAGTGACACAGGTGAACTTCAAAAATTTAAGCCTGCCCCAAAACAATATAACTCCATTTACACAAAGTTCCAACATAGTTTATACTGTTTAAAGCCTAACAGTTGCTTTGGGAAGGTAGAAGATGTTGGTAATTGGGGGAAGTAAAAAGGTAGCTTCTAGGGTATTTAAGGTGTCTTTCTTTCTTTTCTTTTTTCTTTTTTTTTTTTTTTTTTTTTGGCCACGTGGTGGTTAGATCAGTATTGGGTTCTTCATTTATTTTCTGCACTTTTCTGTTGCATGTGCCATTTTGCAATTCAAAAAGGAAAATTCTCAGCCTTGTTTTTCTTTTAGAATATCATTCAAATCCAGTAGCTAACCTGCATCTGGGAAATTACTTATGCTGAGTGCTTAGGATAAGAGGCTGTTGACACCTTGTCCTGTGGCCCATAGCTAATGGCCTCATTTGAAGCTCTTGGTACATGAGAGGTCAGGGTCTATATTTTCTGTGGCTAATTAATAAGCTAAACCTCACTTCATCTCCAATTTCAGGGGAAATAAAAAAAGGAACTGTAAGATTTTTCTGGGTTCTTTTTTAAAAACCACTTTATTGAGGTATGATTGACATAAAAACTGTACATATTGAATGTGTACAACTTGATGACTTTGGAGATAAGTCTACACTCTTAAAGACATCACCACAGTCTATGCCATAAATGGCTTACCCATCGCCTCCAAAAGTTTCCTAACACCATAAGTGGTTGCTGCCTGAACTTATGAAGGAACTATTTCAATCAATTCAATGCAGTGAATTAGACTTGTTAAGAATTGTGATAATTTGGTTAGGTAATGATTAACTTAGCTGGTTACACTGTCCCTGTGTGAGCTGATGAAAATCTGTTGTTTGTTGTTTTTTGTTTTTACGGAGGGTTTGACTAAAGATACTACCTGAGTATTTTGTTTCCTATCTAATTCTGAAGTTTAATCATATTCCGAATCTTATGCCTTGAAGTGTGTGAAATTTAGCACCTGAATGTGTAAAGTCACTTTCCACAATTCTGTTTTGGAGGGTTTTCGAGATACATCTTTACCCTAGAAAACTTAGGGCATTCAAGACACCACTTCTCAAGAATAAATTGTAAAATCCCTCTAATGTAGTTCAGGGAATGGTTTAACTTACAGTTGACTAAAAGGAAAGACATCTTTCACTTGGAATGAGGAAAACTAAGAAAGTTCAAATTAACACAACAAAAATCCTAAAAGCCATGTTAATGGTTAACCCATGTTTAGTGACAGAGTGAATTCTCAAAAGATCTTTCATTGAAAATTGTCCATAAAAGGAAATTATATTCTCCATCAGAAAGTTATAAGACCATATCATTCCACAAGTACAGGCTGAAAAATAGTCATAGGTTTTCTCAAAAATTGCAATAAATTCATGGATTCGCTTTCACAAAATATGTGTTTTATTGGGCGTTTTGATCCTTATCAAATTGAGTATTTTAAAGGATAACCACATTCACACACAAAGTCTTTCTTCACATTTTGTATTTGGGAATTTAGAAATAAATGTTAAAGTATATATATATAACCAATAATTTTCACTCCTTTCTTGTTGAACAAGAAACATTAACTCTCATGGGGCGCCTGGGTGGCTCAGTCAGTTAAGTGTCTGACTCTTGATCTCAGCTTAGGTCTTGATCTTGGGGGTCATGAGTTCAAGCCCCGAGTTGGGCTCCACACTAGGTGTGAAATCTATGTAAATAAATAAATTAAATAAATAAATCTCAAAAATCTAATCAAGTACTGGAGTCTTTTTTGATACATGTTGCACTTTGGTTCTCCGATACAGAAGGTGCTAGGGCAGTAAATTAGCACCATCCTTGACAAAGATGGGATATGGTCACCCTGTAGCCAGGTGGCCTTACTTAACATGCTTGGGTTTCTCAGCCTCTCTGAACCTCAGCTGCTTCATCTGTAAAGTGGATGTGTTTCCTGCCCTTGTATAGTTGCTTGGGTTGGGGTGATTGTTGGGCCAAGAGCATCCAAAGAAACAGGCTGGACTCATTGACCTTGTATAAGAAGAGGGTCCCCTCTTCGAGAGAGGAGAGCAAGGTAGGTGTGGATGAAGGTAGGTTTGTAGACTGTATGTAGAAGGTATATTTGAGGAGGTCCTCATCTGATGGCCTAAAACGAACTTCTTACTTCACATGTAATTGAAAGGAAACCAGCACAAGCTCTGGAGTCAGTCTTCCAGGTTCAAATACTGTCTTGTCTGCACGTTGGCGGTCTGGGTTTGGATAGGAGTTCTGCCTGCTCGTTGTGAGATCTTATGGTCAGGAAACAACATGCTATGCTTCAATTCCTTCGTAAAATTGGGGATGGTACATTTCTCAGAGGGCTCTTGCAAAGGCTTAACTATGACTGTGACAGTGTGTGGTCCGTGGACTAGTGCCAGTCCACGAACTGTTCGCAACCAAGAATTTCAAGAAAACTAGAAGCACTTTAGCCATTTGACTTCGCCATGACATCCGAACTCAGGATCTGTGGAATCTTGTCCAACAGGCTAGAGAACAATTTGGTGAACTTCCATGGTGAGGAGTGTGTGACCCGAGCTATACACTAGCTGTGAGCAGTAGAATCTTGTATTCGTTTGCAATGGACTGGAAATTTAAATTAGTAAAACTGATTTCTTTTTTTTTTTTTTTTTAGTAAAACTGATTCTTAATCCCAGACAGCTGAGAAGCATTGCTTTAGAACAATGCTGAATATGTAGTTAGCTCTCAATAAATATTGGCCTCTTTATTAATTGTTACCATATCATGCAAAAATTATTCCATGATATTTATGTTTAAAATTTGACCTCCTAGGCTTTCAAAAGGTTCTATTCTACATTTGGAATATTTAATAACATTAAAAAGTTTTAAAAAATTCTTGCTCAAAGCTAAGAGTTTTTTCCTTAGTCTAAAAAGATACTTTAAAAAATAATACTGTGCTTGTGTTTATACCCACTATATCCTTGAATCTACAGCATGGTCTTGGAGAAGGTACCCGGGGACACACCAGGCCACTTGAAAAATCCTTTGAAGAACTTAAGGTTTTATGTGTAAGCTGTTGATTTCTCTTCAAAAACAGAATATGGATTAACTGAGCTTTTGCTTTTTAAATCTAATGTTGCTAAGGAAAATAACCTCATTTCCCCCCAAAAACTAAAACAGCAGTCTGTGTTGAAAAACAGTTACAAACATATGATTTATTTGATTTTAGAACTTAAAAATAACATTAATAAAAGGAATAACATGTCCCAGCCCTATAAGACCTCCATGTATACTCCCGGCCCATCTAACTTGCCTTGGGGGTCAACATTGGGATTGTAAGATTTTTTTAAGAAGCACCAAGATCAAGACGTAGATACACTACGAATGTTTTACAGAAAGCTTACGTTGGATGGTTCTAAGTTCAGTCTTTCATTCAGCAAGCATACTCCTAAAACTCGCCAACTCAATTATCCATCCCAATAGATGGAAGTTTTGGGTATTCCAAAACAGTGTTTGATCCAAAAGCTAATCGTATTTAATTTTGGAGGGCATTACGTGAAAAACATTTTTTAAATTAAATTTTGCAAGCTACCTAGACAAAAATTAAAATGAGTCTCTGTGAGACAGAGTTTATATCATGTTAAGAGTGCTATAAGAAAGGAACAGTCCACAGAGGATTGAGGATTTTTAAAGTTAAGTTTTATAACACCATGGCTTTTTAAAAGTCCATGAGTCCAAACTGATTCTAATAAGATAGGTGATAGGTAGATAAACGGGAAAGCTTTTTCGCAATGAAATACCAACTAATAGATGTAGGAGGATGGACAGAAAAAGTGCCATGTTGCAGCCATCACTGTCAGAAATCAAAGCCCAACATTGGCTGATAAGTGAATATAGGGTGAATGGGTTTTTTTGCGGAAAGGGGTAGGGCATTTTCATGAAATGAAAAATCTTCCCAGACGAATTGGTTCACAAGGGAGGAATTGTATCTTTTTAAAGTGGAAAAATCTGACAGGCACCACCCTAACCAAGTGATCAGAGTTAACATTACTAGTGATGGACCAAGTGACACCCTTGTCTCTGGGTGGGTGAGGCAGTGATGACAAGGCATCATTTCTGTGGTATTTCTGCCTCTCCACAAAAGAAAACACAAGTATAACCTAAATCAAGTCAACAGACAGACAAACCCAAATTGAGGACGTTCGACAAAACAACTGGCCTGTGCTCTTTATTTTTTTTAATTTTTTTGAAGTGATCTGTACACCCAACGTGGGGCTTGAACTCACAACCCTGAGATCGAGAGTTGCATGCTCCACTGACGGAGCCAGCCAGGTGCCCCTGGCCTGTATGCTAAAAATGTCCAGGACAATTAAAGGTTGAGGAAGTATTTCATATTAAGCGGAAACTGCAAAGATATGACAATTGAATGCATTGTGTGATCCTGGATTTAAAAAAGTTTCAATAAGGACAGTACTGCAATAATTGGTAAAACTGGAATGAGAACTGCATAGTAGATAATAGCGTATCAATATTAAATATCCTGAATTGATTCATACCATGGTTACTTAAGAGAATGTCCTTATTCTCAAGAAATACACACTGATGTATTTAGCAGTAAAGGGTTATGGGGTCTGTAACTTACTTTCAAACGGTTTAGTAAAAAGGATTATATATATGTTATACTGTATTATATATTTATGTTATATCATCCTGGATCAAAATGATATGTCTATGTATCTATGTTTCTCGAAAGGGAGAAAGCAAATTAGTTAAAAATGTGAAGTGAGTTAACCTAGTTGGAAATTCCACAGGATTCATTGTACTATTACTGCAACTTTTATGTAGATATAATTTTTTTTTCAAAATAAAAAGTTATAAAAACAACAACAACAAAACAAAACAAAAACAAAAAACCTTCCCCCAGCTCAACCACAAAGTGAAATCTCCACATTCGGATAAGCAAGAGTTGGCTCTAAGCGGTCCATAAAAATCACCAGATAATTTAAGTTTTGTGAGCATGGTTGGCACAGCTCCGTCCAAGCTGCGGGGATCCAATCCAGCTTGAAGCAAAAGCCCACCTTCCCCGCAGTCAAGGTGCCCCCCCCCCCCCCCCCCCCCCCGCTAACCAAATTATTTTTCACGTAGGCAGGATACAGCATTCTGTGACGTTTTAAGGATACAGTAACGTCAAAGGCAGACTCACTGATGGGCCAAATTTCCAGGACTGTCATGCCCTCCACTGTTGGAGGGGGCGGCCGCCTCTGGTTGCCCCCTGAGTTCCGAGTGGCCGTTCTGTCAATAACAGAAGAGCAATTAGGAGTGGATGCCCGGGACCTGCACGGACAGTTGCGACACAAAGTGCTCTTCATTGCCATTCAACAGAAGCACTGTGGATGATTCCAAACCATGTGTCCTGGTGTAAATTCTTTTTTTTCCAGAAGGCTCTCTGTCTCCTGTGATATGTAGATATTTCTATCTGGAGTTGTACCAGTCAAGCTTATTCTGGTCTGCATTTTCTTGATCTGAAAATAAACTAACTCCTTTTCGTTAGTTTTCTTGAAGATCTGGTTTAACTGATCTGATTCTGCCACCAGTGAACTCGATAAGAAAATGTCATTGCTATGCTGACGCTACTTATAAATGTAGTAACCAAAGCCAACACACGTGCACACAAGAGAAGGATATTCACTCTAGAATTCCTTTCCTTCAAATAGAAAACCATTTTCAAGGAAGTTCACTTTGGCAATTTGAAATCATGCTGAGAAATAAGGATGTCTGATTTCACCAAACAGATGAACATCTCTGGTCACTTTACAGTCCAATGGAAATTTGATTTCTCTTACTAAATATTTACAGTTTTTCTTCAATAAAATAGTCTTTCCAAAGATAATTTAATGGTATCAGTAAATACTCGTTATTTAATATAAAATAAAAAACATTATCTAATTGATAACACTTTTGTAAAGCACATTTGTATCTTTGAAACTCTGAAATTAAAAATAAAACTGAAATCAAATAATCAAAATGTTAACAATAGATATTTCTGACTGGTTTATTATCGCTGATTTTTATTTTCATTTTTTATTTTTATCCTCCAAACTACCCTCAATATGGGTTAATTCTAAGGTACAGAAATTCTGTAAAGAGAAGCCTTAGTGCCTCTTACAGTTAGGATAGCGAGTTTATATTTTATTTATGAATAATGTCTTACTGTCCACACAGATGCTCCTAGCTTCAATATCTTTACATCGGATACTCCGTTAGCTCATGAGTTGTACGGGTTCCTTAGAAACATTTTGTACCATGGTCTACATATCTTTCCGGTGTTCTCCTTCTCTAGCAACATCTGGCCAGTTTGAAAATTCCAATGTATTCCCATAAAAGTACAGGTCACGTGAGTACTAGACTTCATTTGCATTGGAAAACAATTTTTGAGCGACACTTTTAGGACAGATAGCCATCCATTTCTAAAACCATGAAGTCTTTTTTATAAAGACATAAATGTCACCATGAAAGGGGTAAAGAGAAAACCAAGTTAACGGTGATGAACTCAACTTATTTTGTCAATGCAACATCCAAACGGCAAAAATAATGGTCTGCCATGTTTCACATCTAGGTTTTACTGACATTTTGGCTTCTAAATTACACAATGGGTCTAAATTTGCTACCACATGTCTTTTGGGGAGGCACCTAAAATCAAATTATCGGGCAAAGAGGAATGTTTAGGCAAACTTCCCCAAGAAACTTGGCGTTTCCCCATATTGCAATAATGTTCGAGCTTTTGATTTATATGTTTCAGGGCAAAAATGCGGATGATGACTAGGAACCTAAGACAATGACTTGTTTTGGTGGAATTTGGACTTTCAAGTCTTTCTCAAGCAGGGGGGCTCCAGGGGAGAGGATGGGTTAAGTAGACTGTATCAACAAGCCAGCTCAGCCATAAGGTCCGTGGCTGGACATCAACAAGTGCCGTCAATGAAGAAGGACAGGTTACCTGTCTGTAGGTAGCTTTGGGTTCTCTTCATTGCTTTCTCAGCTTTGTTCCCTCTCCCACTAAGTAGAACATGATTCCAGCTTAAAGAGTTTCCTGACGATTGATCTTTGGATAGAGGTAGTACAGCCTTTTTGAGAACTAGTTCTGTATTGAAGTCAGCAGTAGCCACCCCTTACCTAACAAAGATATCACCATATTGATTTCATCGGTGCCTGGAGCCTGCCTTCAAAGCTAGGTTTTTGAGAAGGTAGACCAGGTGCCCACCCATGTACTGGGATTGAAGGAGCCCTGGGAAAATCCTCCACCCAAAAGATGTTTTCCACTGATGCTTGAAGGGCCATCATCGGTGACTCATTTGTATGGATACCTTGTGCTCTTTCTTTGAGGTCCTTTTAAAAAATGACATCCTGTATTCTAGTGAAGGTGTTAAATGTGAAGTCACAAATACTTTAAGGTGAGTTGACCATATTGCTTTCTCCCTAACAGAAGAAGCAATGGATATAGCACACATGATTTTGAGGAAGTGGTGTTTGTGACTCACCTGGAAGGGAAGGGCTCATCCTTAGGAAACATGACAGAAACTTCACCAATAAAGATATTTCAACAATCATGTTGCATAATGTCAAACACAGTGAGGGAACTGCCAACATCCTATATAACACATAAGCAATTGAATTCGGCTTCACTGTGTGTAGCCGGATTGGACCACCACCTACCTGCCCGTCTTGCCTATTAAGCTGACTTATCCCTCAAATCCACTCTGGGTCAAAGTTGGTTCAAGGATCTTGTAGGATTTGAGTTCGAGTTCATCATTTTGGGGAGAAGGAACATGAGAAACCAGGCTTGCTTAGTAAAGGGAGGTCTTTGCCTCCCTAAGGTGCCAAGGGAGTTTTTGAGGGCAGCAATCCTCTTTTATCAGAGCCTGGCTACACATGGCTTCTGGACCATACTAGAATAATCAGTGTCAGGTGAAAGAATGAATGGCTTTCACACTGAGTACTAGTTGAACAAGTTGAACCTTGTTTCAGGCAAACAACTGTCACCTGCATCGCAACATCAAAAAAATTCAGATGTAGTTCAAACTTTTAGATCACTGATTGGAGATGTGTATTTATATACTAAGTGTGCTATTTATATCAATCATTTCTCTGTTTTTTTTTTTTTTTTTTCTGCCTTAATGTAGAAAGAGTCTACTCCTGGCAGGACCCATTCCTACTATTTTCCAGCCCAGAGCAAGAGAACAAATGGAGGCCCACATATCTCATGTCTAGATAGGTAAGGCTACAATCGCACTAACAAAACGTTCAATAAAATATGTTTTGTCCTTCCACCTTGATAATCCTTCAGAACCACCTGGAAGGCCTCATTCACATTTAGAATTCTTGGGTTCTCAGAGTTCTGGGCTGAAATGTGGAAGTGGGGAGAGCTGGCCCATGCCCACAGCCCACACCTGGGAAAGCCTCATCTGCACAAGTGAGGACACCCCAGATGGCACAGGCAATTCTGCCCACCCATCCCTCCCCTGGCAAATAGGCCTCCCAGGCCGAGGGCTACGCTCACACCAGTGCTGTCGGATGTTGTAACCCTTTCAAGGATGGACGCCGGCAACAGGGCCGTGCAGGGCCTCCTTCAAGTGGGCCAGAGCCATTGGGGGTGGGGCCATTCCAGCATCCTGGCTGCCCTGAGTGGTCTAGACCAGTGCTTCTGGATCTTTAATGTGTGTAAAATCCACTTGGGAATCTTGCTGACATGCTATAGATCAGACAGCAGAGCCTGCATTGCACACGCTTCCGGGTGATGCTGAGGCTGCTGGCTTGTGGACCACACCCTGGTAGCGAGCCCCGGAGGGAACGGGCCCTGGGTGGCTGTGTCCCCTTGGCTCTCAAGACGCTTCATCCCGTGGGGACTGGCCATGTCAGCACCAGACGCCTTTTGCCCCGTCTAAGGGTGGTTCTGGCCCCTTGTTTGCCCGTGTTCCCATTGCATCAATGGGCTCTGTTCCCACAGTGCGGGGCCCTGGTCCTCCCCCAGCTCTGCCACCACCACCTTTGATCTCCCACCCACTCTCCCCAAATGGAGTTTCTCTTGGCTCCTTTCCCTGCAGTGTTCCACGCCTTCCCCCGCTTTTCTCTTACGCCACACAACAAATGTAAAAATAACATTTCAAAAATGTTGAAAATTAATGCTGATGAAATCGTGTTTTTGTTTTCTTGGGAGGTAAGCAGGCAGTAACAACCCTACATGCAGTCTCTCCAGGGCCTAGCTATGATTTGGTAACAATATCGTTATCTGCTCACTCATTGCCTGAAATCACGAGTTCCAAACCTAAACGCTTGCTGGATTAGAGCAGACTGGATTTTCCTCCCCTATTTTTATTTTGACAAGGCTGCGAATGCTATCTCCCCATCTAATGGGATCAAATAGGCTGCTAAAAATAACTCCTGCAAGTTTGTGTTACAAATGGGAAACTCCTCTCCCCATTCCTGCCTGTTACTCCGAGGAAGCTTAATCCTTAGACTTGTGTTCAAGTATTTGCACTGGTTTGTGTTCTTTTCTTCTTCCGAGGCTGTTTTTCTCTATTTGCCTGAGTTATTTGAACAGGTGGCTTTGCACAACCTATGCTAATGTGAGGCTTTTGTCTGCTTTGAGATTGCACAGGGAGTCGTTTATGGGAGAAATGTTTCTTTCTTGCTACACGATTCACACCTGTTCTGAGAATCACCCTGCGCTAACTAGAATACCACGCCGGAGAGGTCTTCCTCCAACTGGTCCCCGGCCCGGGAAAGCAGAGGCACTGCTGACCGCAAGGAGGCACGAAGCCACCTTTTTCTCTTTTCTCGCGCACGTGACAAGCAGCCAAGGGCCGTGTTGTGTGGCGTTGTGTGGCTTGGGGTTGGGTGTCCCTCTCCCCCCTCGCTCTGTCCGGACGTTGAGCGGACAGTAGGGATACCTGCTGCGAAGGTTGGGGAGGGGAGGGGGGCCCTCGCCGGACGTGGCCAATGTCGTGGCGCAGGTGGGCGTACGAGGCCTCCGGGGAGCCGCGGCACACCGTGGCCGGCGGCCTGAGCGCGGCGCCGGGGTCCCTTTGTCCGGGGCCACCTCGGGCGGGAGCATCAGGCGCGGGCCCGGAGCCGCGTCTGGCGGCCGATCACAGGCGGGCGCCCGGGGACGCTCGGCGCGCGCGCTCCCTGGCCGCAGATCACAGGCGCCCGCCCGGCCCGGGAGCCCGCCTGCTGCCTGGAACGCGATCACAGGCCGCGCCTCCGGGCCCCGGGGGCGGGGAGGGGCGCGGCACGGGCCCCGGGGGAGGGCGGCCGAGGGCGCGTTCCCACGGGGAGGTCCGGGGCTGCGCGAGGGCTTCTCCGGGATCCCCCGCAGGGGGTCCTCCGCCGGTGGGAAGGCGGCGCGGCGCGGCGCAGGGCGGGATGGGGGGGGGGGGGAGGCAGCCCTCCCGCGGCTGGGGCCAAAGGGAGGCCGCTAAGGGGTCCCAAGAAAGGCTGTGTAGACGCACCGCCATCACTGCCTTGCGATAGCCACCTAGTCAGGGGCGCGCTGGGGATGGGCTTTTCTAGAACGTTTTTTGAGGAAACTGCATTCTTAGTTCCCTGGCCATAAGAAAAGAAAGAAGGAAGTGAGGGGGCGGGCAGGCTGGGAAATAGTTTAAACAAAAGTGGGTGTGATGATGCCCAATTGGTTCACCTAGCTCTCCACTCCTCACCTTTGCGCTGTAGGTGGGCTCCCGAGCTGCCTTTCCTACTTCACCCGTGTGTGTGTGTGTGTGTGTGTGTGTGTGTGTGTGTGTGTGTGTGTGTTGCGGGGAGGGCAGGGGAAGTGCCTAGTCCTCTTCATCTCTATTGATGACCCATATACCTACCTTGACCGTCAGGTCCCTTATCCCTACAGGAGGCCTATGAAAGCTGGCATCTGGTGCATGAAGGTAGGGGTTCCCATCCAATGGACAAAGGCCACAGGAACTGTTGACAGGTAATCCCCGGATGCATATGCTCACCAAACATTACCTGTAAATGAAACCAAATGAATGTCCAGAAAATAGTGCTGTTTTCAAATTTATGGAGGGGTTCAGACTAATAAATTATTTTAGGGGCACCTGGCTGGCTCCGTGGGTTAAGTGTTGGACTGTGGCTCAGGTCGTGATCTCGCGGTTTCGTGGGTTTGAGCCCCGCATCGGGCTCTGTGCTGACAGCTAAGAGCCTGGAGCCTGCTTCAGATTCCCTGTTTCCGTCTCTCTCTGCCCCTCCCCTGCTCAAGCCCTGTCTCTGTCTCTCAAAAATGAATAAACGTTAAAAAAATTATTTTAAAGTGTTACCGAATTCAGGGTAGCACTCCTCAGGAGGCATTTGCCACATCAACAGAGCACAGCCGTGCAACTCAGTGTGCTGCTGGTAGGTGGCATCGTGGCTACCTTCTGGGTATCCAGCCACACCTGCCCCGATGAGTGGCAGCCTCTTATAACTGTTTTGGGTTGGCCCAAACCAGTGGTTCACAAGCCTGGCTATACATTAGAATCTCCTGGGAAGGATCTCTGACGCCCAGAAACTCCAATAGCAACTGGATGGCAATCCCTGGAGTGTGGGGTGACGCTCACGTGCAGTGGCATTGACAGTCGCTGGTACAAACCATCAGAGGACCCTCATCCCTTTGCCACAATGATTGGTTCAGAGATGGGTAGTGGCCTGAGGCCCAAGCCAGTCAGCGTCTGATGAGGTGAGCGGCCGGGACGAAACACGGGGAACCAGAAAGAATATAAGCAAAAATACGGAAATATGAAATGCAGTGTATACAGGAGTAAGAGGTTCAGACGCCAGAAGCACAGAGGGTACGTTATGGAAGGTGGCGGATGATGAGGTTGGAAGATGAGTCTAAGAGGTTATTATTAAGAGTTCTAACTGGCATAGCATATGGATTTACTTTACAGGGGGAAAGAGAGCAAAAATTATTCTTAAGCCTAAAAATTACATGATCAGATTTGGTTCTTGGGAAGGTAATTTTGGTGTCACTGTGGGGTAGGGATCTAGATGGAGAGAGAGGAGGGCCCATAAATTAACCAGATGGACGTGGTGTCTGGGGAAGAAATGCCCAGGACTGGGGGAGTTACAAGACATTCCAGAAACAGAGGGTTTCCGTGTCACTTGAGAGATGTGATCTTGGTATAGAATTCTTCTTACTTACCTTCGTCACAGTGGCCAATAATGTTTTCTAAGGAGGAGACACCGGAGGAGGGAAGGAAATTTTCCAGACTTGAAAAACAAAACAAAACTGCAGAACAACGTGAAAAATTATAACACACGGTCAGAACATTATTGGGAGCTGAAAAAAAATCACAGATTAAACGCAAGAAATTATCAAAATTTCACGGATAGGCCTTTTAAAAGTGGGTTTATTGAGGTCAACTTTATATAACATAAAATTCACCCATTTTAAATGCACGGTTTCATGAGTTTTGAAATGTGTGTAGTCACATAACCAGCACCATAAGCAATATATGTAACGTGTCCATCACTCCTAAAAGTTCTCTGTGTCCCTTGGAAGTCAAGCCCCTTCATACGCCTCCAGCTCTTGGCAACCACTGATCAGGTTTCAATCCCTACAGCGTTGCCTTTTGCAGAATATCAGATAAATGGAAGCGTACCGTTTATAGCCTTTTGAATCTGGCTCCGTTCACTTAGCGGAGTGCTTTTGAAATGCATCCAGGTGATGGCATTTATCAAGAGTTAGTTCTTTCTTATGGCTGGGTAATATTCCATGGCACGTATGTATCACCATCTGTTTCTCCATTCGCCAGTTGATGGACATTTGGGTTGTGTAGTGGGCTCAAGAACCTGCGAAAATTACTTCATGTGGCAAAAGATGTGATTGGTTTAAGGATCAAGAGGAGGGCTTTGTCCTGGGTTATGTGGATGGGCCCTGAGGGCCAACTCCTATGTCTTCATAAGGGAGGGGCGGGGGGCGTTTAGAGGTAGACCCATGGAGGAGAGCAACAAGAGAGAGGCAGCCACAAGCCAGGGAACACCAGAAGCTGGAAGCCACCAGAAGCTGGAAGATGAAGGATTCTCTGCCAGAGCCTCCCGAGGGAGAGCCATCCTGCCTGCACCTTGACATTGGACTTCTGGCCTGCAGATCTGTAAGAGAATAAAGTTCCGTCGTGTTAAGCAGTGAATGAGAATTCCAACTTCCCCACATCCTCACCAACACCTAGTAACGTCAGGCATTTTTTAATACAAGTCCAGACTTGAGGTCTAGCATATAATAAAGTCAATTTAAAAAACTTTTTTTTCGCCATTCTAATGGGTACATAGTAGTATCTCATTTGGTCTTAGTTCACATGTCTTTCCTGGCTAGCGATGTTGAACACGTTTGCCTCTCTTTATTTCTTTGGCGAGAGGTCTGTTCAAATCTTTTGCTCAAGTTCTACTGGATCTTCTTTTTATTATTGAAAATTTATGTGCCTTTAATATACGCCATTGCTGACAATAACTTATACAAATGCAACTTTATACTATTGAACCACAATATGACAAACCACGTAAAGAATAAAATAAACGTTTTTCAATTTATACTTTGTATTATACTATACTGAATAGACTTTTAATGAACTCTATTTTATGTCTCTTTATCAGGTATTAACATTTGGAACAATGGGGCTGAGTCAGAACTTCGTATCAGGTGCAACATCAAGTCTATTCATTTATTTTATTTTTGTTGGAGCACAGAGGGTGTTGTAGCAAAGGGAAGAAGAACACAGATGGCATGTTTTGCAATATTTGGGTATCTTTGCAATGGGCTCCTCCAAAAATCATTAATTATTTCATCTTGGAGAGCTCACCTTCCAGTTTTTCAGGATCCGGAGGCTGAAATTATTCATCTTCACCCTGAACTGTTCAACTGTTTGTTTGTTCAAGTCCGTAAGATCGGCTTTTTGTTAAAACTGCCTTCTCTCGGATACATCGATGAGAAAAGGTGAGTGGGATAAATGTTCTAACACATAATGAGCATTGAATACTGTCACAATTGTGTGCTGCGATTATAGGATTCCTAACAGGCTGCTAATTATTGACTAGACAGCATGCCGCTGTGAGTTAGCAAATATACTCGCTGCAGATCCACAGGAACCCTACATGAATGTGCATCAGGTGACCTTACTTTCTGGTCTCCCCGGGTGTGTTGTGTCATTTTTAAAGGTAGGTTATCTGAATTTGATATTGATCATATATATGGAATTTTTTGCGTAGCATTTTTTAAAAGAATTGCCCATTAAGGAGCAAACCGGTACCAAGCAGATCCACATCCATTATTTCACAGAATTTTATCTAAACTCTCAATCAGTTGAGGTCAAACTTTAGCATGTATAAATGTCCCCTGGGGAAGGAGTTTGTGACCGCGCAATCCTCAGCAGGAATCCTGATTCACTTGGTCTGGATAGGGCCTCCCCATTCTATCCAACAACTTCTAAAGGTTTATCAAGCTTTGAGAAAACACATGCAGCCCTCAATTGTCTCAAAATGAGCATTGTTAAATTTTCTGACGGGGTTTCTTCAGGGGTACAGGGATACAGGGGTGGGAATTCAAAAAATTATAGTCTAGTAACAAGCAGGGGGGAAAATACATAAATCAAGAACCATGTAACAACAAAAAATCTCTTCCTTCCTCCCTTCCTTCTTTTTCTCTCTTTTTCTTTCTTTTTCTTTCTTTCTTTCTTTCTTTCTTTCTTTCTTTCTTTCTTTCTTTCTTTCTCTTTCTTTTCTTCCTTTTTCTTTTCTTTTCTTTTCTTTTCTTTTCTTTTCTTTTCTTTTCTTTTTTCTTTCAAGTGCAGCAATACTGTGTACATATCAGCACTGGGTACAAATTACAAACCCTAGGGTTAGTTGGAGCCATGCTGTCCTGGAGGGAGAAGAGCCCAGTTCCTTGTCCTTAATGCCCACAAATGGCCTGTGCATGACCTTCTCAGATCCAATGGAAAGGAGCACTTGGGGGCCCCCATCCAGTCGACGTGGGTCTCTCGAGGCTGTGTTGGTTGTCTGGTACAGTGGGTCCTATCCTGGAGTTTGTGGGGACTCCTCGAAGGGAGGGCAGGGCCGCACGTAGCTGCCTCTCCCTTCCCGTCCTCCATCTTGAGAAACAGGGAAATCCCCACTGATCTCAAAAGGGCTGGAAAACCCCTGGGCTGGATACATTCAAAGGCATTTCAGTTTTACAATTCAGTATTATCTATAATGTAAAACTCAATGCAGATAACATTTTGGTTAGAGGAGACTGAGAGAAAAGGGAAAGAAATATAGAAGTATTATTAATAAAGGCAGCAGACAGATAAAAACAAAATGATTTTGCTTCGTGATTCTGTCACCCCCTTCTGTTTGCTGTCGTAGGGAATTTAAAAAGCTTAAAATCCACATCATTATTTTACAACTTCATTCATGATTAAGGGTCTCAAATTTGCCTTGCTCTTAGGATGACCTTAAGCCAAATTCCTCTCTCCATTCTCTCTCTCTCTCTTTTTACGTTTATTTATTCATTTTTGAGAGAGAGAGAGAGACAGAGCACATGAGAGAGGGGAAGTGAATACCAAGCAGGACCTTGCTGATAGCACGGAGCCCGATGCAGGGCTCAAACCCGTGAACAGTGAAATCATGACTTGAGCTGAAACTCAGACACTGAACCAACTGAGCTACCCAGTGCTCCTCCTTTCTGTCTTATTTTAGCTTTCCTTCTTTCCACTAAATAGCCTTTAATAGCAAATTTATCAAAGTCTGGGGTAATTTTATTTGGCTACTCAATTGTACACAATGCATTATTTCAGCTACTGTGGAAAAGGATAAATGGCCGTGAAATGTGGAAAGTGAACTGTTGCCAATGGCTAGCAAACTACGGAGAGGAAGTGCCGCTTGCCTTTACAAGCCACGTTGTAGAAACACGTTTAAGTGGCAAGCAACAGGACAGAGAATTGTGCACAAGCTGCGACTTTGATTAAAACCGGGTCAAAATGGACGCACCGGTTCTGTGACCTTGAGCAAATTACTCAACCTTTGTTGACACTGGATTATAACTTCAATTTCTAGCGTTGTGGTGATGACATAAGATCATATATGCAGCCTATAGTAGTTGCTCGATAAATGACAGGTTATTAAAGGTTAAACATTTTATTTATTTTATTTTTTAAAAATTTTTTTTGAAGTAGGTTGAATTTTTATTTTTTAATTAAAAAATGTCATTTTAATTCCAGTTAATATACAATATTATAATCGTTTCAGGTGTACAACATAGTGATTCTACAATACCATACATCGTCTGGTGCTCATTATGGCCGGTGTACTCCTTAATCCCCCTCACCTATTTCACCCATCCCCCCACCTACCTCTTCTCTGGTAACCATCAGTTTGTTCTCTATAATTAAGAGTGTTTCTTGGTTTGTTTCTCTCTCTCTCTCTCTCTTTTTTCTCCTTGTTCACTGTTTTGTTTCTTAAGATCCACATATGCGTGAAATCATATTGTATTTGTCTTTCTTTAGCTGACTTATTTCACTTAGTATTATACTCTCTGGATCCATCCATGTTGTTGCAAATGCCGAGCTTTCATTCTTTTTTTATGGCTGAATAATATTTCATTACATCTATCTATCTATCTATCTATCTATCTATCTATCTATCTACCTTCTTTATCCATTCTTTAGTTGATGGGGCTGAGCTGCTTCCATAATTTGGCTATTGTAAATAATGCTCCTATAAACATTGAGGTGCATGTATCCCTTTGAAATAGTAGTTTTGTATTCTTTGGGCAAATACCCAATAGTGCAATTGCTGGATTGTAGGGTGGTCTTATTTTTACTTTTTGAGGAATCTCCACACTGTTTTCCACAGCAGCTGCACCAGTTTGCATTTCTACCAAGAGTACACAAGAATTCCTTTTTCTCCATGTCCTTCCCAGCATTGGTTGTTTCTTGTGTTGTTGATTTCAGCCATTCTGACAGGTGTGAGGCGATATCTCATTGTAGTTTTGATATGCATTTCCCTGAGGATGAGTAATGTTAAGCATCTTCATGTGTCATCTGGATGTCTTCTTTGGAAAAATGTCTGTTCCTGTCTTCTGACCATTTTTAAATTGGATTATTTGTTTTTTGGGTGTTGAGTTTTATTATTTTTTTTCAATATATGAAATTTATTGTCAAATTGGTTTCCATACAACACCCAGTGCTCATCCCAAAAGGTGCCTTCCTCAATACCCATCACCCACCCTCCCCTCCCTCCCACCCCCCATCAACCCTCAGTTTGTTCTCAGTTTTTAAGAGTCTCTTATGCTTTGGCTCTCTCCCACTCTAACCTCTTTTTTTTTTCCTTCCCCTCCCCCATGGGTTTCTGTTAAGTTTCTCAGGATCCACATAAGAGTGAAACCATATGGTATCTGTCTTTCTCTGTATGGCTTATTTCACTTAGCATCACACTCTCCAGTTCCATCCACGTTGCTACAAAGGGCCGTATTTCATTCTTTCCCATTGCCACGTAGTATTCCATTGTATATATAAACCACAGTTTCTTTATCCATTCATCAGTAGGTTAAACATTTTAAAGCTGCCAGTTTATGTTGTCTGCAAGCCAGTTTGCTCGTCATCGTCACCTATGGAACTTAAAGGGTCTGCTCATTATCTCAGACCTCCTCAGTCCGAGTCCCCAGGTGCATGCATGGCCCAGGCATCTTGAATTTTTAAAAGCTGGTCAGAACAGTTTTGTCAGTGGTGCTGTCCATGGGCTAGCCCACCAGCAGCACATTTTGCGACAGGACGGAGCTCTGCTGTCAAAAGGAACTGGAAATGATGTGCTTCTGCTCATAGGAGTTTAGCTTTCTTTTTGCATTGGGGTTGTTTGAAAGCTAGTCGTGATAAAGAAACCAGGCTGTGTGGAAATATGGCTGATTCAAGGGCTGGGGCAGGGAAGGCGCAACATGGGCCTGGAGCATCTTGAATTAGCAGAAGGTAAGGAAGTGCTCCAAAACAAAACATTGGGGCCACTTAAAAGGGACACGAGCCAACCTAAAAGAGCTCTGAGTGGCCAAACCTGGGACAATTTGAGTAATAAATACTGGATTATAATCCAAGGCATAAAATAAATATCCATGAGTCCATATTGATATGAAAGAATAATCGAATAACTAAGTAAGTAGGGAGAAGAGGTAAATATACTGTACAGAAGAATTCCAAATAGTTTGTGTAGATATCTCCCCTTAAGCAGAGGGAGCTCCTTTCCCTGGGTGTGGGCTGTGCTTAGTGACTACATGTAATGGGGTATCCTGGATGGGCCCAGAACAGCAAAGGGACATTAGGAAAAATGTTGCCTCCTTGTTTGTGACAGGTATACCATAGGAAGGTAAGATATTAAAATAGGGAAACTGAGTCAGTGCAACTTTTCTGTAAGTCTAAAAGTATTCTCAAAAGTTTAAAAAAGAAAACAAAAACACCTGGTTATGGGGCACATGGGTGGCTCAGTTGGTTGAGTGTCCGACTCTTGATTTCGGCTCAGGCCATGATCTCACGGTTTATGAGATCGAGCCCTGCATCAGGGTCTGTGCTGACAGTGTGGAGCCTGCTTCGGATTCTCTCTTTCCCTCTCTCTCTCTCTCTCTCTCTCTCTGTCCGTCTTCTGGGCCCAAGTTCTTTCTGTCTCTCTCAAAGTAAATCAATAAATTTACCAAAAACAAAAAACAAAAAACCTGGTCATAAAAATGGATGTGGTCATTATATAAAGCCTGAGGCTATAGGACATTATAGCTGCCATGAAAAAAGTCAGGCCATGGTCAACTAAATTTAGCATCTATTAGGTGTAAAATACAGACACTTTTATTATTGTTTTATTAGAAGTTCTATCTTTTAAAAAAAATATATTTATTTTCAGAGGGAGTGAGAGCATAAGCCGGGGAGGGGCTGAGAGAGAGGGAGAGAGAGAATCCCAAACAGGTTCGGTGTAGCCCCCCTGCATGAGATTGAGATGGGGCTCAATCTTACCCACTGTAAGATCATGACCTGAGCTGAAATCAAGAATTGGACGCTTCACCGACTGAGCCACCCAGGTGCCCCCATAAGTTCTACCTTTTTAAAAAACACACTGCAATTCAATGTTTATTTTTATTTTACAGAAATTGGTTAGCTTTTATCGACAAATATTTATTGACTTTTACCAATGTGCATTGCATAGTTTCTGGGCTTATCAGTTTCTGGCCTCACTCCTTCCTTTTGGATTTCTTTTTCTTCCTGTGAGGTATTTTATTTACTTTCATTCATTGAAGATGCAGGGGGAGTGTTATGGACTAAGGGTTTGTGTACACCCAGAATTCATATGTTGAAGCCCTAACTCCCAATGTCATACTCATAGGAGGAGGGGCTTTGAGAGATGATTACAGTTATCTGAGGTCTTGAGGATAGAGTCCTCATGATGGGATTAGTGCCCTTATAAGAAGACACCAGGGGGGCACCTGGGTGGCTCAGTCAGTTAAGCTTCCAATTCTTGATTTTGGCTCAAGTCATGATCTCACCATTGGTGAAATTGAGCTCCATGTCAATCTCACAAGGGAAAGCTGCATGGAGCCTGCTTGGGATACTCTCTCTCCCTCTCTCTCTCCCTCTCTCTCTTCCCCTCCCCTACTTGCACTTATGCATGCATATATGCACACGCATTCTTTCTCTCTCAAAATAAATAAACTTCAGAAAAAAAAAAAAAAAACCAGAAGAGACCAGGGAATGTCTTTTATCTTTCTGCCATCATGTGAGACTATGGCAGGAAGAGAGCCATCTGCAAGTCAAAAAGAGGGTATTCATCAGGACCTGAATCAGCTGGCATATTAGTTTTTTTTTTTTAACATTTATTTATTATTGAGAGAGAGAGACAGACCATTAGCAGGGGAGGGGCAGAGAGAGAGAGGGAGACACAGAATTTGAAGCAGGTTCCAGGCTCTGAGCTGTCAGCACAGAGCCCAACGCGAGGCTCAAACCCACAAACCGAGAGATCATGACCTGAGCCGAAGTCGGATGCTTAACCGACTGAGCCACCCAGGCGCCCCCCCTTTTTTTAATTAAAAAAAAATGTTTAAGTAATTTCTATACCCAATGTAGGGCTCAAAATTATGACCCCAAGATCAAAAGTCACATACCCTTCTGACTGAGCCAGCCAGGCACCCCTCAGCTGGCATGTTGATCTTGTGAAAACTGAGAAATGAATGTTCTGTTTAAAACACTCAGTCTAAAGTATTTTGTTATAGTAGACAAAAGAGATTTAGAGTAGTAAACTTTCTGAGTTATTGTACATCTGGGAGAAAAGATTTTTGCCCATCCCCTCCCCATGCCCATATCAGCACTTGCACCACTGTTGATGATAGTTTATCTGGGTATAGAATTATATATGACAACTATTTCCCTTTATCATTTAAGAAGTATTACCTCATCATTGTCTCCTGGCATCCAGTCTTCTTGGTGAAAAGTCCACTTTAATTTTAATTGTTTTTACTTTGTAAGTAATCTGTCTTTTCTTTTTTTTTTTTTTAAATTTTTTTTTTCAACGTTTATTTATTTTTGGGACAGAGAGAGACAGAGCATGAACGGGCGAGGGGCAGAGAGAGAGGGAGACACAGAATCGGAAACAGGCTCCAGGCTCTGAGCCATCAGCCCAGAGCCCGACGCGGGGCTCGAACTTGCGGACCGCGAGATCGTGACCTGGCTGAAGTCAGACGCTTAACCGACTGCGCCACCCAGGCGCCCCAGTAATCTGTCTTTTCTTAATGATAGCTTTTATTATTCTTTTTTTTAAGTTTATTCATTTATTTTGAGAGAGAGAGCAAATATAAGTGGGGAGGGGCAGAGATAAAGAGAGAGCAAGAGAATCCCAAGCAGGCTCCATGCTGTCAGCTCAGAGCCTGACAAGGGACTCCATCTCACAAACTGTGAGATCATGACCTGAGCTGAAATCGAGTTGGACACTTAACTGACTGAGCCACCCAGGTCCCCTTATGATTCTTATCTTTGATGATATATCATTGTGTTATATTTTAAATTTATTTAATTTATTATTTTTTTATTATAAGTGTACTTTTTAATCCCCATCCCCTATTTCACCCAACCCCCCCCCCCCCCCCGCCACCTACCTCCCCTCTGGTAACCATCAGTTTGTTCTCTATAGTTAAGAGTCTGTTTCTTGATTTTTCTCTCTCTCTCCCTCTTTTTTTCCTTTGCTCATTTGTTTTGTTTCTTAAATTCCATATATGAGTGAAATCATGTGGCATTTGTCTTTCTCTGACTGAATCATTTTGCATAACATAATACTCTCTAGCTCCATCCATGTCATTGCAAATGGCAAGATTTCATTCTTTTTTATGGCTAAATAATATTCTATTGTGTATGTATATCACATCTGCTTTATCCACTGATCTATTGATAGACACTTAGATGATTCCATAGTTTGACTTTTATAAACAATGCTGCAATAAACATAGGGATGTATGTATCCCTTTGAGTTAGTGTTTTTGTATTTTTGGGGTAAATATCCAATAGTACGATTACTGGATTGTGGGGTAGTTCTGTCTTTAACTTTTTGAGGAATCTCATACTGTTTTCCACAGTGGCTGCACTAGTTTGCATTCCCAACAATAGTACAAGAGGGTTCCTTTCTCTCCACATCTTCTCCAATGCTTGTTTCTTGTGTGTGTGTGTGTGTGTGTTTTAATTTTAACCATTCTGACAACTGTGATGTAATATCTCATTGTAGTTTTGATTTACATTTCCCTGATGAGTGATGTTGAACATCTTTTCATGTGTCTGTTGGCCATCTGGATGTTTTCTTCAGAGAAATGTCTATTTATGTCTTCTGCCCATTTTAATTCAATTATTTGGTTTTTGGGTATTAAGTTGTACGAGTTCTTTATATATTTTGGGTACTAACCCTTCGTTGGATATGTCATTTGCAGGTATCTTCTCCCATTCACTAGGTTGCCTTTTAGTTCTGTTGATTATTTCCTTTGCTGAGCAGAAGCTTTTTATTTTGATGTAGTCCCAATAGTTTATTTTTGCTTTTATTTCCCTTAGCCTCAGGAGACATAACTAGAAAAATGTTGCTGTGGCCGATGTCAGAGAAATTACTGCCTATGCTCTCTTCATGGATTTTTATGGTTTCGGGTTTCACAGTTAGGTCTTAAATCCATTTTGAGTTTATTTTTGTGTATGGTGAAAGAAAGTGGCCCAGTTTCACGTTACAATATTTTAAAATGTGGATTCACGTCGCTTGGAGTTAAGTCACAGTAAGCAGGCTTCACAATAGACCAACCACATCTTAAGATCTGTTAATGATCTTGGTATCTGTGGTGATTGTTCTCCATTTGACACTTTTCATCTTCATCCATTCTCTTCTTCTCTGTCCTGCTTGGAAAAAACAAAACAAAACAAAACACTCTTGGGCTGCTTTGAGGGCTGACCTCCAGTTGGTTTGGCCAGTGGGAGGCTTCATCAGAAGACTGATGGGCCAGAAAAGTGGGAAATGGAGGTTAGAGCTTCCTTTTCCCTTCCTGCTTCAGGGAAGCATGTCTGGTAGTATCTGCGTCCCCACCCATGACTATAGCTCTTCCTCCCAAATCCACCCCCCACTGGGCACAGACACTACCTCTCCCCCTGCACCAGCAGTGTGGTTCTAACAACTTCCCATTGTTGCCCTTCTCTAGGCCTCATTGTCACGAGATCGCCCACCACAGCATCTTTGTAGAATTTGCCTTTTTTTATGATGGGAATGTGGAGGGGCTGGCAGCAAAGATTTTCTCCACCACCACTCCCTCACAGCTTTAGAAATGTAAGATATAGTTTCATTCATTCATTCATTCATTCGCTCACTCATCCACACATAAGCATTATGCTGGGCACTGCTACAGACCCAATGACAGACATAAAACATGTCTCACAGGCCCCGTACATATGTCATCATCTGTCTCTCCACCTCATCTCTCCCTTCCTCCTAGCCGGCATCCTGCTAACATCATGGTGTCTGTTGTCTTCTTATAGTGACGCTCCTTACGTTACTTAACTGGTGCTTCCTTACCTGGCACTTCTTACCTTAGTGCTCCTCCTCCTCCTTCATCTCTTCAATTCTTATTTAGCCTCCAAAATTCATCCACGCAACAGTTCTTCCAAGAAGCTTTCACCAAGTCTCTGGTCTTCTTCACATTTCTCTGTTTCATGATTATTCTCAGAATACTTGGTATAAAATATACCAGATACTGTGCTAAACCTTTACATGCATTGTTTCCTGGATCCTCAAAACAGCCGTATGAGGGTGATACTATTATACCCCCATGTCACAGATTAGGAAACTAAACCTCGGCTTGTTTAAATGCCAAGTCCAAGTTCACACAGCCAGTAAGTAGTGGAGCTGGGATCCTAACCCACGCCGTATGACTTCAAAGACCATCATGTAAAACCCCTTCACGTTTAGCAAACACTAATAATCTGTTATAATTCTTGGGGTTTTTTTCTACTTGTTTCCACCACTCAATGACAATCTAAGGACATTATTTTACTCACCCATGCTCTTCTGGTGACTACCACAATGTTAGGGAAAGAATGAAATCATTCCCAATCTCAAAACCTACAGAAAGACCAACTCTATATTCCCTAATGCTTATACTTGCTTTGGAGAACTTTGCAATGTGGTGAGGGCTGGGAGCGGCTTACATTCCAGAATCGACTTTAAAAAACATGATTCTTAATCACTGCTAAAATATGCTCAAAGAACTTTTGGCTTTTCTGTCAAGAGATTTTCTTTCCTGCGGATTTTTGCAGCAAAGTTAAGATTGTACATGAAATGATGTAAGAAATGACCGGTGCTTGTGCCGCTAATTTTATGTTTTTTTATCCCCAGAACCAGACCTTGAACATTTAAATAACCCAGTAGCATTTAATGGAATAGTAACCATGGTAATGGAGTGGGGGATGGGAAGGTGGAGCTTTGGGCTTCTGGGCATCTTCATGAGTTCTGTCTCACCCATAAAAGCCACTCTGGTACATTTGGTCCACATGGGTCTTTCAGGGTAGCCTCCCGTTTCTCACTCAAGAGCAAGACGTGCTTATATAGAGACACTTACTATAATATATGGAGGCTCTCTGGATTACTCTAATTCTTTGCAGGGCATGAGTTTTAGTGTCATATAGATCTGCATTGAATTTTGGTCCTACAATTTACTAAAGTGACTTTGAACAAGTTATTTAACCTCTGTGATAGAGTTTCCTCATTTGTAACCTAGAGATACTCCCTACATCTATGACTATCAACTTTCTTATATGCATTAATATGACCACACCAGCCATTAGAAAAGAATGAAATACTTCTGGAACATTTACTAGGGCTCTCCTGCCTGCCTCAAGCCCTCTGTGCTTTCCCATCACCCAGCTGTCTTGGTTTCTCCCATAAGACTTCCCTTCTTCAGATGTCCTCATGATCCAGTAAATAAGGGGTTAATGCCCAGTGCAGTATGGGCTTCTGGATCCTGTTCCAGGTGTGTAGGGGCCTTCCCACATTTGTTCTGATTCACAGGTGACTGTGTAAATATTTTGACTATCATCCTACCTTCAAGGGATTGTTGAGTAGATAAAATGTTGTATCATTTATAAAGCTCTTTGCACAGTTCTTAACAGTTAGAAAATACACAGCATATGATATTTATAGTGGAGATTTATTTTCTCTTCTGGCCTCACGTCCATTACCTCTTCTTCTGGACACAGACCGTATTTTCATATTTTCCATGCATAACCCCCCTGGATGTGGGATGGCAGTAGCATACGAGCATGCCTGGCCAATCAAAACATTTCATCTCTCCTACCTACGATGGTTGGTATAAGAATGCGGACATGACCCAAAGTGGATTCAATGGGCCGTGCTTAGCTTAGAGCAACACATGAGGAAGAATTTGGAGTGGTTGCCAAGTATCCCCTAAAGCCCCTTCCAACTCTAAGAATTTATGTTATAAAACACCCAGTTGATGCTGGTAAGAGTCATAGTCGACATTAAGAAGTGAAAGACTGCAATCTGAGTATTTTGAGTACCTGCATCCAGCAATGCCTGTGTGCAGTTCTGAGTTTTTCAGGAACATTAATAAATTTCCTATCCCCCCTTTTTTGTTTAAATAAATTTAAGTGGGTATTTTGATGCTCACTGAAAGAGTCCTATAGAGTGGCTTAATACTATGATTGTTTGGCAAACATATAGTAAGTACCTGCCCTGTGCCATTATTCTGGCTTCTGTTTTCATCCTCTGTGAGACTGGGTTCCCCTCAGCCACCCATCACATCTAGCATCTGGCCTCCTGGAGGATGAAGACATAGGTGCCTGTTTGCCACCGACACTTTGCTTCCTTTTAAGACTCTCAAAGAGGGGCGCCTGGGTGGCGCAGTCGGTTAAGCGTCCGACTTCAGCCAGGTCACGATCTCGCAGTCCGCGAGTTAGAGCCCCGCGTCGGGCTCTGGGCTGATGGCTCAGAGTCTGGAGCCTGTTTCCGATTCTGTGTCTCCCTCTCTCTCTGCCCCTCCCCCGTTCATGCTCTGTCTCTCTCTGTCCCAAAAATAAATAAACGTTGAAAAAAAAAATTTAAAAAAGACTCCCAAAGAAAGATCTTTCTGCTCTACATGTTGTTACTTATCCAAGCTCTATCAATGAACTAATGATGTGTTCTTCATTGAGGCTGCGAAATCCCCTAAGGCAAAGGCCACGTTTTATAAATATTTATTGCTCCCTGTAAGCAATGTGTTTCCCCAACGTGAGTGAGTGATAGATGATGGCCAACCCTCTTTAAAGTCAAATAAAATGGAGAAATATCCATTGTTCGTGATCAAGTAAGACTGTCACTACACTGATTTGCCCAGTTGACTAGTGACTTCTGGGCACTTAAAGTCTGATGCCCTAAGAGTCATTGGAACCCTTGTATCGACCTCTGATTCAGTAATAAATCTGGCCAAACTCACTGGTCTCTGAAATGTCTCTTTCCCTTGCTTTTGGCCTTGTTAGTAACTAAATCAGGTCAAGTTTGTGGCTTTCCAATCAGTTCTGCCATGGCCTGAACAACCCAAACCGACTGACTGTGGGAACTGTACTTATTATGTGACTAAATGGAAAATTATTATGTGCTCACTTTTTTTTCAGGTCACACCCTCTACCCATTGGGCATTTGAGCACAGAGTTACAATGCAGATTCTCTTGGCAAGCCTCCAATTGCGCTTTCTGGAACTTCTCTTTCCAACCATTCATACAGGTGAGGCCTGCCCTCTCGGCACATCCAGAGGGGAAATTTTAAGAAATGTCCCTGCTGAATCCTTTCTGGAAAAAATGAAGTTGCACAATTCTTTCAGAAAGTAGTTCCCTGGGGAGCTATTGTTTTCAAGAGCCTACTCAGATTCCCTGGAGTTGCACTAGGGAATAAGGTTGTATGATTACCGTGCAGGACCCTGGGTCCATTTTTCTGTGCATCTAGGCAGAGAACAGATCTATGACACATTCTTTTCTTTCTTTCTTTTTTTTTTTTAGAAGACAAGTGTTTTTTTTAAGTTTATTTATTTATTTTTGAGAGAGAGAGAAAGCGTGAGGGAGGGAGGGGCAGAGAGAGAGGGAAAGAGAGAGAATCTCAAGCAGGCTCCACATTGTCAGCACAGTGCCCCATGTGGCGCTCAAACCCACAAGCCATGAGATCATGACCTGAGCTGAAGCTGACACTTAACTGACTGAGCCACCCAGGCACCCCCGTGATACATTCTTCATGCAGAAACTTTTCTTATTCCACAGAAGGGCCCTGCCAGGGACGCTTTCATTCAGCAGGACCCAACTTCAGGCATTTGATTTGATTTGATTTGATTTGATTTGATTACAACTTACTACTATCAGTCGAGTATTCTGCAAAAGAGACTTCGGCTTGGAAAGAACTCAGAGATTACTTGGTAACCACACCAAACTTCTCCTCCTAGGTCTTCCCAAAGTGGGTAGATCACACAGACAAAAGTGAATCTGACGAGCAGCCCTGAGTGGCCCTTCGTTCTCTATGGAAAATATGCAAAGAGACTCTTTTATAATACAAGGGAGCGAACCCAAAAAGATTACACATAGTAAGTTTTTCACAGACCAACCTGAAAACCGGGGACTTCTCGGCTGAAGTGCGTCAGGGGAGGGAAATTGGAATAAAATACCGAGTACAAGAAAGGCCAACAGAGTCATATTCAAAACCACATGGGAACTGCACTGACAAATACAGAACACATAATAAGATATTCCAGATGAACATTTGAAGTATATCAACATAGGTATCTAAATTCCCTAATTACTGTGTTCAAAGGAGCAAATATTAAGGTACCACAGCTATCTACCAAATATTTACTTTGGAGATAAATTTTTCCATGCTTGCTTTTAATCCTTAGGCAGTTTTTTTTTTTTTTTTTGAGAAAAAAATATCAGATGAAATCCACCCAGCCACTTCTAATTATGCAAAAGAAGAAAACGAGATGCCTTTCTTAATATAAAGAAGAAACATTACAATGGACTCCATGTTACTTTGATGGGTCTTTCTGTGTGAAGTTTTTGGTGATGCAATTTTGATACGTAACTTCCTACAGATAAAGGTGTATAAGATCTCTCTCTTCAGGAAGCACTTTGGTGACGATTGACCAAAAGAGCCAGAGAAAGTGGGCAGATGTATGTAGTAAGCTCATTCATTCATTATTCATTCATTCCTATATAGAGGACTTAAACTGATAAGCCAATGAGCTAATAATCTAAGTCACTCATCTTTCAGTTTCCAGGGACTTGGTGGGTAAGTATAAAACAGGAATTGGGCTTTGAGACGGAGGGTCATTTCTGATCATTAAATAGAATTAACCTATCTCAGAGGACTTCCAAAGAAAACAGTATACAGCGTGGAAGCCACAGGTTTAGTAAAGCATCCCAGGGTTCCTCAATCCCAGCTATACAAAAGGATTACCTGAGGGGCTTCCAAGAAACTAGACAATTCCCCACCCCCCAAAGAATCTGGCTTAGTGGTTCAGGGGTCAACTGGGCATCAATTGCTTCTAAAAAGCTCTCCGAGTGAATCTGCTGTGTAGCCAGGATTAAGAACCACTGAGCCAAAGACCATTTAGAACATTCAATAAGGGAGCAAAATGGGTAGGTCTAACTCCAAGAATCCACTTAATTAAATACATTTTATTTTTATTTAACATTTATATATTTTTTGGGAGACAGAGACAGAGCATGAGCAGGGGAGGTGCAGAGAGAGGGAGACAACAGAATCGGAAGCAGGCTCCAGGCTCTGAGCTGTCAGCACAGAGCTCGACACGGGGCTCGAGCTCACGAACTGTGAGATCATGACCTGAGCCGAAGTTGGTCGCTTAATCGACTGAGCCACCCAGGTGCCCCAATTAAATGCATTTTAGATGGGACTTTCAGGATTCTGGAGGTTTTAAAATCTCTGTGGTAGAGAGGCAAAGAACAATATAGGAAGCAGGAAAAACTGGGTTTGATGACTGGTTCTACCTCTAATTGGCACTGTGCTTGAACAAGATACTTCTTTAAGACTGTATTGCCTGAAAAATAGGAGTAATACTTCATGAGTTTTTTCTTTTTTGAGGACATCAAATTGTCATCATAATGTCTAGCACGGTACCTAGTTCTTAGCAAGTGTGGGAGGTTGAAAAATGATCCCCCAAAAGATATCCATGTCAAATTCCTAGAACTGGCAGATCTTACCTTATCTGAAAACAGGGTCTTTTCTGATGTGATTCGGGATCTTGAGATGAGATCATCGTGGGTTTTCCAGGTAGGCCCTAAATCCTATGCCAAGTGTCCTCATGAGAGAGGCAGAGGGAGGTTTGAGACAGACACACGGAGGAGACACCCAAGAGGAGAAGGGTCACATGAAGACAGAGGCAGGATTGGAGTAATGTGGTCACAAGCCAAGGAGCACTAAGGACTGTGGAAGCCACCAGAAAAGAGAGAGGGAAGGCGTGGACTGGATTCTCCCTCACAGTCCCCAGAAGCAACCAGCCTGGCCCACGCCTTGGTTTTGGACATCTGGCCTCCAGAACTGTCAGAGAATGAATTTCCATCATTTGAAGCCACCACATTTGTGCTGTTTTTCTCCGGCAGCCCTAACAAATGAATAGAGTAAAAAGTCAATGAGTGCTGACTTGCTTCATGATTAGGACAGAAGAGGAAGCTCTAGAAAAGAAGCATTTGGCATCATTTTCAGGCAGAAGCCAAGCCCTTCTATGGAGAGTCTAAAGATGTTTCTAGAGCAGAACAAACACTGAAATATGAAGAACAAACCATCCACTCGAAAAGCTGGAGTAGCAGGGGTGCTAGCAGTCTTCCTCTGGGCTTTCTTTCACAGGGAGCCCAGGATGGGACGCATGACCCACCACGAAATGCCCGTATGTCCCCACCAGCGTGGCTGAAGACTATACCAAGTGATGGCAAGGATGTGGACCCACTGGAACCCTCATACACTGCTCTGGGTACCTAAAAGGGAAAATGGTGTTTTCTTGAAAAGGTATAAATAAACCTATGCCTAACATGTAACCTCGCCACTCCACCCTGAGGCATTTACCCAAGAGAAATGGAAACATATGTCCACACAAAGACTCGTTCGTACTGAGTTTTCATAGCAGCTTTACTGGAATACCCCCCAAATGGAAACAACCCCAATGTCCATCAACTGGTGAACAAACAATGAAATACTAATTACCAATAAAAAGGAACCATCTACTGATGCCTTTAACAACTTGAATGAATATCAAAACCATTATTGGGAGTTAAATAAAACAGATACGAAAGAGTATATACTGTATTATTCCACTGATAACAAATGTTTGGAAAATGAAAGGTAATCTATAATAACAGAAAGCAGATGAACACTGGGCAACCAGTGAAGTGCGGAGAGGTGTTGGAGGAGGGGGGAGGCCAGAAGGGATGGAAAGCAAAGAAACACGAAGGATCTTTTGTAGTGATGGAAAGTTAGCGTCTTGTTAGCAGTTGTGATTTCATGGGTCTATACATTTGTGAAAACTCTTCAAAATGCAGATTTTAAGAATGTGCAGTTCATTAACGGTGAACTATGCCTCAATAATGTTGTTAGAAAAGAAATGTTAGCATCCACCTCGGGGAGAGCAGGGAGGCCAAGTGAAAGGCCATTGGGAATCCAACACTGGAGAGAACTTGGAAGGGCTGAACGGCATGACGGAAGAGACGGTGTTCTGGATCCAGTGTCAGGAAGAGACGGTGTTCTGGATCCAGTGTCAGCAGCTGGATAGTGAAAGCCAACTGCTTCAGAAGGTTTCATAGTAACTATTTAAATGAGTAACCAAGCGATGTGAGGAGCACAGGAGTTCCCCTTTCAGTCAGGCCCTCATTTCTCAGGATCCGGAGCCTGTCTGCACAATGCTCAAGTCTGCTCCCTGGTGCTTGGGCAGAATTCTAGTTATGGGTTTGTCTTCTCTGGGAGAAATGCCCTCTCCGGCTCCTGTTCAATATGCCTGTCTTCCAGGGCACACGCTGAGTGTGGGGTCCCGGGTCATTCTCTAGACTCCTGGGCCAGCCCCCGCTCCATGAAAAAAGCCCACTAGCGCCCTCATTTCAACTTCCCGAGTAGATGGCTTGTACTCGCTGCTTGAGTGTTTATTCTGCTCCAGAAAACATCTTTAGACCCATGGTAAAAGGACTTTGCCTTAGTCGTCTTTGAACAAAGCAGAACAGTTTTTACTTTTCCACTTTAAACCAGGATATGTGGGGCCCCTGGGTGGCTCAGTCAGTTAGGCATCCGACTGTGGCTCAGGTCATGATCTCACGGTTGGTGGGTTCGAGCCCTGCGTCAGGCTCTGCAGTGACAGTGAGGAGCCTGCTTGGGATTCTCTCTCTCTCCCCCTCGCTCTCTGCCCTTCCAGCCCGTTTTCACGAGCGCCCTCTCCCTCTCCATCTCTCTCAAAATAAATAAATAAACTTAAGAAAATTGTCATTATACTACATACACAGCTTTATTTCCTGCTCCTTTTTTTTTTTTAAATCATTACCTTCTGGCCACTTTTCTGTGTTATTACTTGGCCTTTGTAAATATTATCTTTAATGGCTGCATAATATTTCATTGACTGGCTGTGCCATTGTTAACCATGGCCCTATTAGCAGAGAGTTTGGAAAACAATTAGATGGGGATTTCACACAGACAGATTTCACTCAAGATATTAAAGGAGGAGGCCTGATGGGTGAAAGATCCCTTGACCCGAAGTAGGTCTCAGACTTTGCTTCAAGCTGACTTCTTAGCCGGTAACCTTAGCTTATGTCATTACTTCACCACGGCCTCTTGCTTGCTCAGCCATAAGTCCTACATCCATGTAGCTGTTTATGGTTCCTTCTAGCTTTACGACTCTGGGATTCTGTGGGGCACCTGTCTGGCTCAGTCACTGGAACATGAGACTCTTATTCTCAGGATTGTGAGTTCAAGCCCCATGTTGGGTATAGAGATTACTTAAAACCTTGAAAAAAAAAAAATCTGGGACTCTGTGATCTACTCCACTAAACTCTGTGGACTCTGTGATCTACTCCACTAAAATGCCTGATTTGGCCACCCAGGTTTCTTACCCATCCGTTCATTCTTCATATTTTCTATGGATTTGAACTGAAGTCATTTGAGTGCAATAGGCCCTCAAGAAACCTTCACTTTAACAGACCTCAGTGGGAGGAAAACCAATTTATTTTAATTCCTTCATTTACAGAAATAAGTATTTTGAAAGAGCCGACCTGTTTTCTACACATTCACTCAGGATAGTTCTAATTTATTTCATGTCACATCATTGAGAAGGCCCAAAATTAACAGAGTTTCAATGTCAACAGTGGTCTAGAAATCAGGAAACACACAAGACCAGGTGGGCAAGGACATGGTAAAAATACACATCTTACTAATATCTACAATTGAAATGAATCTTCAGGCTTGGAAGGGCTCCTCTGAATTACACAGAGCTCACTGGATTTGTCCCATACGTAACAACTAACAACTTTAAATTTGCAAGATTGTACGCCTCCAAAAATAATAGGAGAGACTCCTGCCTGGCTGGCTGGAGCCCGATAAACAACTCCATTAATTAAAAGGTGCAAGTCATTAGCATATGTTACTACTGTTACTATGTACTTCTCTCTAATGTAACTTACATTTGTGCTTCTTTTGACCCTTAAAACAAACCCCAGCAGTTTCTATTTTGTATTTACTGAATAGCATTATTATAGAGTAAGGTAATCTCTTTATGTCTATTGGAGGACAAATCCAGCCTTAATAATTTTTTTTAAATTTTTTTTTCAACGTTTATTTTATTTTTGAGACAGAGAGAGACAGAGCATGAACAGGGGAGGGGCAGAGAGAGAGGGAGACACAGAATCGGAAACAGGCTCCAGGCTCTGAGCCATCAGCCCAGAGCCCGACGCGGGGCTCGAACCCACGGACTGCGAGATCGTGACCTGGCTGAAGTCGGACGCTTAACCGACTGTGCCACCCAGGCGCCCCTCCAGCCTTAATAATTTAATCACCACTTGTAGAAATTTAAGATGCAGAGTCACGTTTCAAAAGCAAAAACATTAGTGCTTAGAAATATGAAATCAGGGGCGCCTGGGTGGCGCAGTCGGTTAAGCGTCCGACTTCAGCCAGGTCACGATCTCGCAGTCCGTGGGTTCGAGCCCCGCGTCGGGCTCTGGGCTGATGGCTCAGAGCCTGGAGCCTGTTTCCGATTCTGTGTCTCCCTCTCTCTCTGCCCCTCCCCCGTTCAAGCTCTGTCTCTCTCTGTCCCAAAAACAAATAAAAAAAAAAAAACAACAAAAAAACGTTGAAAAAAAAAAAAAAAAGAAATATGAAATCAGTGTATACAAATGACTATTTAACCAATATTCCCAAGTGATATTGTTATATGCTGGTTAAAAACTTCACCTAGGATATCACATAGTGGTTAGCGCATTAACAACAGAAAAGCATACCGGAAAATACAAGAGATACAAAATGATGGCACATCCTTGGTGGTCCTCCACAGAAAACAGTGAAGGATGGTGGGAAACAAAGTAAAAATATAATTTCCCTAACTGTCTTACAATTTTTAATTAAACATTTTAGCCAACTGTTTTCCTAAAATGGAACTAAATTTTAGTATAAAAATACCTTCTTTCAGTCCTCATTTTGGTGTTTTTTTCCTTTGTTTTCTTTTTTAATTGTTTACTTATTTATTATTTTGAGAAAGAGAGAATGCATGATCAGGGAGGGGCAGAGAGAGAGAGAGAGAGAGAGAGAGAGAGAGAGGATCCCCAGCAGGCTCCGCCCTGTCAGTGCAGAGCCCCATGCAGGGCTCAGTCTCATGAAACATGAGATCATGACCTGAGCCGAAATCAAGAGTCAGACGCTTACCTGATTGAACCATCCAGGCACCCCATTTTGTTTTTTTATGAAAGGTAGAAGCTTTGGAAAATTGAGCTCATTAGATTACTATGAAAGTTGGTGTACTTTCTTTCAATCCTGCAAATTATTTTAGATTAGCAGAATCCTAAGAAGATCACCAATTCATATCTTATAGAAGTTCACCACACTTTAAACAAGAGCCTTCTTAACTTTGCCAACTGAGTTTTACTTTATAAAGAAAATTACATTTGACTTGGTTTAAATGACCAGAAACAGTGAAAGTCTATTGATTTTTCAAGATAAAAAAATGTTCCAGCTGCTCTGTGGGCTTGGAAATGTCTTCATTTACCATAAAAATGCATGGTATGTCTCCTTCATTTACTGAAGATACCTTAGGGTAGGAATTCATTCAATCAGGAGAGCCATTGATCAATACGGAAGTGGATAACCCATTCATTCAGTTCATTCATTTAATATATGTATGAAGTGTTTCCTACGTGCCCGTACATTGGAGGAAAATACTAATTATCAATTCTTAGATCACAATCAGATGCTGCTGAAGAGTCACCATAAAGTCTTCATGGACACACCCCCTCTGAATTTTAATTCTCAAAAATAATTCTAGCAATTGCTTGCACACACCTAACATATCCCTCCATCTATGTCCTCAGTCATTGTTTACAGAGAGTCTCCCACGTGCAAAAGGCTGTGGCAGACTCACACATAAATAAAATCAATCCCCTACCATCCAAGTGCTTACCACCTGGCAGGCAAGGGAGACAATGTTACCAACAACAGTCCTGAAGGGTAGAAAGGGCTAAGTGTGTCTGAGGATCTGCCGAAGCTCAGAGGAGGAAGAAATTACTTCTGTTCGGGGAATGGAGTATAATTACTTGTTAGATTTTCTTTCTTCCCTGATGTAGTCTAAGCTCTGTGAAATCAGGGCATGGGTGTGCCTGTCTTAGTTGAATCCTCAAGAAGGAATGCATACCTGATACATACTAGGTGTGCAAAAATATTTGTCTAATGAATGAAATGACTTGGCATTTGACTTAGGTTGTAAAAGATTAGGATTCGGTTACATGGACAAAGGAGGTGGTAGGGGGCATTCCTGATGAGGGGAGTGTGAATTGGAGGGGAAGTGCAGGTGCATAGCACAGCTTTACATTTCCAGGTTGAATTAGTCAGGGTAATTAACATGAGGTTCTGCAGTAGAAAAATCCCAATTCTCAAAGGCTTAATACAATAATGTTTTATTTCTCTCTCAGGTCAGCACTTAACGCGGGTTGGGCAGCCCTCCCTCCTTATTTTGCAGCTTCACCATGTGGAATACATGGCCTCCAAGGTTGCCATAGAGGGGAAACAAAGGGATGGAGGGGACGTGCAGGTGCCTCGAGCAGGTGCCTTGGCCTTTGCTCACGGTCAATTAGAACTAATCCTGTGGCCAATCTAACTGCAAGGGAGGCTGGGAATGTGGGGCAAGAAAGAGAATATTTGGCGAGCGCTATCTCTCTGCCACTGAAGTGTATGTTTATTTGTATATCACCTGTGTGTGTTTTCATTTGTATAATTTTCATTTGCCCCTATTTCCTCTAGGCTTTTCCAGATCACAGATGAAAACCTCTTACTTCCTTTGTCACTCCCATAGACTAAAGGTAAGTGCTGTATCCTATGTAGCTGCTTAATAAATGCTGCTGATAATAATGATTACATTCAAGTCTCACACTGTGCACATGAATAATCCGAATTTTATTCACAAATACAAGAGATGGAGTGTAATCATTTATTTGATTATAATGTATTTGAATTGGAAATTTGACGTTAAGAGGTTTTCATTTCGAGCTAACCAAAAAGGAGACTTCTGCCTAATGTTTCTATCTAGTCAAGCTTTCTGTGCCTCAGTTTCCTCATCTGAGAAATGGGATTATGAGACTCATCGATAAGATTCTTTGTTTCCTCCAATAACCCTAATGCTCTGATCAAGGATGAACCACATAAGGATTAAATACTTGACTTTCATACATTACACATAATTACACATGTATGTTACATGTGTGAAAGCAATTGCTAGAATTATTTTTGAGAATTAAAATTCAGAGGGGTTGTGTCCAGGAAGGCTTTACAGCAGGAAGGTGTAATGGGCACCTTGTATGTGGTCTTTGATGTATTCCTAACATTTATTTCTTTAATTTTGTTTTTTTGTTTCCTGTGAGAATGGAAAATGAGTTGGGATTAGTCAGAAGAGTAGTGGGTGAATGTTTGATTGTCTGAGAAGGAAATAAAACAGGGGGAGTTGGGTAAAGATTGCTATGAATTTTAAACTAAAAAAAAAAAAATGGGAATAGGTCAAGCTGAATTCATTCTGGATTTGAATTAGGCATAATTTAGCCGAGCATCAGAAAAAACGTGTACAAATAAACAAAACCTCGTGTGAATTCTTTGAAAATGCTAGGGTCTTGGACTCAGGGCAAATTTGTAGTTAAAAAGAAATCTTGGTGGCAAATACCCTCTGGCCATCAGGCATGGGACTATTTCTCTCCATCAGTCTTTCTCCACCCTCAGGGCGAAGATACAGTGGGCTCCCAACCCCAGGGATTCTGATTCTGTAGGTCTGGGGTGGGACCTGAGAATCTGCATTTATAACATATGCTATTGATGCTGCTGGCCTGAGGGCTAAACTTTGCGAACCACTGTTTTAGCTCCTTCTTTGTGAAGATGACTCAAGGAGGGAGAGGAGGAGAAGCCACAGCCCATCAATGTCTCTGGGCATCACACCCTACTTGGCTGGGTAAGATCACACTCCGCGGGCTGGGGTAGCATCCACTCAGCACATCTTGCTAATTTAATTTCTGGAATGGAAATGGGATCAGGGGGAGGACGGATATTTGCATCGCTTGCAGACAGAGTCAATTGAGACGATCATTTTAGGTTCCAGTCCTTTCACAGAATTTGAGGTCTGAGAGGGAGGTTACAAATGCTTTGAGAGGAAATACACTGTGAGAGAGGCAACCTAAACTCAGTTTATTCCATTTGGTTTGTCAGTGGAGTGAGGGATATTATAGCTACATACAGGTCTCATGGTCAACACAGCACTTGCATTGACCAGGTCAACATTCTGTAGGACAGTGATTTTTTTTTTTAATTTTTTAAAAGTTTATTTATTTATTTATTTTGAGAGAGACAGAGAGAGCAAGCGGGGTAGGGGCAGAGAGAGAGAGGGAGAGAGAAAACCCCAAGCAGGGTCCACATTGTCAGCGCAGAGCCCGATGTGGGGCTTGAACTCATGAACAATGAGATCACGACCCGAGCCGAAACCAAGAGTCAGACACTGAACCGACTGAGCCACCGACTGAGTGATTTAAAACATAGCTTGATGTAAGTTTTGTAAAACTCATATAGAGACTCTTTCATGTGTCCAAATCAAAAATACCTGGATCGGAAGGGACAAGTTAGTAGCTGAGATAAGTTTGTCCAAGGGAGCTTGTCAAAGTCAGTCTCTCAGATGGCTAAACCAGAAAAAAGAATCTCCAAATTGCTAATTCAGTCACTGTGCACAGAGGAATCTTTCGTCTTGTGTATTAGTGAGTCTCCTTTTACTATAAACAAAGAGCAACTACTTAGTAATTTTTATTAATAGAGTTTCTGTACATACAATACCACTTTCAAGTCTGATATCATATTACACAAGTGCCTTGTAAAGTAGGTAATAAATGCTCAAATTATAAGGAATGTAGAAATGCTAAGGCAGCCTTGCAAATTGGCATGAAAATAAATCAGGCCGTAGAAAGTTTTAATCACCTTTCCACACACTAGGAGGTTCACATGGAATAAAATAATAAAAACTATCATTTTTTACCTGCCTGGCACAAGTTGCTACTCTCTAAGGGTTTAGTGGGCACATGTTCAGAAGCTAGGCAAGAGCACATTGCCACAGATTAGTTTCTTAGGGAGAAAGTAGAGGTTGAACACATGTCACTCCCCCACCCCCCTCCCGCCGGAGCTATCGTGGATATTAGCTGGTCTAACACCGTGCCTATAACTTCCTTCTCTAGGCTGTATGAGAAACTTACTGACAAAGAGGATATTTCAATAGAATCCTGAGAAATATTCAGGGCAAGATTCCAAACTCCACGCACGGTTGGGCTTTTAAGAACACTGCTTAATGGTGATGATTCTTAAGCACAGTGCCTCTGACTTTCTATCTTTGTTCTGATCTTCCAGGAAATTAGAGGACACACACACACACACACACACACTCCTTCATTCTTCAGTATAGGCATATATCTGGATTGGGCAAAGACTTCTTACCCTTACTTTAAGGGAATCACAGTGCATAATTAATGCAAGTGATTCTTTCACAGAAATTCTATGAGGTTCTTGGCACCTAGCCCTTGAACAGTACTTCCTGTCCACTAATTTCCTTCTTCACACCCGCCTCTAGACCTGACTTTACCAGTCTTGTGTATTTGTCTTGAACTGCTGGGTCCCGCCATACCTTGCCTTAAGCCCAGTAACCCTGTAATTCCTATAAAAAGTTTGGCAGTCATGCCCCACTTCTCAGCAAGACTTAATAACAGTGATCTTCAGGAAGGTCTCATAATACTAGGTCATCATTATTTGTATAATATATGCTATTAAGAATTATCACAAATAATGGAAACTAAACTGCACTTGTAAAAATAAAGAAACAAAGTACACGCTGTGGTGTGGCTGTCCAGAATGATTCTCCCAGGCACAGGGGTGAATTAGTTAAGGGTGAAGTGAGTGTAATGAGAAACCTATAGTCAAGTTTCACTTGTGTGTTGCAAGCAGTAGTTTGGGTTTGTTGAACTTTGCTTTCGTTTTTACCCACTGATACTTAAATATAATATTATGACATTTTAAATAGATGATATCTTAATAAACTGCACCCATATGCATAACACTCTGGCCAGTCGACATTATCTAATTTCCCCAGAATAAGAGAATAGTGGATGGCAGGGGTGCAAAAAGGCAATCTGAGTAATCATGAGGAAAAAAACCCCAGATTTCTGAACTACAAGATGAGAAGCATCAGAATACAGCCACAGGACAAGTTTCACCAATAATATTAATCATGGCCGCCACTCACTGAGTGCTACCCAAGGACCATTTTGTGGTTGAGGAAACAGAGGTACAGAATAGATGGCTTGTCTGAGGTCACGTAGTCATTGGTGGAGCCGAGGTGTGAACACAGGTCTGAATCTGAAGCTTTGCTGTTAATCCACAGCACTGTGCTCTCTCTCCGTAGAAAAATGAAAATCCAGTCTCTGGAAGCCAGGGGGGTTGGTGCAATGGTGACTGGGCTGCCCCTCTCTTCTGCTACAGGTTTCAGGCCAATGTCCCGACCCTACTGGCCACACAAAAGCCCAACCAGGGACTCAATGCTCTGTGTCTCAGCAAAGGAATTTGGGAGGTTTTCCACAGTTTTTCTCGGAGTATCTCCTTACCGCTGCCCTACCAATTTGAAAGATGGGATCTCCACTCGCTAGGGCTAGCCCTCAATTAAGGGTTAGAGAAAAGAGAGACATGCCAGTCTCGGCCACCGCTGCCTGTCAGACAGGCTTAGTCACCCTATAAAGGCTGGTGGTGAGAACGCGCTAATGCTCTGATGGCGTTACAAGGCTCGGGACGGGGTTCACAGAAGTGATCTTTGTTCTCATCAACCAAAGAAAGAACAGAAAGGAGTTCTAGTTTGTTCAAATTCCTGCTGTCCCCAAAGCTGCATCTCAAGCATATTTACATGGAGGGCTAGGACCGGCCTTGTCAAGATACTTGGAGGGTTACTCAAGCCCTGAGGTGATGCTCAAACCAGACTTCCTTGGGGAGAGGCTGGCAGAGAATATGGAATAAGGCTAACCTCAGGTGCTCCCTCCAACTCCACACGTCTCCTGCTCACTGCCGAGGAGAACTGCAAACATGGAGCAGATTTCCACATGCTAGGCCCATGGGGTGGGGGCCGGGGGTTGCAGTAGACCCTGGATGCTTCCTTTCTTCTTTTGCAATAATGCAGAAAGCTATGTAATAGCTAAATACTCTCAGGAGCACTCTGGCCCTGCCCAACGTTACCTGGCCAAGATAGCATGATTCACCCTGGCTGAGGTAGCATCAGGTGTAAAGGGTCAGTGGCCCCCCCAGACTCCCACTTTCGGGAATGCCCCGCCCTCCAACACTGGCTGCTTACACTCCTTCATTTCTCAGACTCCAGGACGTCTTATGGATGCTTTACAGTGAAGCTCCTGCTAACTGAAGGAATGCCCCTTGTATTTTCCTACAAAATTCCCAGCACTTTTTACCTCTCCAGTCACCATCGGAAGTGATTACCATTCTTTTTGCACTGATTCGTCATCAAGGTTGACAGAAGCACCTTTTTCACCTTTTATGAATGAACTCATCCTCCTCCTGTCCTACCTTAGACGTCCTTAGATGCCTTGTAACTCATTGCCAGGCTTCCACCATCAATTGTACCGAAGATGTCCCTCTTTGACTAGCCCTTTGATTGTGCTCCTGCCTCCTCAGAACCTGTCAGAAGACTTTTATTTTCTACTCTCAGCAAATGACACTTGGGATCACAGGCCCTTCACTCAAGCTGGTTATCATTACGCACCCATTGCTTGCTTTTTTCTCCCATCTGTTAGTACCAAACACCCTGCCTTCATGAAATCCTATTCTTTATTTTAAAAACAGTTAAATCAATAAATAGGATAAGAAATAGCTCTTCTCTATAGCAGAATGCTGATTAATAAACGAGGGAGGAATGATTGAAGTAGAAAATTACCACTTGGCAAACACCACAGTAATAACTATTGTAGGCAAGAATCAAGGGTGGATAATAAAATTAATGGGCATAAGTATAATGAGAAACAGAATATTTGCATAATCTCAGTGTTTTCCCATAAGAAGCTCATTCATTACAAAGGGAAAATGGTAGCCTTTCTGTGGAGAAACTCAGGTGCCACCAGCACCAAATGATGAAAATGAACGCCACCCAGAATGAGACACGCTGACATTATGTGCTTGATAGGGGCACAACACGCTTCAGTGGAATTCTTGCCAAAAGAGGACACAGTGCAAATCTAATCAAGAGGATACATCAGAAAGATTCCAACTGAGGAATATTCTAGAAAATAATGGGGCAGTGCTCTTCAGAAGTGCCAAGGTCATGAAAGGCAAAGAAAGACTGATGAACAGATTCAGATTACAAGTAAGGAAACATGACAACTAAATACAATGTGTGGTCCTGTATTGTATCCTAGATCAGACAATGGCTGTTAATGGAACAGTTGGTGAAATCTGAATGTCTGTAGACCAGTTAATAGTATGGTAACCATGTTCACTTTCTGGTTTTGATCATTGTTCTGTGGTTATGTAGGATGTTAACCTATGAAGATGAGTGAATGTATACAATGAAATATTACTCAACCATCAAAATTATGAAATCTTGCCACTTGCAATGACATGGATGGAGCTAGAATGTATTATGTTAAGCAAAACAACTCAGTCAGAGAAAGAGAAACACCATATGATTTCACTCACTTGGAATTTAAGAAACAAAACAGATGAACATAGGAGAAAGAAAAAAAGAGGGAAGCAAGCCATAAGAAAGACTCTTAACTATAGAGAACAAACCAAGGGTCAATGGAAGAAGGTAGGTGGGAGGATGGTCTAAATGGGTGATGGGTATGAAGGGGGCCACTTGTTGTAATGAGCACTGGGTGTTCTATGTAACTGAGGAATCGCTAAATCCTACTCCTCAAACCAACATTACACTATATGTTAACGAACTAGAATTTAAGTAAAAACCTGAAACAGGAACAAAACAATTTTTTAATGAAGAAAGATTTAGTGAAAGACATAGGAATTGTTTTGCTGTATTTGCAACTTTTTTTGGAAGTCAGAAATTATTGACAATTAAAGGTTAAACATGTTTTTAAACTTTCTCTAACAACCAATTTAAGTGTGATTTCCCTAAAACCTGCTATGTAAACTTTAGGCAGTCAGATCACATGCACAACCACTGTGGCAGAGTGTACATTCAGGCTGGCTAGTGAGTGAAGAGCTATTAGTTCGACAAACATTTATTGAGCACCTACTATGCCCCAGTACTTACATTAGGTACTGGGACTTCATGGTTGAGTGCATTCAGTTATGCTTATATGCCCTGTTTCCCTGCTTATATGGAAAATTCCTAGAAGATTAAATTAGTATTTCTTTGTACATTTCCACAAGATGCCTGGAACAGTGCCATTTACATAGGAGCCCTTTGGTAAAAACATCTTCAATAACTGGATGGCTATTTCTGTTACTCCTTTCTGCCCGTAAACATGGAGGGTTGGTTACCAACCGATCTCATTGCCCACTTAAAGGCAGGCTCTACCCGGCCGTCTCCCTGTGTCAAGCTGTCCTGGCTGTTTCTCTGTACCGTAAGCCTCAGGTTTTAGCCATGTTTCCACCAATGTCTTCCTTTTGCTCTCTCTTTCTGCCGATAGCTCCGCGGGAGCACGTCTTTGTCCCTGTGATACCAGGGGCTGTGGAAACACCGATGAAAAGATTTGCCGCAACTGTTGGCAAATCGCTTGACCTTGTGCCTCCTTTGCTCAGCCTCTAAAATGGGAATCCTGATAAAGGTTTGTCAAGGGCTGTGACATCCTTCTTTCCCAAGTCGAAGTGCAAATTATCGCTAATTAAGAGCTACTTGAGCGAGTCTGCTCCTGGGGAAAGGCAGGCCTGTTTTGACCGTTCAGTCAGAGAAAGCTTCTTGTGCTTGAGATGCTTTTAGTCACGCTTTCTCCTGGGTAAATCATAGCTGGCAAAAGTCTTGTTTGTTCCTAAGAAAATGTATCCGGAAAGGAAACAAAATCATATCCCAGAACCCCACCTTGGCAACTGCTCTCTTTCAAAGGATCAAAATCCTCAGGATACATCGAGTATATTATACCTATGCCTCTAGCAATTTTATGGTAGTCTGGAAAACATAAATAGGAATAAAGATCAGCTATTTTTTTTTTCAACGTTTATTTATTTTTGGGACAGAGAGAGACAGAGCATGAACGGGCGAGGGGCAGAGAGAGAGGGAGACACAGAATCGGAAACAGGCTCCAGGCTCCGAGCCCTCAGCCCAGAGCCTGACGCGGGGCTCGAACTCACGGACCGCGAGATCGTGACCAGAGCCTGACGCGGGGCTCGAACTCCCGGACCGCGAGATCGTGACCTGGCTGAAGTCGGACGCTAAACCGACTGCGCCACCCAGGCGCCCCAAGATCAGCTATTTTTGAACAATACAGGAATACATTTGTCATCTTCCAGATTCAACTGCAAAGAAAAGATGTGCCATTCTAAGGGCATTTGGGGCGAAGAGACCAGTACCCCCTCCCGCCTTTCCTCCCTAATGCTGAATTTGCCCTTGCGATGAAGTCCGCTGTTTGTAGGAAAGCCAGTCTGTTTATTGCACACCTGCACCCCTCAAGCCATAATTCTCAATGGCATTTTAGCGCCTCTGTTATTGTCTATAGTAGAGGGCTCAGTGTGCAAATACGAATCTGCTACTTCATATGGGATGGTTTATAGAAGGGTCCCGGTATTGGCAGCTTAGGAATAGTTAACTAGTGCCTTAACCAAGAGATCGGTATGGAATCGCACATCCTAAGCAAACAGGCGAGGGTTTGGAATGAAGAAGGGCACACATTTTAGAACAGCTTGTCAACTACTGTGCTTATAGCAGCTGCAGCAAGACCTGCACGGAGGCTAAAGCAAGCCAGAAGACACAGGCAAGCATGCATGAGGTGATGGCATTGTTGCCGTGTGCCAGAATTCAAAGCAGGCCGGGGCACGTTACTGCGGTGGGAAAGCTATGTTACCATTCCGAATACACATTCAAAGATGAGTATTTCAGGAGATGTAACAGAAAAGGGAAAATCCAAAGATTTTGTGACTCAGGAAGGGCACAGAGAGAGGACTCCCTAAGGACTGGAAACTAAATAGAAATATGCATGCTGTGGCTGCCGATAATAGAGACTCAGGCTGTGAGAGGGGGCTAGCTAGTTTAGATGGACGGCATTCAGCATATTTAGTATGGGCAAGAGTGATAGAAAAATAATCTGTTTAACACCCCGGGTGGAGGCCAAGGTGCTACAGATGCGGCTGGATACAGGATCAGCAGTATCCCTCATCATATGGCAGGAATGTGGAATATCCCTCAGACGTGTTAAATTGATGGAGACAGACCAGCTAAGGATGCATATTTAAGAAAAGAAAAAAAAAAGAGAATCTCCTTAAGTAACTGTAAAAAAACATCAGGATCTAGCATCAAATACATATGCCCAGTAGAATGCTGGCTCCAAACATTTTGTTCCCGTGAATAACTCCTTAAAATTCAGCTAAGCTGGCACTATTTTAGCATACTTCACTCACCCCCACCGACCAATCGACCAATAGCTGGACAGCCAAGCAGCTTTTGAACATGGATCTGAAATATCCTAAATAGAGTGGACACAGGAGTTTAAGCTGACTGAAAATACACATGGTTCCATTGGGGGCACAGATTGTATATTATGCCATCTGGCCCGAAATAAAAAAATTACTTGAAGAATTAAAGGTCGCTCTAAAAGGTCTCATGGGAAATGGAGAGTTGAACTTTTTCTTTCTGTTAATAAAGCTTGATAATGCTATCGTTTGTATGTCAGAGCAGATCTTGGAACTTTTAAGTGGAAAATCTGACAGCTCAACGTGGACCCAGACTGGTTTCCTTGCAGAGGTAGGGAGGTTATCGGGAACACTGCTGCCGGCATTGGGCTCCAGCACTCCCTAGCTATCTGGCTGTGGAGTATTTGGGGACATTTCTCTGCATCTCAGGTGCCTTGTCTCCATCTGCAAATCGAAGAAAAGGCCAGCGGACCATCCCACCTCCTAATGGTGTGAAAGCCAAAGTGCGAGAACATCTGTAGAAGAAGCACTTGGTAAATTGCAAAACACCGTACAAATGAAGAGCTTCCATGAAAACACTCTTAGGTTGACAGAAAACACGTAGCTTCAGATAGACGTTGAAAAAAGACTACAGTGGTTTTGGAAGCCTCTACAGCGTGAAGCTGCACAACAGTGATTAAGAACCAACCTACAAAGTAACCTTCACGGTGCACACAACTTCATGCAGAAGGCGCACAGGAGGGGAATGTAACTGGCAAGAAAACTTTAGAGAAGAGAATAAACATTTTAAAACTTTTATTACATTTAAATAAATTAAATAAATAAGTTACATTTATTACTTAAAACATTTTAAAACATTTTTATGTCTGTAATGCCTTACAAACTTAATGTGAATCATTAATAGCCTGCCTTCCTTTCACACTGTCTATGAGATATTTGACTCTCCGTAACAGACTGTTCGTTCATTCTGCACAACAGAAGGTCGGAAAGTCACCACAGTTGATTCTTTCAGTTGAGTTGATTCCAACTTCCCCAGAAAGGGAAACAATGAAGTTTTAAGAAGCTCAGTATTTATTCACTCAGGGCCGTGACATCACTCACTGCTCCCCCAATCAATGTGCAGTAGAGAAATTTCCCAAAGCAGTGTTTGCTCAGGTTCCAAAGATTCATTTGTATTTTTCTAGAGTCTGGTAATTAAACTGCAAAGATCCCTTCTGTCCCAAGGATGCTTCTTGACATTCAGAAAGTGATTATAAAGAAAATTTGGTTAGTAGCTGTGGGGTTGTATCAAAGGTGCAATTGGTTAGAAACTGTATAGATTCTGCTGTTTTCATTCTCACTGAGTTCCTGTTGCTGGAGTGGCTTAATTAGAAAAAAACCAATCTTTAACATAGGAGAATAATACACAGAGAGCCTGGGTCTAGCTTGAGGACACAAATTCTTCAGAACAGACCACTTCTGGACAAGGACCTCTGTGATAGGTATCTGTGGAGAAAAGGATACATTTTGGCCCTGTTTCTATACCATTAATTCAAGTGAAAAAAAATCACATGAGAGGAAGGTGCTTGGGAATCAGTTCACTAACAATAATGAAAGGAGAGTCATCATACTGGGACTTCATCAACGGTAAGAATTGATATTTAAACATAAACTAAGAGTTAATAGTTAATAGACGTATCTACATTTATGTAACACCTTGCAGTTTATAAAGTGATTTCACATAGCTCAATGGATTCTCATGTGGAGGAAGACAGGCCTGGGAGGACTGACGTAGATTCAAAATCCTCTCCCACTAAATAGCTGCATGGCATGAGCAAGACATTTAACATCTCTGAGCTTCAGTTTCCTCATCTGTGAGAAGGTGATAATATTAGCCTTGGATGCCATTTTGTGGGCTAATGTTTCTAATATCCCCCAGAACAGGTGTAGGTGTTAATTTTCCTCTCCGTATGTGAACGTTGATGCGTTTAGACAGCCTTTTGGAACTGAACTTGAATGAATCAGTGGGCAAAACTCTACTGGGAGTTTTGGTGGTTTCATTGACCAAACAGACAGTACAGTCCTAAAGCAAAGCATAGAGTTAGACCCCGGACAAATTATGAATGGCTTTTTCTCTCTTCGAGCAATGCACTAATGGCAGACATTAATTTTAATGAATGCAGTGCAAGCTCATTTGGGAAGGGTCTGTAACCCAAAGCTCGATCAGTGGCTGGAGCCAGTCAGTGCCCAATAAACGTTTGTTGAACACATGAATGAATAAATGCCTCCCAAATCCTGATGTCTTTTCTCCTCCCTACTCTTTTTGGCCAGTTTTGGACATTCCTATAATTTACACCCATAGCTTTAAAATATTTTTTTTCCCATGGGTTTTTTTTCACTTCCTTGCAAGAAGTCGAGAGATCTCCCTCATGTAGACCCACCATGAACTGGTTGGTTACTTAATTTTTTGTAGCTGTTCTCAGTACAGAACAACTGTTCTCTACAGATGAGCATTCCGCTTGGTCCCCTGCCCTTGGGAGCTTCAAGGGATGTGATTCCCTCTGTAGAGTTTCTGGCATGATCAGATGGATCATCTCTCCTTCCTCTGGTTCATGCCACAGACACAGTCCTTCCTTGGTGGAGACCTGGTCCAGGTGGTTGCTGGCCAGACCGACTTTTGATTCAGCACTGTTTCACCAGGAGCATCATTTGGGCTTGTTTTCTCAGTTAACTCTAACAGTTACCCGGGGAGTGACAGCTCCTTTAATGCCACTTCTTATTTCCCACAGTTCAATTTTAAAAATCAAGGGAAAGTGATATTTGTATGTCAAACGTACTCATGACCCTGGTTGTTTTTGACATGTACTTCAGGGATGGAGTTGGGGGTGGGGAGGGTAGGACACTAGTAAAGGAATTAAGTCTTATAGCAACCTCTTTCACTGATTGCCACCCACTATCAAACCAGAAGAAATGACCATTTATTTTATTTTTTATTTTTTTTAACGTTTATTTTTGAGACAGAGAGAGACAGAGCATGAACAGGGGAGGGGTAGAGAGAGAGGGAGACACAGAATCTGAAACAGGCTCCAGGCTCTGAGCTGTCAGCACAGAGCCCGATGTGGGGCTCGAACTCACGAACTGTGAGATCATGACCTGAGCCGAAGTCGGATGCTTAACCGACCGAGCCACCTAGGCGCCCCAAGAAATGACCATTTAAACAATAGAACATAATTTCAAAAAAATCAAGAACCTGTAGAGTGATAATAGGAAATCTTCAGTTTTTCAGTGCTAATAGCCTGTCTTCAGTATGAGAAGATTTCAGTACAATTCACTAGATGTCAGAAAGATGGAGGAACGTAAACCTGGGTTTTTGCCACATCATAGGACACAGGTCAGGCCGTTAGTATTTTAAAGGGGTTTTGTATTTATCATTTCATTTACATGTCTTGTCATAGGTCTGAGTTTACAGGTGTTGCTGCTTTGCACACATTTTCAGATTGAGAAAATGCAAAGCGACAGCCTCTTGACATTCTACCTTCCTGGCTGTGCGTGAAAGGGTTCCTTGAAAAATCAATAACTAAAAAAACCAATTGGCCCAGGCATTTTTAGAGCAAAGATCAGAACAAGTGTCGCTTTTTCTTTTCTTTTCCCTTTGAGGTTTGCATAGGATTCAATAATTTAAAATTGACAAAGGTGCTGCCTCATAGACCCAATGATACCACGGCCTTTGGGGTTTTGGAAAAAAGCAAATAGAAGGAAACTTTTTCCTAAAATGTAGGCTTGCAAAAGAGGAATCAATGTGTAGTCAAAAGATGCTCTACATAAAACCCCGCCAGAAGTCTCAGCATTGTGATCAGTTAAGGATAACAATTTTAAATATATTTAGAAGGTCATAGCTCATCTTAAGGCCAGTACCTGGTAATTGATAAGTTGCAGAATTCACTGTCTTTAAACCATCCTTGCCAGTATAGTTCAGATGAGCCCTAAGGAAGTTATTATAGCCAGTTGGAGAAGAAATGCATGTATTTAAAATACATTAAGTATTGTTATGCAGCCGGTCACTGCATATTTCAACGAAATAAAATGCTTTCAGAAACTGCCTGAACCGTGCCTGGGGTTCTGCCTAGCACGGTGTCTGATACTCAGTAAATAGGTAATGAATGAAATAAGTCTTTGCTAATCTTGATTTTAAAAAAGAAAAGAGAGGAAAAGAGAAAGAGAGAAAGAAAGAAAGAAAGAAAGAAAGAAAGAAAGAAAGAAAGAAAGAAAGAAAGAAACTAAAGCCTACAGAGCTGTTACACCTCTGAGCGAATGGAAATCCACAGGGCAAACGAAAGGGTTTCCATGTGGGGCCCTGACCGTGCTGTAGGCTAAAGAGGCTGGTACTTAAGGTTGAAGAGGCGGAACGCACCGAGCCAGCAGGTTACCCTGTTGCCTGCTCAGAGCTCCGGCTGACCTAAAGTAACACTCCTCAGCTCAAGTTCAGAATCTGTGAGCAAGGGCTGGGTGCGGGATAGAATTTCCACCTCAGTTTTTGGCCGGCACAACTGACTTTTGTACATTCCACTCCGGGACTCCTCCCCGAGCCCCGAGCTTTGTGCAGACTCTTCTTAAGTTACCCGGAGTTGGAGCAAAAGGGTATCGCAGACGGGGCTGAGATGATTTCCCTGCTTAGGCGCTCTCAGTTTCCTTTCTTTTCTCCCCCTCTCCCTTCCTCCCCGGGGAAGTGAAATGCTGAGAAGGAAATTCTAGGGTGACGCTGCGGGTCGGGGACTGCAGAGCCGCAGAGCCGAGGTTTGACGACGCCTGTGTGCGGGCCGCGGCGCGGGCGCTCCCGGGCGCCGGGGCGGCAGGGCGGCCAGGCCAGGGTGCAGAGCCGACGCGGCGGCCGCGGCGGCCGCCAGCTCGGTGCGGAGGCCACGGGGTTGTGGAACGCGACGCGCGGGCGATGCGAGCAAAGCCCCCGCCTGGCGCTAGAACCCGAGCGAGACGCGCGCACCCCGCGCCGCCCCCATCCCTTTCCGCGCGCCCGGGGGTTCCGGGACCTGGCTCGGGCGCTCCGCCGGGGTTCCCCCTTTTCGCCTGGGGAGGGGGCAACCTCTCTCCTCTTAGGACTCGACGATTTAAAGCCGCTCCCAGCTTGCTTCTGCTTTCAGACGGCGGTCCCCCTCGTTGTAGCCCCCCCCCCCCGCAAAGCACTCGGGAACCCCCACCCCCACCCCCGCGAGAGGCCCCGCGGTGCTGGGGGAGGACAGAAGGGGGAGCCAGGGACCGTGCCCAAACCCAGCAGAGGACCCAGGGTGGAGGTGAGGGTGGGGGATCGGGGCCTGCAAAGTCCCCCTGCCCCCGTGCAGCGTGGAGGGACCAAAGGGAGAGAAGAAAAGGATATGCCCGTCTGCTTTCGACCCCAAACTTCAGGACCGGCCCCGCGTGCAGCTACGACTGCTTGCAGGGAGGCCGAGGGCGCGAAGGGCGCCCGGGCCGCGAGCCCACGGAGACCCTGGCCGGGGCTCGGCCCCCGGCGCCACCTTCCGCGGCCGCGCCTGGCCCATTAGGCGCCACGCCGCGTCGTCCCCGCAGCCCTACACTTTGTGGGGCCCGCCCTGGGGGAAGCGCAGTGTCATCCGCCTGCGGGAAGCCGCCGAAGGACAGAGCGCTCGGCCGCCCGGCGCCCCAGCCTCGGCCGCGCAGCCCGGGCCGGGCGCCCGCAGCGCAGGCCGAGCGGCCACCCGGCGCGGGCGTCTGCGGGGCTCCGGTTGCTGGTCCCCTGCTGCTGCTCGCGCGGGGTGCGAGAGCCAGGCCGAGCCATCCGCGCCCCCCGCCGCCCACCCCCCGGGAGCCCTCGGGGCCTGGGACCAGCAGGGGGAGAGACCTGTTGAAAACTCTTGACGCCAACTTGAAAGACAATCAAATCGCCCGAGCAAAAACCCTCTCTCCAATTTGATATTTTTGAAATGTCATAAAAGCTGCACTGCAGCAAGATTGCTGCTCCCTTAAATGGGCCAGTAATTTCCAGCTCTCTCCCACAAATTCCGCCAACCGAGGATTTCAATGTAAGGCAATTCAAATAAGTAAAAACCACTTTATTGCTGTTCGAAAATTCGCATGCATTTATTCTGCTTAAAATTTGATATAGGGCATTTTTTTTTGTATTCTCATTTATCGCTTGCCAAGAAATAATTAAGAATAGGAGCTCGAAGATTAATTTTAAATAAAAAATCTTCTCAAATGAAAATGTCAGGTCATAAAAATTCCTTTTAAATCATAACAGCATATAAATCTTTGAAATTAACCATGTAATTACAATGTCTATCAACTTTTACCTTGAGCTTTGAGCCTCTCTTTTTAATCTTCCATTCTTTTTTAATGAATAGCTATTTTGAAATTAAAAAGTACTGTTCATTACACATGCCCCACTATAATAGGGTTTTTATCATATTTGCTCTATGTAAAAATACTTGCTACTTTGTAATTATTCACACGCCGATCCTTTCCTATATTGAGTAGAAAATAAAAAATGAAATAGAAGTCAAAGGTGCTTTAGAGCTGAATGATTTACACAATTCATTAAGGACGGTGATTTTTCAGTTAGCATCAGATTAAATGGTTACTTACTCTCAAATAGCCCTTGGGGAGTTGAATTGCTGGGTAGCAAACAGATTAAAGTTTGCATTGAAAGAAAAATTGAATTCAGAGGTAATCAATAGCATAATAGGGGCAGTGAGTGGTGCCTGCTGACTGAAATGAAATTACCATATTTTTAATCTTAATTTTCCACTCTGTTTATCTGACAGTGTGGATGTGCAATCCAAACAGATAATGAGAGAGTGGGATATTGACACTGCTGTCCTCTGGAGTGCTTGTTTTCAGTGATTAAATGCTGTGATCTGTGATTACTTTGTGCAAGGATGTCGGGGCTGCTGGCCAGAACCATGGGAGGGGCACTCACTCACAGCAGCTGAAGCTCCCGGCTCTCCCAGGTCCTAATGTCTGAAATCATTTTCCACTGGCAGTATTGAAAAATAAAGATTACCTATTTATGTATCTACTTCGGCTGCACAAATTACAATAATTAATCCCATTATTGTTGTTGTCCTGACTCAAAAATGTTTAATTAGATCAATATGTGGTGAACCTCTTCTGTAAGTTTCGTATTAATGAGCCAACAAACTTGCTTCTTATGAGAAGATGTGAGTTATAAGTGCAAAACGCTGGAAAACTTTGAAGGGAAACTGTATTATCGTTAGAGAGGCAGTACAGAGAAGGAAACCAGGGGCATTGTTGCAGGCATCCAGCCCCAGTGGCTGTAATTATATAACAAGCTGTGATAATTTTGAAAAATGCAAATAGTCTTCTCTGGGTGTTGGGAGAAAGTCCTCTTGTACATTTAATTAAATTAATACCTCTAGCCAAATAACAAAGATACCCAATCACAAAATTTTAAAGTCATATAAAACCTACATTCTCTGAATTTGTCGTCTTGTGATGTCGAAATGCATCTTGTCGTCAGTGTAGTTCTGAAAACTACCCTGCATTGAAAGTGTTATTCCATTTTTGCAATGAGGAAATTTACAATGCTTCACATTAGACAACATATTATGGATGCATCATTTGAATTTGAATTCCCTTAATCCTGCTGTGGGAATAGATTTACAATAGATGGTGGCTATCTACCATCTACACCAACGATGTGCAATGTATAGCCCACTTCTGCTTCCACTGGGTAGAGCCTGCGTGTGTTTGGAGAATTTGGTAATTATGCACAGCTAATTAATTTATCCTCCCTTTATTCATATGTGGACACAAATAAAAAGACGTGAAGAGAAAGAGTGACGGGCGGCATTGGCTATCTGATAATAGATTATTACACAGCATTTACTTCTCCGAATTAGAGAGCAGTCACAACAAAAAAGTGATAGTGTCATGCCTCATTCGATCATTCCTTAACTTCGGGTGATGTACAGTCTTTAATCCCTAATGCACATAACTTTATTTTTTTTCGCAGGCATTTCTGATAGGCACAGCCCTCTGGTAGCGGAAAGAGATCGCTAGGCTAGGCTCATACTCAGAAGTGAAGAGTGCAAAATAACTGGAAAGAAGGTGAGTGAGTGCCACGGCTGGCTGTGAATTCCAGTTTGTTGACTCCCTGATCCTCGTCCCTCAGGAACATCCCCTTCTCCCAAGGGGCAGGTGGTTAAGATTGGAAAATTTTAATAAATTAACATTTTAACCCTCGCGTGGCCACAGGCATGTCTGCCTGCTCTTGTAAGCGTGTATTTACTGGGTGAAGCATCTGGGGAGGCATCCATGCTGGTGGATACTGACCAAGGACTGTTGCCGAGTTTCAGATTTGAAGCACAGACGAAAGAAATCCCCTCCTTTATATGAATCTGCAATGAGAATTGCACATCTCGGTTTTACCGCCTGCTTTAGATATGCCATATGCTGTGGTATTTTGTACATCGCTCTAAAGAAAGGGGACATTAGATCCACACAATAAATGACTATCGTCGAATCCCCGTGAATCTATATAACTGTGCTGGAATGAGCTTAAAATTTTTGCTTAGAGTCTTTTTAAAACATCACAAAAAGATGTATCAAGCAGATTAACAGTTTGGACCGATTCTTTTACACAGAGTTTTAGTACCATTTTGACAATTTATTCAGTATTCAGAAAAATCCATAAACTTGAATATAAACTACATACAGTCCTGTCTTCATTACAACAAACTCATCCAATTTTTTGATAACTTGCATTGTGTCCTTTAAAAATTTTTTATCAATACTTAACCATGCTGATTCTTATAGCCATGGAATATGGCTGATACATACCCATTGACATGGAAAGTAGTCAAAGTGCTATTTGAACTTTTTTCCCCTATCTCTTGACTACCTCTATAATCCAACTGAAACCTAGGTTTTCTAAGGATACAAAAGCTTCCCTCTACCCCTCTACCTGCAGTCACCATTGGAAGTTTATTGAGCTTTAGAGCACACAAAGAGAGTGAGAAAATCCAAACCAATCTCTTTCCTTTCACTTTCTAAATCCTGACATGGTCCATCACCTTTTCAAAATAGTGAGCTGGCCTTCCCCAAAAAGGAGAAAGGAAACACAATCTAATGGAAAACAATAGCAGAAGGATAATCTAATCTTTAAATAAGGAGACATGTTTCTGAAAGCTTAAGTATAGTGAGTTCCACGCTGATGTCACCTTCTCCTGAAAAATGCCAGCTCTCCAGGGGGTGAAGAGGAAAATATTAATGCCATTAATCCATTGTCCCCAAATTCCCCCTAAATAGATGGGATTTGAGGGAAGGCTCTAGGTCACAAGGAGTGGAAGTATTCACGGAAAACAAATGGTTTGCCCCTGATTGGCATTTGGTTCGTGCAACCGTTAACGAGCTAGTCCTGGGAAACCTGAATGTTCCAACGAACCACACACACGAACAAGTAGCTATTCCGCTATTCCTTCCCGTAGGTGACCCAAGCCTTCCTTCTGATGTTAGCTTCTTATGACCCGGAGAAGAAAGAAAGCGTGCTTGTCATAAACGCTGGTAAGGAGAGTCCATTCTGGGGGCACTGCTGGGTTGACTGAGGTCTCCTGTGCATTTGGCGTTAAGGCAGCAAACTCCAAAATGGGTGTCTTCAATGGACAGTGTCTTTACGGGACCCGGCATGACAACGCCAAGTATTCCCATGATTTTTTTTTTCACCCGTATTAACCAGAGATCTTTTGATTTATCTTTGAAGCCTGTACGCCCTTGGGGCATTAGGCACAATCTCGTCAGCAGGAACCGAGAAAATAAAGCTACCCATGATGCAAAAGGGGGCGGTGACAATTTCTGTCGAGTGAAGGGGAGGAAGAGGCAGTGAGCTTCATAAAACCCGCTTGGGGACCCAGGTGGCCTATTCATTGCTCTGTCTCCAGTCGCTAGCACAGTGCCTGCCACGTGGTAGACATGAATTACCTGCCCGATGGATGAATATACGGGAAGAGCAAAAGTTCGACAACTGCCAGATTTGGTTTTAAGTACCTTTAGCGACCCAGACCTGGAATGCGTAAGTTATCGTCAAAGGCCAGTATTCGCAGGGCTGGGCGCTTCCTAGCTGTACTCTGTCTGCCTGTTTGTTGCTCCACTAAGTCACTTGGACGATAGAAGTGGTGGCCTAGCAAGTGAAATAGCTTGTGCGAAGGTAGCTTATACAGCACCTACCGCTCAGATACTCAGTGAAGGACAACCCATCACCTTCCAGACGCTCTTGGTTCCAGCTGCTAGCCCACGTGTGTTCGGGCTCCACCTCCTCACCACATCGTTCTGCCGTCACACTTCAGATTTGTCCCTCCCTCTCCCCTTTCCGAAGATGAGCTCCTTGAAGACAAGAACCAAATCGTACCTTGGTTTCCTCTCTCCTTGGCACAGTGAGTCCTCCCTATGTGTCTACTGAAGGAATTAAAACAAGGCTGTGGGGCATGCTGGCAAAATCGTATTTTGAGATCTTCCTGGTTAAACAAAATGATATAAAGATCATCCCGTAGAGAGTTTAAGTCTGAATTCTGCCTCCGCCTCACGGTCCTCTGGGGAAGGCGCTTAGTAACCAGGGCCCCTTTAGGTCATCTGTGTAGCAGACAACGTGGTTCTAGGTAGCTTGCAGCTTTAGAATTCTACGAGTTCAAGCTACTTCTCATAAAAAAAATTTAGCCCCTGACTAGATTTGTTCACATACTGAACCTGTTTGGAGGCCGCAGTAACTACAGGTGAAAGTGGAATTTTCTAAATCACCTCTCCTGCCTCATTCCATGCAGAGAAGACTTGGAATAAAAGAAAAGCTTTCTTTGGAAAGAAATCATGACAAATCCTGATTTGTCATGATCTCTTCCATCCCTGCAGGAAAGCCACAGGAAAAACAGGTTTTCTCTATAGAAACACAACTACAACATACACCTTCAGGAATGGCCTCACGTTTAAGTGCCTGTGAATAAATCATTTCCTTTGATTTTGCTCTAACCAAGACCCTCCCACAGCCATGAGACCTGTCTTCTTTCAGCCAGAGAAAACTCACAGCTTAAAGGCAGACAGAAGCCCATTCTACTGTTACCGGCTGTAAGTTTTGTGGTGGCCGGCCTCCAACATGGCCGCAGTAATCCCTCCCCGCTGGTCTTCATGTCTTTGTGTCAGCCTCTCCCACTGTCCCACACTGTACAGAATTGTCTGTGTGATCAACAGAATACAGAGAAGCGATGATATGCCACTTCCCAAACTCAGTTATAAAAGACTATGGCTTCAGACCTGGGCTCTTATTCTCTCTTTCTCTCTCTCGTCTCTTGCCCTAGCGGAAGCCAGTTGCCATGGGATGAAGACATTCAGGCAAACAGTGGAGAGGCCCATGATAAGGCAGAAAACTGAAATCCCTGCTAACAGCTGGTGAGGACCTGGGGCCCACCTATTGGTGGCCCCCATGAGTGGGTTTGGAAGTAGACATTTTCCCAGTCAAGCCTTCAGATAAAACAGCAGCCCTGCTCAACAGCTTGAATACAACACTCCTTCCCAGTGAGCTGCTCCCAGATTTCTGGCCACAGAAGCTGCGAGATCATATATATTTGTTATTTTAAGCTGCTCTGTTTTGGTGTCATTTGTCACGCAGTAAAACCAGTTCTCAAAATACAGATATCAAGAAGCTGACTTCAGCCTCATGCAATATCGGTTGTCCATCTTCAGCAATCCTTTTTGTTTTTAATGAACCTTTTCTGCCTGCCTTAGTAGATGTGAGGGCCAACGTTTCTAAGCTGTGAAATCTATATTAATGATATCCTAAGATGTGGCGGTGGCCCTGTCTTGCTTGTAAAGTTTGGGACAAAATGTCTTCTGGATACTATTATGCCTCTAATATTTCAGTTTGCGGACTGCTTTTCTGGGACCTATATTTGCAAAATATCAGAGGTTTGATCTGGATCAATAACTATTTCTCTGGTCATGATTTTAAAACTTATGCACGTATCAAAAAATTATACATGTATCCAATACACTTACAGTTTGCACGAGAACAGAAGAAACCGTAAGATATTCATGACCACCAGTTCATTTTGTACCACATTTTGAAAATCAGGGTAATGGACGCATATGGGACCAGAGGAGATGCTAAAAGCAAGATGTGATTGTAAGTGCCATCCTTGATTTTATCCAGGAGACTACTTTTCCTTTTAAATTCTCCCCCACATTACAACATGGTAAATATTTACAAGCAGAAGCACGCAACTGGTTTGGGGTTCTGATAGAACAACTATAATACATCTGTCCAGAGTAGAGAACTAGAAATAAATTCTAGTTCGAATAGAAGCTATTTCCCGTATCAGCTTAACCTGAATATTCAACAATAGCTGTGAATTTATGACAACACGAATAACGACTGTTTACTGACAACCTGTGTGATGTACACACACATTTGCACATCTAATCCAGACCTTCCTTTAGACCAAATTTGAGTAAGAGGTATTCTTCTCCCATTGTCTTGAGGCTGAGGGGATTTAAATAGTTTGCCCAGGCCATGCAGCGCGTGCTAATGGACAGAGGACGCAAAGCCAGGCGTTTCAGGGTCCAAGGTTCATGTTCTTAGTACGATGCTGTATCGCCTTCCTATATCAGTTTATTTAATTTTAGTAACGACAATGTGGTAGCAACTGTTGAATTCTTTAGTATAGATGTATAGCAAATCCATAACCACCACTAACAACAAAAAACCCTCATGTTCCAGAAGATTTTCTATTACATTCAAGGTGAGAAAAGGAGAACCTACTTACTGAGAAGATGCTCAGAAGAGACCAGGGAAAGGGTGATGGTTCCTAGCTTCTGAACCCTCCTTCCCGCACGACAGAGGAGAAGGATGCTTTATGGACACACTTTCCTCACGTGCCTGCATTCTGTTACCACCTCCCGAGTTTCAGAGCTGGCCCTTTGTCTCAGAGTACCACTTCCCTTGCAGTTTTCCTATTGAGGGTAAATATGATTTTCATACATTTCTGAGTCTTCAGTGCCAACCTTTAAAAAAATCTATACACATATAATTAGATTTTTTCTTCCAGGGGAGAAGGCCATATATGTTATTCATCTTCCCCTGGAGTCTGAGCTCTAGTCTTTTGGTTTTCTAGTTAGGATTCAAATCAGGCAGCTTCGTCAGAGAATTTCCGGGCGACAGGGGCCCTGGCGCTGGGCAGTGTTTGTTGGTCGGACTTTGAGGGGAATGGGTGGAAAGGAAGACGGCAAAGCTGACTAATACTCCTGATTACGGAGGATGCATGTTAACGTCTCGGGACTCCGCTGTCTGTGGCCGTGCTGCCCTGCTTTGCATCACCACTGAAATGCAGAGAGAAGCGATCCAGCTCATGGCTCCTTCCGAAAATGAAGTTCCTGACCATTTATTAAAGTACATCCTAAATAGGGGCACCTATGACTCATCAGCTTTAATAACAACAGCTTGTCTTGTAAAAATCGTAGAAAAACGGACACATAGGTAGTCAGTGCTTTGGGTATTTTGTGTCACCGTGTGTGTGTGTGTGTGTGTGTGTGTGTGTGTGCACGTGCTCACCTGCTGTTGTTTAGAAAGTGCTGCAAATTCACTGCATAAATAATGTGCTTCTCAAGTGTTTCTTTTTCCTTCATATTACAGTGAACTGCCCCATTTTGAGGATGATTTGCTACGATATTACTGCCACTGCGGTGTGTAAATATCACTGGCAGATTGAGAGCAGAAATATTTTTCAAATAACTGTGCCCAGATCCTGTCTGTGTAAGGTAACTATCTCAGACTTCTTAGGTTCGCTTCCTTTATTTCCTAAATTCTTATTTTTTTTTTGTTGCTTTCTTCTCTTAAGCTAGATGTTTCTTCATAACTTCATGTCACTATCTTCATGTTAAAGATAGAGAAAGGTATAAAACATTAACCTTTTATTCAAGATTATCCCATAGCATAGATTTGTACTGTCCTGATTGATGAGCTGTGTACCTGGACAAAACACAGTCTATATCTGCTTTATCTGCCACTGCTCCAAGATAAAAGTGGTCCCAGGGTAATCATCACCAACAATCGCTAAGAAAAAACGTATATTATCTTGACTCAGGTAACTTTTACAATAGCCACAACATTAAAATAGAAAAGTTAAATCAATGACTTATAAGTAGATTAAGTGGGTATTAGAATACACCTTTGGTAATTTCTGGTTTTGCAAGGAGATTTTGTTTCCATTTGCCTTGTTTTGGAGAGCTTTAGACAAAGTGTACCTATTTGATTTAGTTATTAGAACAGCTGGTGCAATTTAAAACACATTAAAATACAGTGTTGATTTATTTTTTGGTTGCCGTGATCATGGATTACGTTGTAAAATCTCTCTCCTGTGTTTTAGGATACTAATATTCTACTCTCCTTATAGAAATTTATAGCTTACATTAATGAATTAATAGGTAATGAATATAGTTTCAACCACAGGTCCCCAGATACTGTTGAAAGTGCATCCCAGTAATTAAGGAAATCTGAGTGGGTACCCCCAACTATGCATGTTTATTTATAAAGTATACACATGTACTGCTTCAGGCAATCAATATCGCTAGGGCTTAGTTTCCTTTTTATGTTTTAGGTTAAGAAATATCAGTTATATTTCTCTTCCTATCACCCCAAAGGGTTATTTTTGGCATATGCCATTTTGAAGATGACTAACATGAAACATTATAGAGTTGCTACTTTCAAGTGGAGATTTTTCCCCCTTTATTTAACATTTTCTTTACCATTCATGTACTTATGTTACATATATAGTGTTTTAACTGTGATTTCTGGTGTTAATGTAGTTTTATTGCAATGTAAATGCAAACGAGGACCCCGGCGTTAAGACCAAAGTGTAATCCAGTCCTATGATCTGAAGCACAGTGATGCAGCTCGTATCATCAGAATGTTTATTTCTATAAGGTTGGTGTTACGGGAGAAGGATGATAGCATCAGTATGGTCAACTATCTGAAAGTCTATGAGAAAGAGGCTTCTGTGTGTTCTGTCTCCTTCCAGAAAGACTATTTAGAACCTAGTGGAAGTTACTGGGAGGCAAATTTTGCTCACTGGACGTTTTAATGGGTTGATCTATTGGCAATACAGGCTGCCCTATGGCAGACCGCTGACCTCTGATGAAATGAATTCCCCATCTCAGGGGCCATTTAAGTAGGGGTTGGAGCTGTTGGAAAGATGTAGAGGGATTCCTGCACAACAGGGAGGTCACATGATAGTCTATGACGTGCCTTTCAATTCTTAAGTACTGTGATTTTATAATAATCAGAGAACAATTATTCTGAAGGCTTTGGAATCCCTTTGCCACAAAGAGACACATTGACGGTGCTCCAAAGTGTGAAGGTTACACAGGACGCAGAGGATGAAGGGAGGTCCAACTCTAGAACTACAAGAAGAAATCCAGCTTCAGTGGGGCACAGGGTAGTTGGGAGCATCAGTCATGAAGCATTATATGATGTGAGTTTGGGAAGTCTCTTTCCTTAGAGATCTTACAGAGGGAATAAAAAATTATCCCTCTGGGAAGATCTGAACTTAACTAAGTCAAGGGGAAGCTGATCTTACAAAGTCCCTTTGGTTTCTCTGTTTTTATGGGTTATTATGACCATCTGCTATGGCTAATCAACTAAAACCTCGAAAGGAAAAAGAGAACAAAATTTCCATTAAAGAACAGAGGAGAAAGTGTCATTTTAATGCTTTTCCTTTGACTTGATTCCTTCGGTTATGAGAAATTTACTATGAGTCAGTGGGCAGAAGCAGACGAATCATGCGTTACCTTTTTAAGAAATAATGAAATATGATGTCGTGTCATTTCTCACAGATCCAGAACTAAAGGCTGTGTGTGGGTTTCTGGTCTCTGAAGTATCTTACAAAAAATAAACCCACTGGAAAATAAAGATGAAAGTTCCATCACAGAGGCATGAGAACCCGGAGTCTTCTTTCCGGGTGATAAACAGGACAGCATCCCAGTGAAATAGTTACACTTATTGAGAGTTTCTGGGAGCAGAAATCAATGCTGTTGCTTACAGGGCAGGTGCAGTGCAAATAAAGCCCCTCAGTTCTGTCCCGGGCTCAGAAAGGCATGAGATCATGCAGTTCACACAGGCTGCCAGAAAGCTGCAGCTCGACCCATCTGGAGGCCACTGTCACGATAAAGTCCCCAAAGGAACGGGTGCCTGGCTCTTCTGCCTTGCCTCCTCTGCTCACAACTTCCTTCCTCAGCACAGGCCGGGGAAGAGCAGACATCCTCTTTTTCAGGGCCACTGGCTGTTTCAAGACTCGGATAATGGGGAAAGTGCCAGTTGTACCAACTGGACGGTCAGTGTTAACTGTTGTCATGCTCTAATGATTTGTAGTCAAAGTTGGGGTAACTTGATCCACAAATGAAAACCTGTATGTCTGATGTGTGCCGATGAAGAGGGCAAGCTAAGTCAAGACTTTGCACCCAATTATGACTTAAATACTAAGGATAAACCAAGTAATGACTTAAATCGTGGGTTCTTTAACATGTTGCCTGGAATATTTTGTTAATCCTTAATTTGCTACAAACCACGAATATTGCCTTAATTTGTGCATGTATTTGGTTTCTGATTGTATTTATTTACTTTTTAATTTTTTTTTAACGTTTATTCATTTTAGAGAGACATAAAGTGAGCAGGGGAGAAGCAGAGAGAGAGAGAGAAAGAGAGACAGAGAGAGAGGGAGAGAGGGAGACTAGGAATCCCAAGCTGACTCCAGGCTCTGAGCTATCAGCACAGAGCCTGATGTGGGGCTCGAACTCACCGGCCGTGAGATCATGACCCGAGCTGAAGTTGGACGTTTAAGTGACTGAGCTACCCAGGCGCCCCTGGTTTCTGATTGTATTTAAAATAAATCCCTTATGTTATGTGAATATAATTATATTAAATTAGTCGATTTCAAAGTTTCTGAGGTAGAGCTGTTTTTGATTTAGAGTTTTAGTGGGCTCTCACATTGCAATGAGAACAAACAGAGAAAGTAATAGTTCCATGATTTGTCTTATCCATAACTTTGAACATTTTAAAATTCTGGGCTTACTGGTGTGCTTTTAAAGTCTAATCGAGCTGGACAAGTTTTTGCCAATTATTGAGAGATTGTAATGTCTTAAGCAAGAACTGAGCGGAACTTGACCTTTGTATAGCCTTGAAGAAATACTTGAGGCAAACCAGATGAATCGGGCCAGGGGACCCAGAGTCAGACAAGTATAGTGAAATGTAGTCGTGCCAACCAAACTCATGACAGACTGATGTATAAACCAGAAGTAATGAGGCTAGAGGTTCAGAGGAAGGGCTGCATTCGTGCCCCTGGGTCACACTCGATCGTCTCTCAGCCTCCTTGGACAAGACCATTGTCTCCTGCCTCTTCTGTGTTCACTCTCAAAGAGTAGGTTTATGTCCAATTTCTGGGGACATCTTATCTCTTTTAGCTAATGAGTCATTTTTATTAACAGTGATGCATCTAGTGTGAGCATTATCCAAAGAGAAAATCATCACTAGTCATTTTTCAAAACAGATAAATTTTTCATATTATAAAATCCACCCATCGTAAGTATACAGTCAATGATTTTGGGTAAAGCAGGGTTGTGCAAACATCACTACAAACCACTTGTAGAATATTTCCATCACTCCATGAAGATAACCTTGGGTGTTTGCTCCTGCTCCCATGCCTACTCCCCCAAGTCCCAGGCAACCACTGATCTGTATTTTCTTGATGGATTTTCCTTTTGGGGAAATTTCATACAATGGTAACCAATACGTATGCAGTCTTTCACGTTTGGTTTCTTTTACTTAGTATAATGTTTTTGACGTTCATCAGTGTGGTAGCATGTATTAGTACTATTTCCTTTTTATTGCTGAATGATACTTCATTGCAAGACTGTGTCACATTCACCACCGATATTTGTGTGGTTTCCACTTTTTTATGTTGCTATAAGCATTCCTACACAAGTCTTTGTAGGGACACATGTTTTCACTTCTGTCGGGAAGATACCTGAAGGTGGGATTGTTAGGTCATATGACAAATTTATGTGTAACTTTCAATGAGATTGTCAAACTGCTTTCCAAAGTGGCTGTGTACTATCTTACATTTTCACGAGCAATGTATAAGCATTCCAATTTCTCGCCATCCTCACCAAAACCCAAATGCAAATGCCCTTCGGGGTACAGCCATGCTAGCTCTCGGAGTCATTTAACGTGCATTAGCTCATCTAACATGAGGGCTGACGGGGCTCAGGGGCCATAAACACCACGCCCAGGGCCACCCCGATGACAGACAGTGCTCAGTGCTCAGCCTGCTCCGTTGCATTTTGGCCAGTTTAAGAAAGAATAAGTGGAGTCATAAGGTTTCCAAGGGAAGAGAGTAAGGAAAAAGGCTCATCCTGAGCAACGAGCCTACCTGCCTTGAGAATTTCTCCTCTCTCACTTCAACACCTCATAGTCCCCCTGATTCTAAACCCGGGCCTGGACCCCTCCCTCTTCTTTGCCCCACTAACTGGCCGAAGCGGGTTGATTCCTCTTCTGTGAAGCCTTGTGCATCTTTTTCTGTCTGTATGTACAGACAGATCCTGCTGTCTGGATGCCCTCATTAGAATCGTCTCTCTACCGCAGGTCCCCTGCCCACTCTGATCCCAGGCTGTTCCACTCTCTCCATGGGATGAAGGCGTCGTCCGCGACCGGCACGTAGGCTGGCTGCCACCTCTTCAGGCTCATGGTCCCTCTCCCTGCCCAAGCATCCTCTGCTCCCAACAAAAATGTCTCCAAACATTGACAAATATCCCTGCTGGGTGTGGGTCTCAGAATCTCCCCTGGTTCAGAACCACTGCTTAGCTAGCGGTTAACGTGTCCCACTGCAGAACTCGTGACCCCGGATTAGCATAATCTCCTCAAGCCCTGGGCCTGGTTTGTAGCAAATGCTCGGAAAGTTTGGATTCGTGCTTGCAGAGAAGTGAAGACTGAGAACTTTAGACTCAGGCCGGGCTTCTGTCTCTTGTCTTGCACTGCCCTGTGTGGGAGGCTGGGAAGTTATCTGACCTCCCCGAGCCCTGCTTTCTTCATTGTAAATGGGGTGATCGTGCTATTAGGCTTATGGTTCAGATTACATGACGTCGTTATTTGTAAAGACCTTATCCAGTTTGGGGTGGAGAGAAAACATTAACAAACGGTCCTGTAAACTATATTCTCCGCCTGCTTGACAGCAGAGGCCCCATGTCATTCCTTTTCCGTTAACGGGGCCGGGCACACTGCCCCACGCAGAACACTTGTTCAGTGTACCTTTTCGGATGGGGCTACAGTGATATGTAAAGATGTTTGTACACAGGGTTTTCAGGATGCAGAGAGGAGTCAGGCGAACAGAAATAGGGAAGGTGAAGAAATGGATGGGGAGAAAACTGCCAGCAGATGGCCTCTTCCTGCTTTATCTTCCTTGCTCTGGCTTTTCTCTCATTATCTGATCCCTGTGTGACTTTAAGCAACTTCTGGAGAGAAAGAAAATAGAAACCAGCAGCTGAACTAGATGCAGAACAAGCTGGGTGATACAAGGTGCCTTTTACTCAAAGTCAAGTGTGTATATGTTTTCCTTTCCCTAGGAGATCACAGCCTGCCTGAGCGGGGGGGGGGGGGGGGGGGGGGGGCTTGTTTAGGTAAATCTCCCTTTTCCAAAACCCTAGTTCCGGACAAAGATGATCAGGAGATGAATAAACGCATGTCGGATGTTGAGAAACCCACCATTGAGCAGAGCATGTATTTCACGGAGCTTTTTGGTTTGTGTTAAGTTACCGGCAATGATTTGTGGCACACTTTGGTCACACATCTATTGTACTTACGGTTGGCAACAGGACTGGCTAGAGACCGAGTCAGAATTTGGGGCTTTGAGACAGCTAACTGGGTCAGCTCCCACAGAACTAGCTTTTGCTAGTTACTTTTTACTGGTAATAAAAGAATCCTGTTCACTGACATCAGTACTAACAGACCAACTTAATGGGCAACAGTAAAACCAGAGTACAAATAAGAAAACTAAATGGAGACCCACCGAAAGGTGGAGGTGGGGAAGAAGGAAGCAATTGATGTTTTAAGATAATTTTTCTCAAAGTGTGGTCTTTAGACAACCTGCCTGAGAATCACCTGAGGAGGACAGCGTGCTTTTTTAAAAATACAGGTTCCCGGGCACACATGAGACCTATGGGATTAGAATTTGTTGGGAAAGACCTCTTCACTCTTTTTTTTGAAAATTACTTTTTTTTTTTTTTTAATTTTTTTTTTTCAACGTTTATTTATTTTTGGGACAGAGAGAGACAGAGCATGAACGGGGGAGGGGCAGAGAGAGAGGGAGACACAGAATCGGAAACAGGCTCCAGGCTCTGAGCCATCAGCCCAGAGCCTGACGCGGGGCTCGAACTCACGGACCGCGAGATCGTGACCTGGCTGAAGTCGGACGCTTAACCGACTGCACCACCCAGGCGCCCCGAAAATTACTTTTTAATGTTTATTTATTTTTGAGAGAGAGAGAGAGACAGAGACAGAGCACGAGTTGGGCAGGGTCAGAGGGAGAGGGAGATACAGAATCTGAAGCAGATTCCAGGCTCTGAGCTGTCAGCACAGAGCCAGACGCGGGGCTCGAACTCACAAACGGTGAGATCATGACCTGAGCCAGAGTCGAACACTTAACTGACTGAGCCACCCAGGTGCCCCTCACTCTTTTTTTTTTTTTTTTTTTTAAATTCACACTAAAATTTGAGAAACATTGCTCCAAAGAAAAGACAATTTAATGTACAGAGTCAGTTTCTACCAACAGCCTTATTCTTCTTGCTTGATGACATTGGGTGGATTCACTGCTCTCAGAGTATTTCATAAGGTCTTAGGAGACAGGACAGTGGTGTTAGACAAAGAGCTGTGGTTTGCACTTAGACCTGGGAACTGGTCCTGTCAGTCTGCCTTGGGCCAATCCAGCCTCTTTGGTCTGCAGACTCCTCACCTGCCAATGGAGGCCATCCAGATGTTCCCCGATGGCCCCAGGGTTCGATGAGGCTGTGGTCTTCAAAGCCCTGTTGTTTTATAAACATTAGAATAGCAGCTGTTTATATCGCATGACTCGAGGTCAGGTACTGTGCTGAACACTTTACATACACTAACTCACTTAATCCCTCTCCACAACCCTATGAGGCAGGCTAACCCCAGTGTACGGATAGTAAAAGTGAGGTGCAGAGAGGGTAGGCAACTGTTCAAGATTAAACAGCTAAATGAAGAACCGAAAAGTTTATTTTACACGGAAAATTATTATTTCTTTTTTTAAATTTTTTGGTTTTATTTTTATTAAAAAAATTTTTTTAAATTTTAATTGAAAAAATTTTTTTACTGTTTATTTATTTTTGAGAGACAAGAGTGCTAGTGGGTGAGGGGCAGAGAGGGAGGGAGACACAGAATCTGAAGCAGGCTCCAGGCTCTGAGCTGTCAGCACAGAGCCCGACACGGGGCTCAAACTCACAAGCGGTGAGATCATGACATGCGCTGAAGTCAGACACTTAACCGACTGAGCCACCCAGGCGCTCCCTTTTTTTTTTCTTAATTTTTTTTTTAATGTTTATTTATTTTTGAGAGACATAGTGCAGGAAAATTATTTCTACACTCAAAAATTTTTTTTCTCTATTCAAAATCGTAGAACAGGGAATCAGGAGAACTGAAATCTAACCAGAGCTGCTGTTACTACTTATATGACTATGCTGGTCACTAAACTCCCTGGCTCTCATTTCTTGTTCAGTGAAATGACATTCCAGAACATTCTAGGGTCGCTTCTAAAATCTTTCTATATTTTCAGCACCTATCTTCCTCACTCTATTTGGTATGCCTATTATGTTAAAACAAACAAACAAACAAACAAACTCAGTATGCACCAAAGGATGATTAGCATTACAGATTTGCTTCAGAATTAAAGTACTTTAAATTCCTACTTTAAAATGTCCATATAAGTTAACTTCCTTTAAACAGAGACATAAATGTTTTAAAGGTAGGTATTCTATTTCCAAGGGTTTATTCATTTAATAAATTATTTAAATTTATTTTTCTTCATGTACCTGGTGAAAAATGAGGGTGCCCTGCCCTGGACACCTCATGTACCAAAAAGAAGCTTCCAGAAATGGCGAAGAGCTCCACTAATCCAGCTGCAGTTAGTTCTTCCTGTTTTAAAATGAGGCGAGAGCTTATACAGCTATTCATATCGCTGTGAAAATTTCATCTGTTTTTACAGATGAGTTTTCCCAATGGGTGATATAGAATCCTATAAGTAAGCACACCCCAAATGTTTCCTTTTCATAATTATCTAAAGCACAGACGAGTCTTGAAAAGACAATTGTATAGCTTCTTGTGTTGCTTCATGGGCTTTAAGTGCCCACAAAGAGGATTCCTTATGCTTTAATTTCTCTTTATTTTTCTGACTGCAAAGACCCTTGGGGTAAGTGCCAGCCCCACAATCCCGCCGTTATATGGTGACTGTCAGCCTGCTCCAATGATGCTTCCTGTTCACTAGGCCCCCTTTCATCTGACCACAATGTCCTGGCTTTGTGGCAATTCTTAGTCAACGCCCATCTCTTCACTAGCCTGTGAATGGTATTAAATGGTGTTTATGCTAGCTATTGTGGCCTTTTGTGGGGTTTGTCTAATTCACAGAGAAAAGTCTGCTTTTGTGCTCCAAGACCAGCTACGTCATGGCACGCCATGTGCCTTCTGATGGGACCCAGTCCTGCTGAGTGATAACATTGCAGGCCTGAGCTCCTTTGCAACACAATCCCGCATTCTTAGCGCAGTCAATACGCTCACAGGCAGACTGGTTTACTCTTTTTATTAAGAGGTAGGGGAAGATAAAGCACAAACAAATACCAGATCCTGAAACAAAACAGAAACGAGGGGTAAGTTCAACTGATTTGCAACTTACTCAGCCGGCCAAGAAGTGAGAAAGCAAGTGGAAAGGAAATCACAGATTTATTCTATTAGCAACCAGACGCGACAGGTGTACCCACCGTGGCAGCAAACACTTCGCGTTTCAGGAGTAAGATTGCATTATGGTTTCAAGGTATTGTTTAAAATGACACTTAATACCAGAGTCACTACTCCACTGGGCTTTTTCTAAAGTGCTCACAAAAGAGAAAGGATATAGTATTGATGATTACATTATCCTCTGGTTCAAGAGTCTTTGCAGGGCAGGTATGTTGCTATGTCTTGAAAGGGCTTTTGATGTAAGAAGATCATTACTGGGCTCGGTGGTAATTGATCCTCAGCAGCCCCGGCTTTTGGTGCCGTGGTTTATTTCATCCTGTTGCGCTGCGTAATCCGTTTTCCAGCTATCTACAATCTTTTTTATACTCCTAATGGTGGCTTACATTTTAGTTTATTATTTTTTTTCCTTTGAGAAGAGAAGTGCTTTTCCGACAAAAAGAGTCAGGTGCATAGAAAGGGAAAGACTTTACCGTTAGCTGATGGTACATATCTTTCGGTATAGAGAACGTGTTTCTGAATTGTGGGTCCGGCTTGTTTTCCTCATGTCTTTCCACTTTCTGACATAAAAATCAACCCTATGTAAAACCGAACCCAGGCACAAAGAAGGAAAAAAAAACCCAGGAACCATAGCTTAAAAATGTCACAGAATCCAAGTTTTCTGGCAAAGAGAGTGCAAACCGTATCATTACACTGAAAAATATAACCCAAATGAGATGATTTTAATTCCTGTTTTACATTCTGAAAATGTAGTTATTTTCTCTAATGAGAAAACTAAAGGGGAAAGAGTAAAATTCCCCATCCCGTGTCCAGTCCAAGAAAATCAAGAGATCTGGAGGTTTTTTCCTAAGATGACATGGGTTTCATGTCAACCCATGAAAACCCACGCCCTCTGGCTCAGGTGACAAATACTTATTGTGCCTACTACGAATCTAGCATGGGGCTAGATGCTGTGGTAGGTTTCCAAGAAGACGGATTCGAAGTCTCCTGGGAGAAAGTAACATTCTAAAGAAACCCAGGATAATGCAGTCCTAGGGAGGCAGGGTGATGGCGAGCCCAGGTCTGGGGCCAGGGCAGCCAGCGGGAGGCAGAATACCAGGAACACAACTGTATGCCATTCATCCCTGTGTCTTCAGGCCTTTGCGCAGGGGATGACATATGACAGGTGCTAAGTAAGCCTTGGCCTCATTTAGATAGGCCTGTGTTGGAAGGATTAAAAAAATACTTAAATAGGGAAGGGAGTGAGGGGTCCTTACAAGCGATGCCTGGAGACAGAAATGGACTTCCAGGGGTAGGACCTGAGGCTCGAGCAGGGCAGATGTGAGGAGTGCCTTTTCCTGAGAGCGGCTTTCTGGTTGGGAAAGGCAATGGCAATGGGAGTAGTGGAGCACTGAGTCACAGAGCAGGGAGCACATGAACAGATGGGTGAGGTCATCCCTCACTGGTGACCAGCCAAAACTGGCGTGAGGTGGTCGTTCATCTGAGTCAGGCACCTCGCTGACCAGAATGAGCAGAGGACAGGGGATGCCTCAGAAGGAAGTGAAGTAAGTCTTGGAAGCAGGGAGGGGTAGGCATTCAGACTCAGCAAAAACAGTTCGCACTTGAGGAAGTGGGTCTTCATCCATTTATTCATACGTTTGTTTATCATTTGCACAATACCTATACATATCGTGCGGACCGTTATATTTAGGCGAAACACTGTACGAGGGTCTCTAGAAGATTTCAGGAAAATTTGGGAATCATGTGTAATGGCATGCTTTGGTCTCTATCCCGGAACTATTTCAATCTCCACAGCTGGGGCTACTCAGCCGTCACATGAGGGCTCACCCCCCTTCGTGGCTGAAGGGACAGGACATCTGCGTCCACAGCATGACCTCAGCTGTGCTGCCGGTCTTTGACTCCTTCACTCCTTCGCTTATTCATTCATCATATACCTATTGAGCCACAAATATGTACCTGGCACGATTTGAAAAATCAGTGGAACATTGTTTCTAGCTCTGAGGGGCTCATGGTCTAGTGCAGCAGTCAGACATTAAGAATAATTCATACTAATAATTACTAATATAATCCTTATGTGGAAGGAGCTTTTAGAACACAGAGAAGGAGGTGCCTATCTCTGCATGGAGAGGCCTGGGAAGACTTCACACAGATGTGTGAGCCAGGTCTGGAGGAAGGACTGATAGAGCGCCATGGATAAAGGCGGGGAGAACGTTCCAGGCAGAGGGGACAGCAGGTGTAATGAGAGGGCCATGTGTTCAGGAACTGCAGCTGTCCGGTGTGACCAGGGTAGGATAGGGGATGACGTTGGCAGAAATAGGCTGGCTCAAGAGCATGCGGGTCTTGGTTTCATTGAACTCTACTTTCAAAAGTTAGTTTCTTGCTTCTTGCCATGTGACCAAGCTCCACTTTTGATCTCTTCCTTAGTTCGTTTGTTTACTAACCCAATTCCCACCTCCCGCTCTGGAGAACCTACCTGTGGCCAAACCCCTCCTCACCTCCGATGCAGCTACTGCTTTCCTAAACCTCTGCCAGCCGTCTCCACTTTCTTCTGACCGAAGCTACCCCAGCTTTCCCAGGTGCAAGATCTTAGGTTCTCCAGAATGGAAGGAATTTTGAAAGAGCATTGGACCAGTGGTTTTTCATCTTTTCTCCCCCTGCCTTAGCAGACATGATGGATGTTCTCGTGCAAGACATACTTCCAAGGGTGCACTCATATCCTTGGCTGCAGCTTATATAAGAGAGCTTGAAACCAACCGTGTCCCTCTCTTTCCCATTCAGCCAATGCTTAATGGGATACTGGTAATTGAAGGTGACATTATAGGACTAACATTGAAGCTGCAAACCTGGTTCTGTTTAACATGTAACAAATGCCCTGTGACTGATTTTATATCCGATCTCAACCAGTGCTTGACCTCTCTTACAACACCCCTGAACCTCACTTGAATATTCTTGATGACGTAAATCTCACTCATCAGGCAATCATTCAATCTGTGGACAGCTCCAAATAGTAGAGAATTCTTTCTTAAACAGAGTAGATGTTTCCCTTTCTGTGACCGCACTGTCTCAGTCCCACTCTCTGTGATTACAAAGGATAAGTAAAATCATGCTTCCATATCCTAGTCCTTTAAATATCTAAAGGTGATTACTCACTCTCCAGTAACATATTTTTTTTTTTCTGGCTTAAATATCTCAATGGCATGGTTTCCATTCTTGGAGGAACTGCATTTTGTCAACGTATCTCTTAAAATATGACACTCAGAACTAAAACAGTTCTCTCAGCTCAGGCATACCAGCAAAACATACATCTGGGACTCTTACTGTTTTTATTCTGGGTGAAATATTTCTGTTAATACAATTCAAGATCTCATTAGCTCTTCTGGCAATTCTGTCTATTGGCCAGTATTGCAAGTTTCATTAAATGAAACCCCCTCAACAATTTTATTTGAATTGCCAGTGGCTCAGGTGTCTCTCATCTTATAATTGGTCCAACATTTTTTTAAACCTCATTGCAGAACTTTACATTTGTCCCTATTAAATTTCATCTTATTAGTTTTGCTGATTGTTCCAAGCTGTCAAAGTCAATTTGAATATGTATCTGACATCTAGCGTATTAACATCCACCCAGCTTTGTGCCATTGCTAAATCCAGAAAGGATACCCGTTGTATTCTAATTCAAGTATTTAATCAAAAAATCAAACAGGATGGAACTAAATACGGAGACTAGTTATATGCCACTAGATACCATCTTCTTTTAGGTTGCATGGATCTCGATTAATATTAACAGAATAAAATATTTTAACCAGTTGTGGACCCACCAATCCATAATGTCCTCTGTCCCACTTGGCCATAGATACATCATGAATCATATTTTTGAAATAGTATTATTTTGAAAGTCAAAATATGTAACTCATTTGGAATAAAATTCTTTTGGAAATATAAATTGAAATTTTAGTCCATTTGAGTTCAATGCACCCTGATATAGAGAAAAGGCCTTTGAGATTCTCAGTAAGTGAATCAGTAAAAACAGAAAGTATAAAGTGAAAAAATGAGAGCTATGTTAAATGTTCACATAGAAAAAAATCTTAAAGACAAAAAATAAGTAAAAAACTGGGTCAACTACCTGGAACATAAATGACAAAGGGTTAATTTCATTAATGTACAAAAAGCTCATATGAGTTAATAAAAAAAATGAATAACCCAAAAGAAAATGGGCAAAGGACAAGAACAGGCAGTTCACTCACGTACACGGATGCACACGGTCAATTAACAAAGAAAGAAATGTTCGGTCACACTCACAATTAAAGAGTTGGAAATTAAAATACTAAACGAGATGCCATTCCTCATCTATCAGCTTGATAAAGATAAAAAACTCTGGATGTATGCAGTGCCATTAAGGGCATGTGGAGAAAAGCCCTCTCATATTATAAATTGTAAATTGGTAAGACCTCTGTGGAAAGCGATTTGAAATGATCGATCAAGATTTAAAATACACATACTTTGGGGCATCTGGGTGGCACAGTCAGTAGAGCCTCTGACTCTTGGTTTTGGCTTAGGTCATGATTTTAAGCGTTTGTGGGTTTGATCTCCACATCTGGCTCTGTGCTGACAGCGTGGGGCCTGCTTAGGACTCTCTTTCTCTCCCTCTCTGTCTGCCACTCCCCTGTTCACACTCTCTCTGAAAATAATAAATAAACTTTAAAATACACATACCTTTGGATCCCATAATTTTGCTTCTAGGATTTTATCCTACAAATATATCCAGAAGGTACTAAGGTGTAAAGTATATATGTATCCATAAGGTACAAAGAAGTAGAAAAGTCATAGAGGATGGATGGGATCTACCTCTTGTCAGACGTGTGACCTTTGGCAAGCCAGTGCCCTCCTCTGCGAACCTGGGATGATAATATGATCTGATAAGTGGAATGTTATGAGGAATAAACGAACTCTTTAAAACAGCATCAACCACATTGTAAGTGCTATATATATTTGTTTTTTTTACTGCTATCATTTACTTACTTCATCATGTACTGTTTTTAGTGTCTGTCTCTGCCCATAGAATACGAGCTCTACAAGGAATTTGTTCTTTTGTCATTTTTGTTCACTGAAGAACCCCAAGGGCCTGGAACTTGACAGCTGGTAGACATACAACAAATACTTCCTGACTGATGCTGGCTATCATCCCACGACTGCACTGTTCATGAAGATCAACCAACTCCTCATGCTCTACTCCTTGACCACTGAGAGTCCTCGGGATTCTTTTTCAAGAAAATACTGAGCAGCCGGTGGAAAATTCTACTTACCGAGTGATTACATTTTCTTGAAAACTTATTCTGGCTATGACTCAGCCTCAGGAGCTTGGTTGGTGTGAATATACCCTGGGTGAGCTAATAAAATCAAAGCCCTGAAAAAATGCAAAGTTGAGGTCCCAACCCTGAATCCATGCTCCCCTGGGGACTGGGACGAGGAAAAGGGCAGTGCAGATGTGGAGAAGTGGACAGCTGACGATGGGAGGCACTCTAGGGTGTTTGAAGAAGGGCATGTGGGTGGCCGTGCTTTAGGATGATTGACCTGGCTGGGCTGTGTCTAAAAGGAGCAGTCAGAGCTAACTTAGTGGTCCCCTGTCATGTTCTTCTTGGGCAGCTCCAGGTTCAAAGAAGCTCCACGCAGCTCTGCAGGTGGGTTCACCCAGACACATGGCTCTCAGTCTGCAAACATCATGTCTTCACTGCACAGCCTGCCCTCATCGAGAAGGGTGTCTCCAGTCTTTCCAAGAACATGACACATGACAAAGTTAGGACAGGACCGTAGACTCTCCAAGCTCCCTATTGTACATGACATGGTTTAAAGAATCAGAGTTTTCCTGAAAGAGGTAAGTTAACCTTGACTTGCAGAGTATTTGGACAGTCACAAAAAGCCATGGTAAGCAATAATTGTCCTGCTGGGACTTTACAATATCAAAATCAGACATTGATGTCTGTCCACCCCATGCATTCCCCTCCCTCTGTGTGCAAGAATTGATTTCCACTAGTTGAAATTCACACAATAAAGGAAACTTTTGTTTTCAATTCTGCTGATGAGACAGACAATTATATGCGACCTCCTCATTGATTGACTGTGCTGTTTTCTTAGATTTACTTCTTGGGAGAATCATTAAACATAAGAGAAAATGATTTGTTTCCATCGACTGGATGATGTGTCCATCTGACAGCCCTGGTTTTTATATTAAAGTTATTATGTCATTAATGTAATTTGCAGAATCAAGAAGAAATCACTCAGGTTCTGATTGTATTGCCTGTTATATTTTTTTCAAATAAATAAAAACTTTTTCAAAGAGATAAATCTGGTGACAACAATAATAGATGAAGAGGCCAACTGCTTACTTCATAAATCACCACAAGCTTAAGGAAACTTGGTTACTTAAGTGCTGAGTGCTGCAAAGCTAGGTTTCTCAAAATGTCCATTTTCATATTGTGAAATTCTTAGGATCGCTGCTAATTGCAAGTACTTAGGAAAGATGACTTCCCATTATTAAATTCCTTTCTCATTCTCATGGCTGTCTCACTGTTTAAGGTTAGTAAGTTACACGGAGCGTGGTAAAACCGGGTTTGATTCGGGTTTCCCCAAGTCTCCTCTGAACTGAGTGTGTTCATGTCAGTTGGGGAGATTGCGTGACTATGTCATTCTCAGTAACTTTTCTCTCCCCCGGCAACGACTGCCAAGAAATTAATTATGACAAACAAGGAAGCACTGATGCCTTGTGGCCTGGCCCTGGCTGACTGCAAAACTCCAAACTCTGGGTGTTGAAATTAAGTGATCCTTGGAATTTTCTAGAAAAAAAAATTGATATCGACAGGTGCAATTTGTGGGGCCTCTTTCCCCATTGGTTTTGAAGGGTCGTATCTACCACTTCTAGTGCTACTTTTGGAGCACAGGGCTAGTCGTGCATATTTTTCTGACGTATGACAGGTGCCCCAAAAAGATCCTCTTTTCTTTTTACCATGGAGGCCGGCCTGGTTTCATGGGCATGACTACCCTCCAGTTAGAAGGTCCTGGCACTTGGTTTAATGTGCTGCAGTTGCTGTCTTGAAACTCTTAATAAATTTTGAACAACAGGTTATGCATTTTCATCTTGCACTAGGCCTGCAAATTATGTAGCCTGTCCCGAGTGGAGGGCTAATACGTGGCGTTTGTATGTGTCAAAGTGATCCTGTTGATTGAATAAGCACAGCCCATTAGCACAAACCAACGTCTGAGTATGGAATGACCTCCTCTCCCATACTGTGAATTTCTTTTGTTTCCCCTCCTTTCCTTTTTGCAGTAATGGAAAGATGCTTGTGACAACTATTCATACCTTTAAGGAGGGATGAGAGCTTATATTCTGAAGACTGAGTCTTCTGACAGTGGGTACAAAAACCCTTAAGTAAAGGCAGATTATTCTAGGAGAATGAATGGGGAGTTTTTGAGTTTTTCTGCTAAACAGTACATGCAGTTTTGTTGTGTTAAGTATTTTATCATTATTAATATGTGAAACAAGTATTATAGAGTGAAATAGCTTTTTGTGTTTGAATCTCCCAAGAACATATTGGAATATATGGAGAATTTTACATTTTCAATAATGTAAAATAAACATGGCATCTATCTATTATGTGGATAAGTCTACAAAATGATGCTCAGTGTCACTAATATCAGGGAAATGCAAATTAAAACCACAATAAGATACCACCTCATGCCTTTTAGGATGGCCATTATAAAAAGCCCAGAAAATAAGTGTTGTAAGAAATATGGAGAGAGTAAAGCCCTTGTGCTCTGTTGGTGGGAATGTAAATTGGTGTAGCCTCTATGAAAACAATATGGAGGTTCCTCAACAAATGAAAAACAGAACCACCCTACTATGAAGCAATCCCACTTCTGGGTATTTATCCCATAGAATTGAATCAGGGTCTCACACAGGGATTTGCAGCCCTATGTTCCTGGTAGCATGATTTCTAATTACTAAGGGGTAGAAATGACCCAAATATCCATGAGGGATGGATGAAGGGATAAAGACATGTGCTACATACGCTACACTATGAATGAACTTGGAGGACACTATGCTAAGTGAACTAAGCCCATCACAGAAGGACAGAATTTGTCCCCCATAGAAGGACAAATTCTACAAGATTCTACTTTTATGAGGTGTCTGGAACAGTCGGCCTCATCGGAACAGAAGGGAGACTGGCTGATAGAGGGGGAGCTGTGGAGCTGCAGTTCAGTGGGTATAAAGTCTCAGTCACGCAAGACGGAACAGTTCTAGAGATCGGCTGTACAGCATCGTGTGTAGAGTTAACACTATACTGCATATTTAAGATTCTGTCAAGAGGGTAGATCTCATGCCATATGCTTTCTTAAATCACAATTAAAAAAAGGAAACAGTTCCTGTCACCAAGGTCCATGTAAGCCCATTTTTCCACTCGTCAGTTTTTTGTGTGTGATATATACCCTGATGCCTCTGTCTCCTCAACACTATCAACATTCACACGCTTAGTGAGTTAGTCTAGACTGACTTTAGTTTCAGTTGGCTTAAGTTTACTTTATTCAGAGGACAGGGGTTATATGCAATTATGTCTCAAAACGGATGGGGCTATTAGGTATCCTTACTGGGCATGCTCCTGTTCCTGAGGAAGTTCTGTATTTTTCTGCAGGTGGGAATGTGAACTTTCCTTTAACTTAATTGCCTATTAGAGGTATTTGTATTTGCCTTTGACCTGCTTCCAACAACCAAGAGAGAAGTGATGATTTCTTGCTGTTCTCGACGTCACATATGGTAGTAACTGTCATCCTGGGACCCACGCTGATTTCAGGCTGCCCCTGTGTCCCAGTATCTCCTGAGCTGTGGGAGGTATCAAGAAAGGACTAGCCTGGACCAGGTTCAGCAGATGGAGTCTAACACTTTGCTGAGATCCTTTAAAATATAGAGTGACGTTCGCAATTGCCTCATGACACGATTCCTGTTCGTTGATTTACATAGACTTCCGCTTACATATTTCATAATAAAGATAATCTACATTTGGAGTTCTTAGTTTTGCTCACATGCGTGGTGGACTGCAAAGGATGCCCCCACTGCCCACCATGTCACTTAGTGTGACCCTTCCATTCCAAAGCTGGGCTCGGCCAAGTGACTAATTTGGCCCGTGGGATGGCAGCTGACGTGATACAGGCAGAAACTTGAAAGGCACCTTGAACTATTTGGCCTGGTCACTCTTGCCCTCTCTGTCATCTCCATGAGAAGGACCTGCCTGGGCTAGCCTGCAGGTTGATGAACTGGGCCACCTTGGATCGGCCAACAGCCGGCTGACCTCCACACATGCAAACAAGCCCGGCCCAACCCGGCAAATGTACTCACCCCCTGCAGCCAGGCCTCTGCCGAGTGCGGCCAGACCAGCTTCACCTCAGAGTCTCATGAGCTGAATGGATGCGTACTCTTATATCTATTGAAGTGTTATGATTGTTGTGTAGCATTATTGTTATAACAGATTAGTTGCGTAGCATGATTGTGGCAACGGACAACCGATTGACGTGCTGTTATGTTGGCAGGCTGCACACTTCTATTCCTGGAGACCAGGAAGCATGTGGAAAATGATCGCCTAAAACGTCTCCTGTGAATGTATGACCATCAGCGGGAGAGACTGACATCACCAGGTGGGACAGAATAATCAGAAAGGTGGAGAAAAACCCCTCCGGAAGTAGAAGTGTAGGAACGATGTCAAAATGATAGTTGAGAACCCACGTAAGGGTGGCAAATGTGTCCCTGTCCTCTTCGTGGCTCCAGAATCTAGCAGAGAGTGAGGCACTAAGAGGGAAGGAATCAGTAAATGACGATGGAGTGGAGTGGAACATTTACTCTTCTCCTTTATTTGCTATTTAGCACATCTCAGTTCAGGTCTGCAAAAATCCAGAGCTGCCTGGATCTGCATAGATGTTTCCTGAAGCATGTCATTTCCTTTGGGGGGTGGCTGAACAATCGGTCGTTGAAACATTTAAAAATCACGAATTCAGATTTGGTGTAAGTCAGCTTTTGATTTCTCTCTACTGAACAAATCCATTTGATAGAGATTATGTGAAATAATAGTACAACTGTTATTCCAGAGCAAATATTTAAAATATTTTAGAGAACAAATGGTTTTATTCACTCTTACTTCCAAGACAGGCATATGTATCTATTTTTAGCATTTGGTGACTTTGAGCCAGTGTTTAGTTAATTCTAAATATTAAAATATAGTTTACACCTGAGAAACAATTAACTTCATTCAAAAAGCTGTTTTTTCGTGTTTTTTTTTTTTAGTTTATTTATTTATTTTGAGAGACACAGGCACAGTGTGAGTCGGGGAGGGGCAGAGAGGGAGGGAGACAGAGAATCCCAAACAGGCTCCGTGCTGCCTGTGCAGAGCCCCCACCGCAGGGCTCGATCCCATGACCCTGCATCATGATCTGAGCTGAAATCAAGAGTCGGATGCCTAACCAGCTAAACCACCCGGGCGCCCCTCAAAAGGCTGTTTAATTAAAAAAATAAACTAGTCTGATTTTATTTTCAGCAAATACAATTTACTGACATTTTATTATTGCTAAAAAAACAAAACAAAACATTTAATCATGGAACTCTCTTGCTCAGTTTGAAAGAGTTTTGCTTTGTTGTTCAAAGAGTTTAATTTGGAAATCTTAAATTTTCCAGAAAATGCTGTCCTGCCTTGAACCATCACCAGGTGGGAATGTTATTGCAATGATCTTGGTGGGTTATTTCCCCCATCTGAAAGTACAAAAATGGATTTTGTAAAATGTTGAAAAACATTACATGAAATCACCTTTTCGCCATTTTGTCCCAACTGCAACTTGTCATTTCTTGTCTTTCTTTTAAGACAGAAGTTGCTGTGGAGGACTCAGAAATTCCAGAATGTCCTGGAACATTCCAATAGACCAGCATTCAACAAAGCTTTAACTGGTAACTTCTATACCTGTACTTGAGACAGATGGATGAACTTGACCCATTCAGCCAGCCTCCATGTTATTTTTGGTGAATCTGGCTTCTTCCCTTCCCTTAGTGGCTCAATTGATGACCTCAGGCAAACTTTGTCTTCAAAGAGTCAAATAGTAAATATTTTTGGTCTTTTGGGCCATACAGTTTCTACTCAGCTCTACCATTTCCGTGCAAAAGCAGCCTTAGATGATGTGTAAACGAATGAACGATGCTTGTGTTCCAATAAAACTTTATGGGCGCTGAAACGTACATGTTATGTAATGTTTACAGGTCACAAAATCTAATACTCCTTTAGATTAAAAAAAAGTTATTTAAAACCACAAAAACTGTTCTTAGCTCACAGGCCATACAAAAACAAGTGGTGGGCTGGATTTGGCCCATGGCCAAGATGTGTCAGCCCCCGACCTTAGGTTAACTAGGCTGATGGACCGGACACAACGGGGTGCCTCAATTAAGAGTGCACATACTGAACCCAAGCTTGAGTCTCAGCTCTGCCTTTTCCCATCCGTATGATCTTGGGCTAGTTTCTTTATGTAAACAAAAAAAAGGAAATCTTAATAACAATGTTCTGAGGATTGAACGCCTTCATGGAGCTAACACACTTGGTACCTAGCAAAGTACCATATGCCTGCGAGCTGTTTTGCTTCTCATTGTTACTTACCACAGTGGGCAATGGTTTATTTCAGAATAACAGAAGAACTAGGCTGACCCCGTGGAATCAGAAGCGTTGATTCTCATTGGACCCACTTGCCCTAGATTTGAGATTCTTTTTGCTCTGGCAGCTGGCACATGGTTCATGTTCATGCTTCTGCAGGTGCAGCCAGATGTTGAAATTCCCAAATAAAGCCATAGCGTTTTCCCTGACCTATTATTTTTAAAGCATTTGTCATAGTTAACCAATGTTAACGTCTCAAAAAAAAAATCCTGTCTCTTTATGAGGAAGAAATACTTAAATACATACACTAACCCAAATTTTGAAATGTTGATCCTTAAAAGGAATCTTAATTTTTTTTTTCTCTTAGATCTTCCCTCTCCAGGTAATATTAATAAGGTATGTGGCAAATACTGTTGGAAAATAAGCACTTACAATTTATATTTAATTGCTAAAATGACACCCAGAGTATCTTGTTCTCATGTGTTTTTATTAATACTCAGAATGGTTAAAAACTTAATTTAGATTATTGCGTTGACTTTGGTAACAAGAGGAATGTCCATGGCCTCTTTCTTGATCATAGCACAGTGAGGATACCGTATTTGTATCTTGTCATCTGTCTCGGGCTTCTTCCTTATTAAAATTTTATCCATCAGTAAAATGAAAAAGAACATGGAAGTAACTTTGAAATCAGGCCACACAGCCAACACCGCCAAACACAGGGGCCCTGACCACAGACTGCACTCCCCCAGGCCTGGCTCAACGGCCTGTGACAAGGTGACCTGGGCTGCAGGTTATATGTGATTCCTGGCACCCTTTGCAAGTCCCTGGGCACTTAGCAGGGATGCCACTCGAGGCAGCTTTTCAGACTCGAGAGAGACAGTGAAGCTCTTAGGGACTGGTCCGGCCTCTGCTTTGATTACCAGCACCCTCCTCCTATTCCCCCACAACAAAAAAACAGAAAAAAATCATTTCACAGTTATTATTGTCATTACTGTTATTATTTAACAACACTGACCTTGACACCATGGTGCGTCATGACTCTGCCTGACAACCCCTACCCTAAACAAGCAAAGTCTAAGATGCTCCTGTCCTGGGTTTGAACAGTGACAAATGAGGTTGTTTCAAAGACAGCACCTTTAGCCTTGTGGCTTCTCTCTCTATGGCTGGCTTAGCATCATAACGGCGGTCGTGTTGCATTCAAAGCTCATGATAGAAGAGAACCTATTGAAAATTTTTATTATTTACAGGAAAGGAAATACGCTCAGTTTATGTAAACTATGCTAAATTAGCGTACCGTAGGCTAATAATTATGTTTTCAATAATAGAACCTTCAATCTTTAATAAGTCTTAAACTAAGCTATTTATGTTACATAACGTCAAGTGGCAGAACTCTTTTGATAATAAATGGACAATAGGTTGAGGAACTAATGTCACAGTTTGCTATATACTCAGCAGTACATTCATCCACGGATAAATTTATTCCCAAATATGCTTTCTTGGTTCATAAAAATTCTAGTCAAAAACAACTAACCAACAAAACTCAGCCCCCGTCCCCCGATCCAAAATAATGAGGCTTTAAAAATGTATGCTCAGAATTTAAGCATTAATTTTGTGTACTAATTTGTAGTCATTTTGTTTCAGTATTTTAATAGGGAAAAACACGTCTGGAAAGTCTGTAGCTTCAATATAAATTCAGCACGAGAGAAATGAGGGGCAGGAATGACTCTGTAGAGCCTGGTGTAAAACTGCAGAGTCTTGAGTTTTCTGGCGTTGGAAAGATCCTTTAACTTCCTGAACAGCTAGGAAAATTGTTGCTTCTGTTAAATATGCTCTTTGAATGTCAAAATACCGGATTATGAGATGAGATTTTATTAGCATGGGCACTAATTCGAAATGGTATTAAACCTCTACTCTTCCCTATAAGGCTTGTTCAACATGGGAAAAAATTAAAAAAGAGAATTATAACAATCACATAGCTACTTGAAAAGGAAAGGCTAACTGTAATATGCATATAATTGAGGAAAAATTATTTTGTCTGTTCTAAATTGTCTGGGTAACTACCTTAATTATCTACCTCAGGGTGCCAGCATGGCGTCTGTCCTGAGGTGGCTATAAATCCCAGATTTTAGGAAAGGTAACTCCAGAATGCATTAGCACTAGGGAGGGTAATTCTGGGGCCAGGATTTATGGGAGGGGTGATTGACTTCATCGCTGACTTCCTGGCCCAAGGGGAAATAACCCTATACCTTTTTGGAGTAGGGAGGTATTGAGATTGCTTTGAGGGCAATTAACCTAATTTCTTTTCAAATATAAAGTATTGTCTCACCTCTGAATGTGCAATTGTGCCTCCAAGTGCAAGATGCACATTTAACACAGGCCCCATTGTGCTGCCCCAAACCATTTGTCCGATCTACACAACGCAAAATATCCTTGCCAGTGGGATGGGGCACTGAGCACATTTCAGGCGTCTAGATACCGCTAAGGTGCTGGCTTGATGGACCCAAACTGACCTTATTTTGGGTTAGTTTGGTTGGTGACGTGTGGCCACAGCGCTCTTCTGACAGTTACTGGGGGTGGGGGGAGGGGAGGGAAGAGGAGGTTCCGGGCAGAGACAAGGATGAGCTGGTCTCCAGTTCTTCAAAGATCTTTGGCTGTTTGCTTTGCAATTTCAGAAATCTCTCCCGGCATAAAAACTGAAGAGTACACACAAAAGAAAAAAAAAAAAGGAACAGAAACAAACCAGCTCCTGTCATCTCTGTTGATTTTTCACTTAGTAGACTTCTTTATGGATTAAAAAACTTTTTTTTTTTCCGGCTTCTTGTAAAGCAATGTTCATTGGAGCTTAGCCAATAGATGGTATCATTCCTTCCAGAGTCTATGCTATGGGCGGCCTATGGAAAGCATATCTGCTCAAGGCATTCATGCAAATTATTACTTACTGCCCTATATGCTCATAAATTAATAGCTTCTCTGTGGATGAAAAACAGAAATTAGACAACCATTAAGGTTGAACAATGTTTAAAGAATATTAAATATTAATATATGAAATGAAAAAATACTGTGAGTGATATCAGTAGATATGCCAGAAGCATGACAAGCCAAACCTAAGAATGCAAATAATAAAAACATGTTTTCAGCTAGATATTCTGGATGGTTTAGTATTCAAATGAAAGTTGATTTTTTTTTCCTTTTCAGTTAAAAACAAAACAGAGTATTTACAGCCGGTGTACTATATGAGTATTCATTTTCATCCTCAGAACAAAAATGAATTTAAGGCAAATAAATGAATAAGGAGGTCTGGCCTCTTTCGGTCATTGTGCTTATGAGAAGTTTCTTTGCACTATTGAAAATGCATCCCATGAATATTTAGAAAGGCAGTTTTTATCAGTCTACAGTGTATTTTTTTATTCCCAGTATTAATAATTGTCAAGTTGGCATGTCGTATCCTGAGGATTTTGTCTGTCAAACGCTTTAAAATTGGGATGGAAATTGGCAGAAGTATCTTTTGGGTGATAGGGATGGAAAGAAGGGTTACTCTCTAGGGGCACAGGCGTGGCCACTGGTCTTTGTAACAAGAAATTTAGGATAAAAGTTTTCATGACTCGGAGTACCTGGCTGACTCAGTCTGGTAGAGCATGTGACCCTTTTTTTTTTTTTTTTTTTAAATATTCTTATTTATTTTTGGGAGACAGAGCACGAGCAGGGGAGGGGCAGAGAGAGAGGGAGACACAGAATCCGAAGCAGGCTCCAAGCTCCGAGCTCTGAGCTGTCAGTACAGAGCCCGACGCGGGGCTCGAACTCACGAGCGGTTGAGTTCGTGACCTGAGCCCAAGTCGGACGCTCAACTGACAGCCATCCAGGCACTCCCAGAGTATGTGACTCTTGATCTCAGGATCATTAGTTCAAGCCCCACTTTGGGCATGGAGCCTACTTTAAAAAAAAAAAAAAAGTTTTCATGACTAGAAGCCTACTCTTAAAATTCACTATGCTCCCATTAGACAGATTTAAGGTCAGAAGTATTAATCCTGCACCAGTGATCAGTGTCCTGCCCCTACTTTGAATTAGATGTGAGGTTTTAGGCAAGGGAACCTCTCCAGGTCCCTTCCTCATTGATTACATAGGGCTAATAAGGCAAACTGTATGGATATCACAGAGGTCCTGGGTTTGGTTGGCCAGATAAGATAAAACCCGAATAAGCACTATAAAACATTCAGTCAGTCCATATTTTATTTATGGAGCACCTACTTTACGCCAGGCACTCGGGCAGTCACTGGGTGTTCAAACCTGAATGACCAAAAAGTGCTGGCAAACATGTTCGTATCATAACATCTCTTGCACAGCAACTAATCTCATCCTCAAAACGACCTCATTAAGTAGATACCTCAAATGACTCCTTTTTACAGATGATGAAACCGGAGCACAGAGAGGTTAAGTAACTCATCCAAGGTTGCACAGCTAGTGAGTGGCAGAGCTGGGACGTGATGCCAGATAGCCAACCCCAGAGTCCAAACTCATCACTACCCTACACTGACCCTAAGACGGCCTCACTCCTCCAGGCCCTCAGGGTCTTATGTCAGAGCAGACCATTGTAAGACAGCATGGGATGCACTAAGAGCCCTATGCCCCAGGAACCATGGAAGCGTGGGGAGGGGTGGCTAACCCAGCTTGGAGTGTACCTGGGTGTGTTGTGCACCCTGGCAGTTAGGTTGGCACAGGCTGTGGAGGGCTTCCTAAAGTGAGACCTCAGCTGAGTCCTTTTTTAAAAATTAATTAATTATTAAAAATGTTATTTATTTTTGAGAAAGAGAGAGAGAGGGTGTGTGTGGTGAGCAAGGGAGGCGCAGAAAGAAAGGGAGACAGAGGATCCGACGCGGGGCTCAAATCCATGAACCGTGAGATCATGACCTGAGCCAAAGCCAGACGCTTAGCCACCCGGTTTCCAGACGTCGCCGAGTCTTTTTTTTTTTTTTTAATTTTTTAAAAATGTTTTATTTATTTTTGACAGAGACAGACAGAGCACAAGTGGGGAGGGGCAGAGAGAGAAGGAGACAGAATCCAAAGCAGGTTCCAGGTTCTGAGCTGTCAGCACAGAGCCCGACGTGGGGCTGGAACTCACAGACCGCAAGATCATGACCTGAGCTGAAGTCGGACGCTCAGCCGACTGAGCCACCCAGGCGCCCCCAGACTTTGCTGAGTCTTAAGGGATGAGCAGTGGGGCAGGAAGGGTTTTTCGGCTGAGATCACAAGAGCAAAGGCCCAAAGGCCTGAATCCACATGGAATGTGTGGGTTCACAAAGCTGCAGCCAGACAGATGAGGCTGGAGGGTGGCTGGGGTCCGGGTCTCAGGGAACCCTGCGTGCCGGGCTCAGGAGGCATCAGGGGACTCCACGAGGATAACGATGGAGACCAGCGGTAACATCCGGCTGCAGAAACAAAGCAGGACAGAAGTGGAGACAGCAGTGCAAGTGATGGCAGGACATCCTGTGGCAGGAGCGACTGGTAAGGAGGGATCCTATATTCCAGCGCTTTTCAAACTCTGATGTGTGAAAGATTCAATGAGGGCACTTGTGAAAGATGCACGCTCTGACGGAGGAGGCCGAGTGGCCCCTGAGATGGCAGCTTTTCCACAAGCTCCCGGCTGACGCCCAGCTGCCCGTTCGGACCTCTCTCCGAGAAGCAAGGCCACTGGGAGTGTATGGAGCTTGGAAAGGTAATTCTCTGTTCTCTAAGAAGCCCCTCAGAGATACCCCAGAGCACAGGTGGAAGCTGGTGCATCCCAGGGCAGCGGCAGAAGATGCTATGAAATGTAATCTCAGCCAGGGATTGGGCTAGTTTGATTAAGGCTGCTGACCTCCTTTTTCCTGAGAAAAACACATGTGGTCCTCTGCTAGGCAATTTGGGTTCCCCCAACCCCCAAGACCTGCTTCCAGCCTCTTCCTTTATTTTCTAGAAAAGTGGGATTAAGGGATCAAGGAGGGCGGTGCAGCGGACAGAGAGCCTATGGCATGGAGTCCAGGCCCTTTTAAAATTTCTTATTTGTTTGCTCTATTAGGCCAGACCTTCCCCAAACTGCTTTGTTGAATGTATGTATTTATAAAAAGGCAAGGCAATAAAAATCACCTTGGCGTTGAAACATACATAGCATCTTTTTAGGTAAATCAAGGTACACCCGGAGAGGTCACAAAAGGAGAACTGGAAAACCCTAAGTTCGAGCTTCTGTGAGCTTGCATTTGTGGGAGGGGTCCTCTCAAAGATATTCGGGGGGGAGACACAATTTTGGGGTTCTCATGATGCTTTGAGAACATCACATTGTCATGGGGTTTGGGGGAGTCACAACTCTTTTTTTTTTAGTTTATTTTGAGAGAGAGAGAGAGAGAGAGAGAGGGAGAAAGATAATGAGTGGGGGAAAGGGGCAGAGAGAGAGGGAAAGAGAGGATCCCAAGCAGGCTCTGCACGATCAGTGCAGAGCCCAATGTGGGGCTCGAACTTACCCACCCGTGAGAGCATGGCCTGAGCGGATGCTTAACTGACTGAGCCACCCAGGAGCCCCCGGGGGCCACAACTCTTGACGCCTGCCACTCAAACTCAATCTCCTTGAACAGCAGGGTGCCCAGAGGGCAGGAACCCAAGGCCTCGCAGATGTCGGGATCACCCTGAATTCTGCCCCTCGTTTTCCCTTCTTCCATCCCCAAGAGAAGTGAGGGTGTGGCCGAAATTAGTTCCAGTAATCTCCGAACAAAGAGCTCTCCTCAAAGCAAGGAAGAAAAGAAGGGACACACCAACTCGGGGTTCGTACTAAATTAACCTTCATGTGGGGTGAAATGAAGTGCAGTAGCAGAGAAGTGACAGTCAACGTCCGAAGGACACCATGGAAATTGTTACTTTGGATTTAGTTCCTTGGACAAATGAACTTTCACAGGTGCCCTGCGCATTCCTGCACCTCACAGGCGAGCAGTTCCGGGTCGCTCCAGGCACCGACAGACCCCAGAGGGCTGAGCTCCAATCACTCTTGAATGACTTACTTTCTTAGCATGCTCCCTCAATTTAAGATGAAAAGCTTATATTTTACATACATTTTCCATTGTGCAAGGACCAAATATGCATTCTGAAAACTCTGGGGAAAATATCCGAGGGGAGAGACAGCATCAATTTTCAATTTTATTTTCATATCGAGGACTTTTTCTAGTCTCAAGTTGTGGACATTTGGGCATGTGTGAAATTGCAGGAAAAAAATAGCCGAATCTGTTGCCTAAAGGCAGCAGGGCTGATTCAGGGCAATTCACTCTCTGGTCTCTTTGCTCGGAATTTATATGGCACCCATCACCTCTTAGATGCTTCCTAAACAATTGTGACAGGAGGCTAAAAAGGGAAGAGTTACAGAGGAGATTCAGGAAATCATTTCAGGACACAGAGGCTGTGACTTTATTCAAGGGGGGTGAGTGGTGGGATTCAACTCCACCTCCCAATGGGGGGAGTAACAAAGAATTTGCCACCATGTTTAATTCTACCACTGGGCGCGGTCTTGGGTGAGGTGATTCCTGGTGACATTGGGGAATACCCAATGAGGGATGCAGCTGTCGGTCCTCAGCAGCTGACCTTCCCAGGACCGGGGGTTGTGTGTGCCAGTTCTAGAGAGGGTATCTGCTGATGAACCACAGGGTCCACTGCAGGAGCAATGATGCGCATTCCCCAGAATTAGCCCCAAAGGGTAATCAACATTAGATTGTATTTTGGGGAGGAAAAAAGTTTGACAAGAGTTTCATCTAAGCGACTTCCCTACTATCGTTCCACAAGGGGGCTTGAAAGCCTAGGATGCAAAGCAGGTGTGGCCAGAAGTCAGCAGAGTCAACAATAACACAGGATCACCCTTCAAGTCTATGGCTTCAGGGATGGGAAGATGTCTGTTGAATGGACTCTAACAGAACTTGTGCTAAAGCCCTTGATATGGAAGATCCACAGGCAAAAAAAAAAAAAAAAGCAAAAAATGAATTCTGGGTCTCTATGTGCTTGGAAAAGCTTATGGTGCCCTTTAAAATCATGGACTATTAGAGTTAGAGCTGAGAGATATTGGTGACCATTGAGCCCCGTTTCCATTTTGCAGAAGAGAAAATACGATCCAGGGTGGGAAACAACGTATCTAAGCTCCAACAGCCGGGTGATGCTGAGCAGGTCCAGAACCTGATTTCCTGACTTCCAGCCTGGTTCTCTTTCTTGCTCCAAGTCACTTTCACGGAGGAATTCCTCTGGTAGTCATGTGGCAGTCTCCGATGTGCTTCAAGGAACCTGGGCTAGGGCTGGTCCAGGATCTAGAATTTCTGACATACGACTTTTTTTTTTTAAATGTTTATTCATTTTTGAGAGAGAGAGACAGAGTGTGAGTGGAAGAGGGGCAGAGAGAGAGGGAGACACAGAATCTGAAGCAGGCTCCAGGTCTGCCTGAGCTGTCAGCACATAACCCGACACGGGGCTCGAACTCACCATGACCTGGGCCGAAGTCGAATGTTTAACCGACTGAGCCACCCAGGTGCCCCATGACATACAACTTTGACAGCAGGCATCAAAAATGTAAAAGGATTCTGTTATTAAAAAAAAAATTGAAAATGGGGTGCCTGGGTGGTTCAGTTGGTTGACTCTTGATTTCAGCTCAGGTCATGATCCCAGGGTCATAGGATCGAGCCCCCAGTGGGGCTCTGTGCTGAGTGTGGAGCCTGCTTAAGATTCTCTCTCTCTCTCTCTCTCTCTCTCTCTCTCTCTCTCTTTCTGTCCCTCTCCCTTGATTGCTCACATGTTCAAAAAGGTAGAAAAAAATTAAAAATGATTCCTCTAGGAAAAAGTACAAACTTTTGTGTGTTTATCTTTTTTTTTTTTTAAGTCTGCACACCCATGTAACAGCACCTAATGAAAAGATTGGAATTTCTGGTTTTTGTTGTTTGCTTTAGAGTCAGGCCAGCCCAACAGAGAATCCAACTTCTGAATCTCTTAAGTGCAAGGCTCTTTGCCACGGGCTCTTAGGACTAAAAAACTGAGCAATATAGAGTCCCTGCTCTCAGAGAACTTACCATCTAATCACAGTTATGTGAAGTGAGCCCCACAAGGGTCCTTGAAAGTCATTTTTAGCTGCTCACAGATAGTGGGGGACCACTAAAGATTTCAGACCATGGGAGTATTATGATTAGATCACTACCTCTTTAGGAAGATGTTAGGGGCTGTTTCAGTGGTCCGGATGATCACAAAGAGCCTGAAGCTCTGGGGTTAGGCAGAAAGGGGCACCTTTATTAGGATGTCAGAGGATTAATGGGAAGAGTCCCAGATGTAGTTTTTCTTTAATCACATAGCAGGGCTCACAGAACCGACTCGTTTATAAACAAGATTGGCGAGGCAATGCTGCAGAAGGCAGAGTCGTCATGTGACTGGCAGATCGGTGATCCCACCTTAGGTTAACTAAATGGGTCTCTCTTGTCTAGCAGATGCCTAATAAGCAGGCTCACCTTTCAGGGACAAATGAAAACACAGATACAAATTAACGCGCCAAAAAGGGCCTCAGTCGTCTGTCTGTGTTGCTTTACAAACAGCTCAGCAAAAGCATCCCGGTGAGCTCCAATCACTCCATTTTCCCTTTTTCTTTTCTCTCATTACAGTCATTGTTGGTCACAAAAGGCTGCTCTCACAAAACAAGGAGTGATTACAATTTGATGCATCCTTTCTGAAACCTGCCGGGGAAGTGAAAGCAGGGAGCTACCCGGGGAGGATGGGACCCGGAAATGGCTTGAGCGCAAGGGAGGCAATAGCTTTAGGTGCTAATTGTCCAGCACGTCCCAGCCGTCTGACCAGGGCTGACCTTGGGCTGGGACAGCCGAACTCACTTCCTTTGCAAACGGAGTCCCAGTGTGGTGGTGTTGGAGGTAGGGGATCTCAGATGGAGTCCCCTCGGCATCTCAGGAGTCCGGTGTTGTTCCTAGACCCTAAGGACAGCCCAGAAATGCCCGTCCGTGTCACCCGGCATCCAAAGTCAGCTCCGGGCCAGGCAGGTATGCTGTCTGTTGGCGTCCACTCATGGGGGGCATGACAGCAGTCTAAAACATTTTCTGCTGGCATTAGCATGTGGCCTCGCAAAGCACCAAGCATTCCATTTGGAGTGAATTCTGTTTCTGTCACTACCACTCCATCACCGCCCTCCCAAGCAACTTGAGGTCAGAGCCGAAGGATAATAAAAACCCAAATCATTGAAATGAAAGAGGAAGATACCCCTTCGACAACTGAAATAAATGCTCTTCTAACGGTCATCAATGAGATATACAGCTTTTTGCAAAGACCCCAGATCTGCAGGGCCATTATGGTAGCCACCAGCCACTTGTGGCTATTTTTTTTTTTAATTTTTTTTTTTTCTTCAACGTTTTTTATTTATTTTTGGGACAGAGAGAGACAGAGCATGAACGGGGGAGGGGCAGAGAGAGAGGGAGACACAGAATCAGAATCAGGCTCCAGGCTCTGAGCCATCAGCCCAGAGCCCGACTCGGGGCTCGAACTCACGGACCGTGAGATCGTGACCCGGCTGAAGTCGGACGCTTAACCGACTGCGCCACCCAGGCGCCCCCACTTGTGGCTATTTAAATGTAAATGAATTTAAATTAAATGAAATGTTCAATTCTCTTCTTTGGTCACACTTCTCAGTTTCAAGTACTCACTGGGCCTGCGTGGCCAGCAGCTACCCTATCCGACAGCCCCAAACCTCAGTGCATACAGAATAGTAAAATAATTTAGACGTAATGAGTTTGGGGTATTTACTACCTTTATTTCTACTATAACACTTGACATGTTTATGGAATTTAATTTTTAAACGATGATGATGCTTGACAACCAGCTCATAAGATTCCTGAAAATAAAACAATCAACCCCACCCACCAAGCCAGTAAAAACCGGCTCCCGCACACCACTGCCACTTTTCCACCAGAGCCGAAGGTTCTGTTGGACAATAATGCCTCAAACAAGGCCCCCCCCTTGCTAATGTGAAGATAGCAAGAGCCGGGATGAGAAGGAGACACCCACCCCCACACCGGTAGCAAAGATAAAAGACTTTGCGGGTCGGGGCGCCTGGGTGGCGCAGTCGGTTAAGCGTCCGACTTCAGCCGGGTCACGATCTCGCGGTCCGTGGGTTCGAGCCCCGCGTCGGGCTCTGGGCTGATGGCTCAGAGCCTGGAGCCTGCTTCCGGTTCTGTGTCTCCCTCTCTCTCTGCCCCTCGCCCGTTCATGCTCTGTCTCTCTCTGTCCCAAAAATAAATAAACGTTGAAAAAAAAAATTAAAAAAAAAAAAAAAAAGACTTTGCGGGTCGAAACCGCCCCTTGGGTCCTTCCCTCTCTCAGACCTAAACCGAATTCCTTGCCACTTCTTTGCAGAAGGGAACATACACTTAATTGCTTTAGAGTGTATCATCCTCTCCGATGCTTTGCGACACTCTCTCGTCCGTCCTCTGGCACGCTCCATAAACCTCTTCCTTCCTTTCCTCTCTTCCTCCGACCGTAAACCTATTTTTTTTCTAACGTCATCATCACAGTCAGGCCCGAGGCCCGTGATTACCCAAGTCGCCGTCCAATTCACCAGCATCCCTGGTGTTTTGCATAGAATTCAGGACAATGCTGCAGGCTGAAACCTCACCAGAAATTTATACAACGCCATAATGTTCTTCTGATTCCCCAGGCATTCTTCCCTCGATTGGAGCCTGGGATCCGTTTGCTTTCTCCAGATACCAGCGCTTGTTTCTCTGGGTCAGAGAATTCAGAGTGAGGTTTGTTTCAGAATAGAATGAGCACACAGAAGAGTCTTTCTTGTCGGCAAACCCAAGACAGAAGCTTCTTTTCTTTTCTCCAAGAAGAATATGCTCGAGAGAATATTCACAGGAGGTGATGCCAGTGAGTTTCGTTTTTATTTTGGCTGAAACCAGCAAGCGACATTTGGGTCTCAAAGTTGAGTGTTTCCAAGGAGCACAGCCGGGGTGGGGGCCCATGGTTCTAGAGCGAAACTTCTCGATGCTCACTGTGCAGCAGAAAACTCCGAAGAGCTTTTACAAAAGGCCAGAGCCCTGATCCCACGCTCAGAGAGCCTCATTCCCGTGGTCTGGGCCTGGCACCAGTATTTTTAAAAAATTATTTTTGAATTGTGAGAAAACACACATAAAATAAAATTGATCATATTAGCCATTTTTTTTTATTTTTAAATTTTTTTTTCAACGTTTATTTATTTTTGGGACAGAGAGAGACAGAGCATGAACGGGGGAGGGGCAGAGAGAGAGGGAGACACAGAATCGGAAACAGGCTCCAGGCTCTGAGCCATCAGCCCAGAGCCTGACGCGGGGCTCGAACTCACGGACTGCGAGATCATGACCTGGCTGAAGTCGGACGCTCAACCGACTGCGCCACCCAGGCGCCCCCATATTAGCCAATTTTAAATGTTTGTTTATTTTGAGAGAGAGAGAGAGAGAGAGAGAGAGAGAGACTGTGTGTGTGTGTGTGTGTGTGTGTGTGTGCATGTGCGGGATGGGTAGAGAGAGAGAGAGAGGGAGCGAGAGAATTCCAATGTGGGGCTTGAATCATGACCTGAGCTGAAACCAAGAGTCAGACGCTTAACTGACTGAGCCGCCCAGGCACCCCTGTGTTAGCCATTTTTAAAAATTTTTCAATGTTTTTATTTATTTTTGAGACAGAGAGAGACAGAGCATGAGCAGGGGAGGGGCAGAGAGAGAGGGAGACACAGAACCCAAAGCAGGCTCCAGGCTCCAAGCTTTCAGCATAGAGCCCAACGCGGGGCTCGAACTCACAGACCTCGAGATCATGACCTGAGCCAATGTTGGACGCGTAACTGGTTGGGCCACCCAGGTGCCATTTTTAAGTGTTCAGTTCAGTGACATTAAGTACAGTGGCCTGGTCCTGCAGCCACGACCACCATCCTTTTCCAGAACTCATCTTGCAGAACTGAGGCTCGATTCCCATTAAACAGTAACTTCTCTTTCACCTCTCCTCCCAGTCCCGTGGCTGTCTCTATGCATTTGACTACTTTGATACCTCACGTAAGTGGAATCATACGGTATTTGTCCTTTTGTGTCTAGCTTGTTTCATTTAGCCTAATGTTCTCAAAGTTCACCCATGTTGCAGCGTGCGTCAGAATTTCCTTTGCTTTTCAAGCTGAGTAATATTCAGTTGTGTGGATATGCCACGTTTTGTGTATCCGCTCATCTATTGATGGACACTTAGGTTACTTCCCCCTTTTGGCTGTTGCGGATGATGCTGCAGTGGACAGGGGTGTACAATTACCTCTCTGAGTTCCTGTTTCCAATTCTTCTGTATACGTACCTGAGTGGACTGGCTGGAACACGTAGTTTGATTTTTTGAGGAAGAGCCTCCATGTGTTGTCAATAGAGGCCGTACCATTTTACATTCCCGCCAAAAGGGTGCAAGGGACTCAATTTCTCCACGTCCTCACCAACGCTTGTTCTTTTCTGTTTGCTCGTTTATTTGTTTGTTGGTACCCATCTTAATGGGTTTTGCATTTTTTAAAAAGTGCGGTGGTTTTGCTGTGGTTTTGCATTTGCTGTGGTTTTGCATTTTTTAAAAAGTGCGGTGATTCTAATGTGTGTGAATAAGAATCATGGCTCGAGAGAGGCTTTGGACACGCGGTAGGTGGGGACATCTGGGCTGACATGGTGGGCTCATTGCACTCTCTAGAGAGACCGGAAGAAGGAGACTTGGCTTTGGCACCTGATGGTTCCATGTGAACTTAGGGCCAATCACTTGGCTCCCTCTATCTGCTTCCCTGTTCATAAACAGGCGAGAACCCCCTCTTTGACCACTGTTGTAATTATTACCTGGCAAATAACTGCGATGAAATGTTGGAATTTTTACAAATTTGGAACGTCACACCTGCTCTCTCGCTGAAACTGAGAGAGAAAACTGAGCCCTAACAAGAATAAGGAGTTTTTCTGAAGGTTTTATTTAATGTGTCAAGCCATCTAAATTAAAATCTGGCTTCTGATGGCACTTGGCTTCATGCCATCCTCTCTTCTTATCCGTGATTCCCCAGAGGGAAAGGAAGGAGGAATGGGTGAGTCCCTTCACTTTTCATCCTTGCAGGGATATAAACATCTCCAAATAGTCTGAGCACCTGCTCAAGGTCATGTTTTTTTGTTTTGTTTTGTTTTGTTTTGTTTTTCAAGATCATGTTTAAATTAAAGCTAGGGTGGCTCAGTCGGTTGAGCGTAGGACTTGGGATCTCATGGTTTGTGGGTTTGAGCCCTGCATCCAGCTCAATGCTATCAGCACAGAGCCCACTTCCGGTCCACTGTGCCCCTCTCTCTCTGCCCCTCCTCTGCCCCCCCCTCAAAAATAAAACTTAAAAATAAATAAATTAATTAATTAAAGCTAACATCCCTAAAGAAATCACACTCTAGAAACAGATGGCCAGGCTTCCGCCAACCGGTAGAAGGTGGGCTAAGTGTTCACCTTAATACAAAGGGAAACATCATCTTTACCATCGTTCTTTATATCAGCAATAATGCCATGTTAGTTTTCTCTCCTATTTTCTTTTTTTTCAAAGCATTCCCTTGGGCATGATCACACTGGATCCTCATGACATCCCTGCGGAGTAGGTGTGTTAGAGGAAATCCACCCATTCCGCAGATGCGACCTTAGAGGTGAGGAAAGACGCCGTCACGCATGCAGGTGAAAATATGTTATTGCAACTCTCCGAGGTGAGCAATTTCTTATTAAGAAAGGCCTTAAGCCGGAGCAGAGTCCTTTTGTTTGAAACGATTTTTTGAACCTGCCAAGTTGCATGTTTCAAAATCGAACTTTCTGTAGCACTGCCCGGGCAGAGCCTCGCTGTTTCCTTACTGGTCAAGGGTTGGAGCACCGAGGCTTGCCGTAATCCTCTGAGAGATTAACCACATGAATTTCCCCCTGGGTTATATTAGATGCTAAACATTTAACATGTGGTCATAAATAGGAAGTTATACGCCGAAACGAACATTTAATAATGATCAGAACCACCTAAGGATGTGAGGACACTGAGGGGTTCGAAATTAAATCTAAGTGGCACCAAAAGGCAAAGCCAGGGACTCCCAAGCACCTCTTGCATAGACAAAAGTACTTGGAATGAATTCACTGAGATTCTCTCTCCTTGCCCTCGCAAGACCTACGGCTAACTCGTCCCGGGCGCTCACAAGAAGGGCCTGTGATAGTTCTCAGCTCTGGGAAGAAACTGGTAAGAGCCAATGGACCAGCTTTCTAGTCGAAGGACTTTGAGATTATGGTTTGGAGATTGTTTTAATTTCTCATCATGCAAAATCATAATCTTAACGATAATGCTGATTATAATACCCACATGCAGGGTTGTTCTGAGGCTTAAGTGAGAAACGCTTAGGAAGTGTGTGTAGTGCTGTGCCCAGCGTGGGATAAGGACTGGTAAATGCTATTGACATTGAACTGCATGCCACATCTCCTCGATGAGGCTACATTTTCTCTTCTTTTTTTAAAAAAAATTTTAATGTTTATTTGTGAGAGACAGAGCGTGAGAGGGGGAGGGGCAGAGAGAGAGAGGGAGACACAGAATCCAAAGCAGGCTCCAGGCTCTCAGCTGTCAGCACAGAGCTCAATGCGGGGCTCGAACCCACGGACCACGAGATCGTGACCTGAGCTGAAGTCAGACGCTTAACTCACCGAGCCACCCGGGCGCCCCTTTTCTTTTCTTTTTTAATGTTTATGTATTTATTTTGAGAGAGAGTGAGCAGGGGAGGGGCAGAGAGCAAGGGAGAGAGAGAATCTCTATCAGGCTCCGTGCTGCCAGCGCAGACCCCGATGTGGGGCTTGATCCCATGAACTGTGAGATCGTGACCTGTGAGAAATCAAGATGCTTAACTGGCTGAGCCACCCAGATGCCCCGAGGCTGCATTTTCTTAAGACCAGAACAAGAGCTTACACCTCTGCATCCCACGGAACCCAGAAACAGTGGCTCCTCAAAACGTACTCTCAAGGAACAGACATTGCCTCCGTCATTAGAAGGAGAAGCCAGGGATCCGGACAAAAATGGTCGGTGGCACACCTACGGTGACCTAGCTGTAATGTTTGGCCCTGTCTGGACCTACCTGGCGGAGCTAGTGGGAAACTAGACGAAGCGAAGACCCCTCAAAGTGCTTGGACGGTAAAAGGGTTATTTAAGTATTGTGAAGAAGAAAATAACAATAAGAACAACAACACTCTCTACCCACTGCCCTCACCTGCTGAAGATACCCACCGAGCCCCTGTGGGGCGCTGACTCAGTTCTGCGCCCAATCCAGTGAGGTGGGATCCATCAATGTCCCCATTTGGCTGCTGATAATAATAATAGTAATAGCTAACATTTACTGAGGGCTTTACTACATGTCAGTATTAATTCATTTAATCTTATCAACAGCACTTGGCGGTAATGACTCTTCCTTTTTTTAAATGGATCTTCGGTGGTATAATTAGCACACAATAAACTGCATAAAATAAAGGGATTGTATAACTCGATAAGTTTTGACATTTGTACCTGTGAAACCATGGTCACCATCAAGATAGTGACCCTATTCATCACTCCACCAAAAGTTTTCTTGTGCCTTTTAAAAACTCCCCCTCTGTAGGGTGCCTGGGTGGCTCAGTCTGTTGAGGATCCGACATGATCTCATGGTTCGTGAGTCAAGCCCCACATCGGTTCTGTGCTGACAGTTCAGAGCCTGGAGCCTGCTTTTGGATTCTGTGCTTTCTTCTGTCTCTGCCTCTCCTCTGCTCATGCTCTGTCTCTGTCTCTTTCTCTCTCTCTCTGTCTCTCTCAAGAATAAATAAAAAACATTAAAAAAGTGTAAAAAAAATAAAAAAGAAATTCCCCCTGTGCATCAAAGGATCATAAAGGAATGTCACGAACAACTCTACGCCTTCCTATTTGATAACATAAATAAATACAGATCCCCCCCTCTGGTCCCTCTGACCCCCAACTGATGAGGTGCTTTGTGTCGTGCATATATTAGTTTGCATGTTCTAGAATTTTATATAAATCAAGTTATACCCTGTGCACTCTTACTCGGCATAATTAAGTTATAACTATCCATGTTGTAGTATGTGTCAAAAGTCATTGTTTTGGTTGCTGAGGATTATCCCATCGCTTAGGTATTCCACAGTTTGTTTGTTCATCTGCCTGCTGATGGACATTTGGATTATTTCCAGTTCTCGATGACTACAAATAAACTTGCTCAGAATATGTGGGTACGAGTTTTTCTAAGGACATACGTCTCTATTTCTCTTGGACAAATTCCTAGGAGAAGCATGGCTGGGTCAGGGGATACCCTGTATGTTTAACCTTTTATGAAACTTTATAAACGTTTTCCTAAGTGGTTGCACTATTTTACGTTCTCACCAGCTGTGTGTGAGAGTTCTACCTCTTGCGCATTATTGTGAATGTTGGTATGATCAATTGAAATTTTTAGTCCTTGTATTAGGGAGCAGTGGTACCTCGAGGTAGTTTTGGTTTGCTTACGTCTTCTTTGGTGAGGTGTTTCTTTAAATAACAGGCCATTTTTTCAAAAAGGGTGGTATTATCAGTGGTCTAACATAGGTATTTACATGTGTTGGCATGTCTCCAAAAAACAAAAACACAAGGCGAGAGTAAAAGAGTGTGGAAAGAACTTAATCTTCTTTTGATCAAGTGAAAATGTAATAGATCCTGAGCCAAAAATTATTCTTGGGATAGACTTGTTTGATGCTCTAAATTCATCAAAGTAAAAAACAGATTTTTTTTTAAAACATCTACCTCAGTCTTTTGAAATAGAGGGATTGATTTCTAATGGACATCAAAACTGGAACATGTTGTCTTAAACTGACAGAATATTCTGGCTGGAATGGGTCTCAGTGGTGATTAAATCCAGTAGTTATGAATCATTTTGTGCTCACCACACAGTTTCTGGTTATTCTACTTAAGGGAACTGAATGAGTTAAAGACACGAAGAAGACAGTAGTAATTGTAACTCTAATCCCAGCTACAGAATATCAGTGTCTTACCAGGTGCGTAAAGAGATCCACACGTGTGGTCAGCCTTCATTCCTGGATTAGTGACTGAAAAGAGCCCCAGATAGTCCACATACTCATGAGACAGAGTTCTCACAGACTGAAGAAACATGTGATTTTCTTTGATGGTGGCTTGTTGTTACCTAACGTGTTTACCAGTTACTTGCAGAGAGCAGCCCTCTAGTATCTGTTTTATCACGTGACCCATTTGGCACAACATAGCCCAAGAGAGACGCTGTGAAGTGTGAATTGTTACCAAAGTTCAGTTGTCACAGTAATTGAAATTTGGTGGCTTACCAAGGTGCCTCTGCCAATTCCTGGGAACCAGTCAGTCTAAACTTCCCTTCTCTGGATATGGCCTTGACTGGGGTCTCACTCTCAGATAAACCAGAATGGGATTGCCTATCTCTACATGTCCGGGGCGGTGTCCTTTCTGTCACATCTGCCTTTTTCTGCCTCAGTTAAATGCAGTAGTTATTTACAGAAAAGGACGAGTTATAGTTATTATATATATATATATATATATGTATATATATATATATATAAAACTAAATTCATAGATGAAACAACTTTATTTCACATTAACAGCGACTGATATACTTAGGCTCCCAGAATCTCAAGAAAATACGATTAGAATTCTTAGATTTCTTCCTACTCATTTCCTTCATATTCTACCTCATGTCCACGGCCATCATCCTTGTACGGAAATGACTGACTTTAAAATCACAAATGACCTACTTCTTGGCAAGTTTCGTGGCCTTTTCTCAGTTCTAAGGTTCTTCTCCTGCTCTGTAGCCCTTCATGCTTTGTTTCCTTCATACTAAATCTGCTTGCACATTAGGCTTCTTTGATCTGAACTTTCTGGGTACTCTTGACTCTAACTTTCCTCCATTGTCTTCTTACCCTCCCCATCAATCATTGACGTTTCCTATTTCTCTGGTTTATATTCTCTCTCTATTCTTTTGTGTCTGTATATCTTTAATGAATCGTTAGTTTGTATAAAACTAGTGTTTGTTTATCTTTGAGACAGAGTGTGTGAGTGGGTTAGGGACAGAGAGAAAAGGACAGAGGATTTGATGCAGCCTCTTCACTGACAGCACAGAGCCCAATGCCGGGCTCGATTGAACCCACGAACCATGAGATCATGACCTGAGGTGAAGTCAGGTGCTTAACTGACTGAGCCACTTGGGTGCCCCAGAATCGTTTGTCTTTTAACTCTTTCAACCCTCACGTTATTGAGATTACTTCGGAATCCATGGGAAGCTCTTTCAATGAAAAGACTCTTATCTTTCTTCAATTCTAGAAATTCTTTCCTCCTGGAACTTTTGTTAGGCCTGAAATTGGAAGCTCTTCAATCTACCTTCCTCATCCTTTGGCTTCTCTTATATTTTTCATCTCCTTGTCCCTGCGTATTTTATTTTTGGTGGTTTCTTCAGTTGAAATGACAAATGTTGACAAACTTCTGGAGGCTGCATGTGGATTGGTATGAGAGCCAGCAACTCCTGGAGGCTATATCTTGGGATGGGCGGTGGCTAACACTTTTCATTCCTTCCGGGAACTCCATCGGGGTCTCACAGTGGAGATCTAGAAAGATCTCATGGCTCTGGCAGGGGAGAGGAAGAGTACTCCTGGTGAAATACAATAGTTCTCCCATATTCGTGGTTTTGCTTTCCATGGTCGCATTACCCACAGTCAACCTCAGTCGGGAAGACAAAAAGTCAGAAGGTAAATAGCAGCCCCATGCTACTTTGCGACGCCTGTGTCCTTCACCTCACTTCGTCTCGTCCAGTAGGCATTTTATCATCTCCCATCATCACCAGAAGAAGGGTGAGTGTCCCACAATAAGATGTTTTGAGAGAGAGACCACATTTATATACCTCTTATTACAGTACATTGTTGTCCTTGTTCTAGTTTATTATTAGCTCTTATTGTTACTCTCTTACTGTGCCTAATCTATAAATTAAACTTTGTCATAGGTATGTTTGTATGGGAAAAACACAGTACCTCTGGGGTTCAGTGTTATCTATGGTTTCAGGCATGCCCTGGGGGTCTTGGAACATACCGCCCATGGATGAGCCTACTATACACGTAGGACATTCTCTGTGGAGTAAAAGACTTTCCCAGAGCCTCATCCCAGCTGTGCTGACAGCTCAGAGCCTGGAGCCTGCTTCGGATTCTGTCTCTCTGTCTCTCTGTCTCTCTGTCTCTCTCTCTCTCTCTCTCTGCACCCCCCCCCCCGCTTGTGCTCTGTCTCTCTCTCTCCCTCTCAAAGATAAACATTAAAAAAAAATTTAAAAAAGGGGGGGGAAGCTGAGAAACACTTGTAAAAGTCATAATCCAGAGGCACAGTCTCCCTAAAAGACCGAGATTAATCATTAAATTTATAGAACACTTGGGCACCTGGGTGGCTCAGTTGGTTAAGACACTGACTCTTGGTTCCAGCTCAGGTCATGATCTCATGGTTTGTGAGTTCGAGCCCTGCGTTGGGCTTGGCAGCTGGTGGGGTGGGGGTGTGGAGGCCTGCTTGGGATTCTGTCTCTCCTCTTTTTCTGCCCCTCTCCCTCTGTCTATCTCTCAAAAAAAAGTTTATAGTATGCTTTTCTTCCCCCACATCTGACTGCTATACCAAGACAATTCTGATTCAGGGCAAGACTTATGTCACCAGTTGTTAAGCCTTATTATGAAGTTATAGAAATTAAGAGGGGGAAATATTAGCATAAGGATGGATAGATGAATCAGTGGCAAGGATGGAGAATCTGGAAACAGAGAGGTAAATGTAGGACTTTACACCTGGGTGTTGAGACAGTTGGTTTTCCACATGAAAAAAACGGGTACTCTGGTTCCTATTTCACCCCATACGTTACAAACCTCAGATATATTAACAGCCTGAATCTGGAAAAAAGTTACATATTAAATTGTAGAAAAATAATTTTATGACCTCAAGACAGAACAGGATTTATCCACTAAGATATAAAAACAAAAATCGTGAGAAAAACATGACAAAGCTGACTACGTAAAAGTTAAAACCTCTACGTGACAAAAAAAAGTCACAAGAAAAGTCAGAAACTGAAATAAACGATTTTTTTTTAATTTTTTTTTCAACGTTTTTATTTATTTATGGGACAGACAGAGACAGAGCATGAACGGGGGAGGGGGAGAGAGAGAGGGAGACACAGAATCGGAAACAGGCTCCAGGCTCCGAGCCATCAGCCCAGAGCCTGACGCGGGGCTCGAACTCACGGACTGTGAGATCATGACCTGGCTGAAGTCGGACGCTTAACCAACTGCGCCACCCAGGCGCCCCGAAATAAACGATTTTCAACATACATACAAGGCAAAAAATTAGTATGCTGAATACATAAAGAACTTGCATGAATTGATGTTAAAAAGAGAAACTACTGAAATATTAGAAATTGGGCTAAGGATATGATCAGGGCATTCACCTGAATGTCCAACTGAAGTGTACTTATTTTTATGTTTTTAAAAACGTGTATTATTTGAGTTGACACATGATGCCTTAGACTCAGCTATAAAACCTGGTGACTCAGCATCGCTACGCATTTTGCTGTGCTCCCCACCAGCAGCTACCATCCAACACTATTACAACGTCACTGACTGTGTTCCCTCTGCTGTGCCTTTTATGAGGTGTCTTTCTTTCTTTCTTTTTTTGTTTTTTAACATTTACTCATTTTTCAAGAGACAGAGAGAAACAGAGTGTGAGCGGAGGAGGGGCACAGAGAGAGGGAGACACAGACTGAATCAGAAGCAGGCTCCAGGCGCTGAGATGTCAGCACAGAGATCGACCTGGGGCTTGAACCCACGAACTGTGAGATCATGACCTGAACTGAAGGTGGACGCTTAGCCGACTAAGCCACCCAGTCTCCCTTGAGGTGTATTTCTTAATTTCCAGATGTTTCAGGATTTTGTAGTTAACTTCTTGTGAGTTTTAGCTCTTCACGACTGTCGTCAGAGAACATAGTCTCTGGATGTTCTACATATGTCAATACACCAATTATCTGACATTTTCCAAGACTTGATTTGTGGCTCAGCATAAATGACTTATTTAAATGCAGCACTCAGATTAGGATATTCTGTATTAATGCAAGCTCACAAAATAGTTTATGCTCTTCTCTTTGTACTTTTCTTTCTATTTGCTGTTTTGCTCAGAGCGCCAGGATCCCCTGAGATGACTGTGAGCATTCTATCACGTGTGGTAGGAACACTAGGAACCTGGCTGGAGTTGGAATTTTGGCTCAGCGACTTATGAAAAGTTCTCAGTCAAACACATTCATCTCTCTGTGCTTGCTTCTTCTTAAAAATGTTTACAAAAATCTTTCATGAGGGATTTACGGTGGAATTGGAATTAAAATATGCAAAAATGCTGAACCATTTTAAGGACAATTGTGGGACTATAATTTCCCCCAGATATCTTAAATGTATATAAACAGGTTGTTCACTCCCATGCTCATAATGCCTTCTAGATTATTAATACGATGATTCAATTTGTTAGAATAAAATACCAATTTGAACATGTACTTAAATAACACTGTCCAACGAAAACAAACAAACAAACAAACAAACAAACAAACACGTATCTTCTATGGCTGCAATTGTGGATCCTCGAAAGGTATTTCTTCTTTGTGGAATTAATTCCAGAAAAATACCAGGAAAGCTCCAAGAGGGGGAAAACTCTCCAAAGAAAATGAAAGAAAAAAAGGAGGCCATTCTTTGATATTGACATCTTAAGTTAGAAATTGTTACTGAAGGGGCGCCTGGGTGGCTCAGTCCGACTGGTTGAGCATCTGACTTCTGCTCAGGTCAGGATCTCACAGTTGGTGGGTTCGAGCCCCGAGTCAGGCTCTGTGCTGAAAGCTCAGAGCCTGGAGCCTGCTTCGGATTCTGTGTCTCCCTCTCTCTCTGCCTCTCTCATGCTCATGCTCTGTCTCCATCTCTCAATAATAAATTTTTTTTTTCAACTTTTTTTTTTTATTTATTTATGGGACAGACAGAGACAGAGCATGAACGGGGGAGGGGCAGAGAGAGAGGGAGACACAGAATCGGAAACAGGCTCCAGGCTCCGAGCCATCAGCCCAGAGCCTGACGCGGGGCTCGAACTCAACGGACCGTGAGATCGTGACCTGGCTGAAGTCGGACGCTTAACCGACTGCGCCACCCAGGCGCCCCACAATAATAAATTTTTAAAAAAACGTTAAAAAAAAAAAGAAATTGTTACTGGAAGCATCGATAAAAATTTCCCAAGTGAAAGACAAATGAAATGAATAGCTGTCAAAAGTCAAAACCCACTTACGTGAATATCGGGAATACAGGTAGCAGCGTTTGGCTGGCAAATCTCTGGGATGTAAAACAGTGAATGTAGAAATCCTTGGGATAACGTAGATCTCATTCAAGCTGAATCACCCTGGAATTTGTATGTAAGCTGGGAGCGGATCCTGCCAGTTGTGGAACACGGCGTGAGGCCCTTTGAATAAAGGACAGATGCTTTGCAACAAGCTTTTCACAACTTAGAAAGGAAGTAGTTCGTGGGTATAAAAGGAGGCCACTAAGATATTCTCTTATGATATCTTAGTTTCAAATTAAAAAAAAAAGCAAAATATCTGAGCAAGTGACTGGTAAATGTGAGAAGTTATTATTTAGAAAAGTGTTTCATCAAATTATTACAAATTCCTAAGTCCTACCCAGAAAAAGATGTCTTCAGTCATCTTTATTTTAAATGTTGATTTGCTCTGACTGACTTTTAGGTATTGTTGGCTGAATTCTGTCACTGTATCTCTAACCGTGCATTTTTTTAAAAAAGGATGTTGCTATGTTGGACGCCATCCTGCCTAAACCATTTGTTCCGGATGCTGCCTATGTTTCTTTCCTTATTGCTGGGCATTCTGCGTAACAGTTTTATAGTTTGATCTTTTCTTTTCTTTTCTTTTCTTTTCTTTTCTTTTCTTTTCTTTTCTTTTCTTTTCCAGAAAGAGACAGAGCATGACCAGGGGTAGAGGGGCAGAGGGAGAGAGAGAGAGAGAGAGAGAGAGAGAGAGAGAGAGTCTTAAGCAGGCTTCATGCTCAGCAAGGAGCCCAACATAAAGGGCTCAATCCCATGATGCTGGGATCACGACCTGAGCCCAAATTAAGAGTCAGACGTTCAACTAACTGAGCCACCCACGTGCCCCAGATGTTTCTTTTCAATGATAATCAAATATACTGTAAAATTAAAATAGCTCAGAAAGAGAAAAATGGTAGAAGAATTATATTGTCACATAGCACACGGCAGGCGTTATATGCCAAATTTTAAAAAAGAATCTGTGTTGTGGCAATCAGCATGTCTTACATATTACAAGGTTGCAATAATCTTTTCAGCAAAATAGCATCTTGCTTTGATGTTGCTAATTGGAATTAACAATTTTTTATTATATTTGACTTATAATGAGACCATTAGCATTAGGAAGTTGTTTTTTTTTCAATTTTCTGTTTATTTAGTGAGAGAGAGAGAGAACTCAAGTGCATGCACGACCAGGGGAGGGGCAGAGAGAGAGAGAGAGAGAGAATCCCAAGCAGGGTCTGTGCTGAAAGACTGGGGCGCTATCCCATGAACCCCGAGATCATGACCTGAGCCCAAATTAAGAGTCAGATGCTTAACTGACTAAGCCATCCAGGGGCCCCTAGTTATATGCTTGCATATTTTTAAGTAATATTATTAGTCAAACTTTAAGTCAACCATTGATGATATAGTTTTCCCCTTAAAAGAAGTGTCTTCATATTTAAGCTTGAAAAGTACTAATCTAAATTCCTGTTCAACAAGCTGATGTATTTTTGTTGACCTGTACAATGGCAGTCAGTCAAGAAAATATGGCTGCCTAGGTTCTAGGTAGAAGAAGGCGTTATTTATTGGATGATTTGGTCACCTGACTCTTTGGCTCTACTGGGGGTGCCTGTGATGTGACCTTCACTCCATGGAGGCCCCAGGAGTCAAACGTCAAAGTAAGTTTTTGTCAGCTGGTTATAGTTGTCTTCTGACTCTAGTCCCTGCTTCCTGCAGGTGGTTCCTCTGTCTATATGGGTCCAGGTAACCCACTGTCTTCGTTGGTTGCTGGTTTCGGAGATTTTTTTTGGTATGAGGTTGTTTTTTCCTTGTTTTTTTTTTTAAGATTTTAAAAAATATTTATTTATTTCTAAGAGAGAGGGAGACAGAGCATGAGCAGGGAAGGAGCAGAGAGAGAAGGAGACACAGAATCCGAAGCAGGCTCCAGGCTCTGAGCTGTCAGGACAGAGGCCGATTCGGGGCTCAAACCCACAAAGTGTGAGATCACGCCCTGAGCCGAAGTCAGACTCCTAACCGACTGAGCCACCCAGGCGCCCCGAGGTTGTTTTTTTCAAGGGAAAAAATATCAGATCTCTTTTTTGAAAGATAATTGTACTTTTAATGGTGAAAATATATAATCACATAGATACCATAAATTCAGTAATACTGTCAAATGGATCTTAGAATTTTAATCATTACAATAGCATTTACATGGTTTTTACAAACAGACCTTATGTGCATGAATGCTGCTGATTCAGTCTCCTGAGAAGGGTTGATGTGCGTAGGGATGCAAAGACCACCTGAGGTAATTTGTGGTCCACCAAGGGCACAAGGCCACGCGTTGGAACCACTGCTGTGGTTGTTACCACTTATAGTTTCAGCGAAGAAAATAAGCTCTCACCAGAGCGGACAATCACGGGACTTCTTGGCATTAACAGCTACCAGAAGGGCAGCTCCAACAGGTAGATAGGGGAATAACTGACAGTTGAAATGACTTCTTTGTAGGTCACCTGAGTTGTGTTTATATATGTGTGTGTGTGTGTGTGTGTGTGTGTGTGTACGTACATATATATATATATATAGCAGATATATACATATGTTAAATTAATATATGTAAGTATATAAATATAATAAATAAATATATACGTTTTACATTCTACCATCATTCAGCTGCAGACCTGGGACAGAAAGATTTTTTTTTTCGGCAAGGCTTCGACAGATTTCCTTATTTCTGAAGCAGACACTAAGAGACAGGACTTCAGGAAGCAGAAAACAAATTATTCATTAAAAAGAAACCCTCTTCCCCTCCCCAGTGTTACCGCCCTACAACGTACAACAAACAAAACTCAGGGTGGTGACATGATCTTTAAAAACTTTCTTGGGCTAGAAGAGGCAGCCAACTTTAGTAAAGTGGCTGAATTCCAGAGCGTTGACTGTTGTCAACCGAAAGAGTGAAAATGTTATCACCTGGGTAAGCCCCGATGACTGAGGCACTGATGAGACGTTCAGAAGCAAATCCAGTCACACCCACGTTTCAAGCAGCAGGGAAACCAGGTGAGACCAGTGTCTGAGAGAGGGCCCATTTTCTCCCCTTCTTTGGCAGCCCAGTAGAAAGAAGGAAGAATTGCATTAAAATGTAATGTTTGTCAATGGCTGTGATAAAAAAAAAAAAAAAGGGAGAAGCAGCAGGAAGGAAGGGGGACCTTCCCAGCCCGTGGCTGGCAAAGGTATGCAGCTATCTGAATGCATTGGCGCTGCGAGGGGCTGATTAGTTTGGAAGGCTGCCTACAGGTTAGCAGGCCTCATTTCAAATCTCTGACAGCAATATGTGTCGTTTCACGTTCCATCCTCACTCCTCATGTTCAACACAAACCAGGGTCACTCTATATATGGAAATCACTGTCTTCAGGGCAAAAAAATTAAAAAAGGTGAGATTGCCGCTTTAACCTCACTGGCCTCAGAAAATATGTTTTAGTCTGATACATTATACTAGTAGGAATTATTTATCAAGAAGATACAAGCTTGATATTTCAGAAATAATGAGATGTTCTGGTTTTGCAGCTGAAATTTTATGGTCCACAGAGCATCAGCTATGAATCCAGGGGAATGAAGTAAACTTGCAACGAATGATATACACCATGCAGCCAAAGAAAAATGGCCGTGGACAGGGTAATATGAAAGTTATAACACAGCACAAAGCTTTCTATAGCCAAAGTTCCTTTGTTGCTAAGAGGGGAAATATATTTTTAGGAAAGATACAAAAAGGTCCACACATAAAAATCTTTCAGACTTTCCTCCCTGATATTTTATGTGGCAGATGTCCTACAGGACGAAGAAACGGTCATAAACATTACAGTCTATGGTTTACCTGAAATATTAAAAAGCTCACACAGCAAAATAATCTGAAAAGCCTCACGACCTGTAATCGTGTAACGCGAAAACTGTAGCAAGAATAACTTGTAGACACAGCAATTAGAAAATGAATAAAATAGGGGCGCCTGGGTGGCGCAGTCGGTTAAGCGGCCGACTTCAGCCAGGTCACGATCTCGCGGTCCGTGAGTTCGAGCCCCGCGTCGGGCTCTGGGCTGATGGCTCAGAGCCTGGAGTCTGTTTCCGCTTCTGTGTCTCCCTCTCTCTGCCCCTCCCCCGTTCTTGCTCTGTCTCTCTCTGTCCCAAAAATAAATAAACGTTGAAAAAAAAAATAAAAAAAAAAAAAGAAAATGAATAAAATATATGACAGTGCTTTTTAGAAATGTGGATTCTGCGTATATGTTTCTTGGTCAGATGGCTGTAGTGACGATAGGCCGTTTGTCATATTATATTTCCAGGACTTAAAAGGACCCCACCCCTCCTAGGAAATAACAGGAAAACACTAATGTAAAAAGGATGGTAACAAGCAGACATCCACCAGGCGATCTGGCACGGAAAGTTCTTAGGTATCCTTCCCTACTCTGCTTCCAAATTCAGGTCTTTCCTGGTTCTAGAGCCATGGCCCAAGGTCGCTGAGACCACTCACAGTTCAACAGCACACAAAGTCAGGACTTGCTGCCCTTTCCCACTCCCGCCCCTCCCACCGCCTCCAAGGCCCGGCAATTTAAAGCATCAACTGGAGACTCCAGCCCCTTTGGGATCTTTAGCCAACAAGTCTAATCATGAGGGCTCTTGGTCCCAGCACACAGCTTCACAATGCATGCTTCTCGGCACAGAATCTTAGAAAATAAACATCAATAATTTAGAACCCTTTGCAAACATAATTACCCAAAGTACCAGGTTTTAAATCAGCTTCTTAGAGACCTGTGCATTTTCCCTGTCAGTCAAGGTCACCAAAAAGCATTAATTAAATGCTTCAGGGTACGAGTTGCTGCGTTAGGCTGTGTGGAGGGTATCAAACAAAAGAATCTCTGTGCATCTCATATTCTCAGCTGTAAAAACTTGTACTTCTCAGAGATGTTATGAGAAACGAGTGAATATATGCTGAGCACTCCAGACAGGGCCTGGCACATTATGTGCAATAGAGTAGAGAGCCTTGTTAGGTATGGTCACTTCCTTATTCTGACAAAAATGGTTAGTTGTCCCCAATATCTGTTCTTTCTTGGTAACAAAGTACCTGGTTTTTAACTGGCCACATGGAATCAGGACAATTTTTCCCAACCTCCTTGGCGTCTAAGTGTGGCCACTTGTTGAGCCAATGGCTTATAGAAGTATCACTTACAATAGGTGCTTTTAAAGGGTTCCTTACTTCTTTCTGCTGTCTAGAATGTGGCTGTGATGGCTGGAGCTCAAGCAGCCATTTTGGACCATCAGGGGAAAACAACAGGTTTGAGTAAAGGAGTACACACAAGGAGTCTGGGACCATGCCAACTTTACAAAATTGCTTTACTAGTCCTGGACTTCCTACCTCTGGGGTTCTTCATATTGGAGAAATAAAGTTCTATTTTGTTTAAGCCACTGTTACTTTGGGTTTAGATCACATGCAGAAAAACCCTTTTGAGATTAAATGTTCTCTAAACTTTTTTAAGTGGAAAAGCAGCTTGCTGGAGAGGGCATCAGAGTGCTATGCATACCTGTTGTGGCAGATACTGCAAAACGATAAGGCCTTGGCTGAGACAGACATTTGTGTGTTCGTACATAAAACAATATTTAACACGCCAGGCATTTGTAAGTTGAGAATTCCCGGATTTCATTTTAACCTTTCCTTCCTTAAAAAAAAAATTGATGGTCATGAACCCTGTATTCACCTGGTGGGAGTCCTAACCCTGTACAATGAGTGCCGGGCTATATGGGGATAGCAAGCTTTAAGAAACATTGAAACCATTTCTCTTGCAGAAAACATTCTTTTTGACTGCATAAAGAGGTAGAAGTGTGTGGTTCATCAATGACCATTGCACAGTTCGAGGATCACCCAGATATATTTTAATCACAAATTTTCACACTGTACTTTGGATTGCCAGATGTTTTCCACACTGCAAGAAACTTGACTTAAAGATGCTTAAAGTTGTGTCATATATTATTTGCACGTATACTCTTGGAATTTTAATGGTGATCCCTTACATCTTAGATTTTGCATTTGATCGTGCAGGTTTTTTTTCAACATGTTATTTAAAAAATAAGTCATATTTTGCTTCCTGCTACAGGTATGAGGGGCAGCTTATCTAATACCTACTGGACGTCCATTAACTGCAATTTTATTTGGAAACAAATTATTTTTTGTCCCCCAATTATTGATGTGTCCCCCAATTAAGGGACATGTTTCCATTTCCCAGATCCTGAGAAGATACGAGTGGCCACATGACACAGTCTTGTCCAACTAGGAGTGAGTGCATATCTGATGGGGAAAAGGCGAGAAGTCTAGCTTTTTCTTGCCTCAATTGTTAATGCGGTGTCCGGAGCTGTAGGAGCCATTGCCTCAGGTGACAAGCATGAAGAGACAAGCCCGCATCCTACAGAGGGTAAAACAGAAAGGCACAGAGTCTGGTTTCCTCAGAACATCAGTTAGAAGATGAACAAGCATCTTCAATTGTCTACCTCCAAACTTCTGTTCATGGACAAAAAATAGCCCTCCACCGTTAACCGGATTTTTGTTACTTATGGCCAAAGACATTTCTAACTGATATACTCTGAAGCAAATGAAACAAATATGAAAAGAACCCTGAATTCCATTTTTAAATCACTCCACACTCAAGATGTGTACCAGTGAACATTTTTAATGATTTTAGTAGAAGATTTTGAACTTAACACATGTATTTCTCCTCCCACTCCCAGATCCCAATAAATTAAAGAAATGTTTAAGAATTTAAATGTTTATTTATTTTTGAGGGAGAGAGAGAGAGAAAGTGGGGGAGGGGCAGAGAGCGAGAGGGACACAGAGAATCCCAGGCAGGCTCTGAGCTGTCAGCACAGAGCCCGATGCAGGACTTGAACTCATGAGTTGTGAGTTCCGAACCAAAACCAAGAGTCAGACACTTAACTGACTGAGCTACCCAGGTGCCTCAAGAAATTTTTTAAGAGTGTAATCCCAAGCAATGAAGAGAAACTGAAGGGGCTCCTAAGTGGATGAAAGATTGAAAATATTTCTGGACGAAAGAGTGAGTGGAAAATACCGACCAAGACTTAACGCAGAGGAGGCTGCTGTCCGCAACATACATGGAAGACATAACAGCAAGGAGAGAGGAACCAACCTGGTGGAATCTTGGGGCGACGTCATACCCGAGTGAGGCATTTACAAAAGAGGGCCGTTGTGAGAGGGGTGATTTGCAGGGAATTAATTATTGGTATGTATTCACTTTCCTCGAGAAGTCCCCCAGCTGACGAACACTGCCCATGCACATCGAATCCCCACAAACCTTCCCACGGCCTCATTTTTAAAAATGAAGTCAATCAAGAATCGCTAGACATTTGAAAGAGGTTTAACAAGCCGAAGATAAACAGAAAAACTGATCAGAAGAAGACAGAAGAGAAATGCACTCAGAAAACAAGCAACGTGTCATAAAAAGAAACAGAGAGGTCTTGAGAATTAAACTCTTGAGTGTTGAAATGAAAATACTGACTGGACATTTGAAGGACACTTGGAGAACAAAAAATCGAAGAAGAAAAAAGGTAAAACCAAATTCTGAAACAAGAAATGTAAGAGAAAGAATAAGGATATGGGGCACTAATTCTGAGGAGCCGACATACAGCTAATAAGAGTTCCAAAAAAAGGAAGTACAGATAAATTGGAGGTGAGGAAATTAGCAAAACAATAATAACGACAAATCAGAGAAATTTCCTGGAGCTAAGAGAGACGCAAATCTTCAAATTGAAAGGGACTACTGAGTACTAAATAGGCTGCTTAAAAAATTCCCACACTTAAACAATCATTATAAAATTGCAGGATGGGAAGAATAATAGCATATATTTAAAAGTTCTAGTGAGAACGAAATAGACTCCTTACAAAAAACCAACAATTAAACTATCATCAGACTTATCAGCAGTCTGGAGGCTCAGAGACCATGGGCAGTGCCTTCAAAGAAAAAATGCATTTTAATGGATTTATGTATCCAGCCAGAGGAGAGCAGACCCATAAAAACTTGTGATTTATTTTTCATACACTCCTCTTTGGGAAATTATTTGAGGATATAGTCCAGTAAAATGAGAGAGTAAACCCAAAAAAAGAAGACATGGGGTGCAGGCAACTGTAGACTAATCCAGAAAAGCAAAGAAAGGAAGTTCCAGGAAGACAGTCATGCAAGAGGCTTAGAAAGTAATCAATCCAGACTCATGCAGGTGGATGAAGGCTTCCCTGAAGAAGGTCTAGGGGATGAAGGGATTCCATTGGATGGCAGATAAATTGAGACTTTGGAAGAGCTTGAGGATTTACTGAAGGTACAGAATGCAAGAGATAAAATGACACTGAAAATTTCAGGGGAGAAAAAAAAAACATATAAGCAAGCAATGGTCCCAATTTGAAGGAATCGGTCCTGACTAGCAAAAAAAATCAGTTGATTTATAAAGAAAAAAAAAAAGAAACAAAAAACAACCCAAACAAACAAAAAAACAAAAACAAAAACAAAACAAAGAGAATAAAATTGAATTCAAGTAATGGATAGAATGAGTAAAAAGCTTGAAAAATATTAAGAATATTTTATGAATGGATGTGATTCTTCTCTCAACTAGAAACAAGAGTCAGTCAGAATCTCATGGAAAATCAAAAAGCTGTGCAAAGCCTGATGGGACGCCAAAGCAAATAGGACTATAGCAAACTTTTCAATAAATTATGGAGTTTAATAAAGATGATTCTATTCTGGGGGCACTTGGGTGGCTCAGTCATTTAAGCGTCTGACTTCGGCTTAGGTCATTATGACACAGTTTGTGGGTTCGAGCCCTGCGTCCGGCTCTGTGCTGACAGCTCAGAGCCTGAAACCTGCTTCAGATTCTGTGTCCACCTCTCTTTCTGTTCCTCCCCCCCTCATGCTCTGTCTCTGTCTCTGTCTCTGTCTCTGTCTCTGTGTCTCTCAAAAATAAATAAACATTGAAAAAAAATTAAAAACAGAAAATGATGATTCCATTTTGACAGTGGAATGGGGGTCATCACTTCAGAACTATAGAGAAGGAAATACAGTTATATCGCAACACTTGAATCTGCAGTGAATACTATTCACGTACTGACCTTGTTTTTTTTTTTTTTGGCCGTTTTGATTTTGAAAAACGTAGTGTGACTAACGGAAATTGGGAAGTAAACGTTGGGGAGGAGAGCTGGGGAGAAGCATAGGGGATCTGATATTCTCACCTTACACGCCTGGGAGTTCAGACGTACTGTCTCCGGTTGACAGAATGAGAATGTGAGTTGAAGCATATTTGGTAATTTACAAAGGCAAACAGAAAAAATAAAACATGGTGCTAGTAAAACAAGGAGAGTAGGGGTCTAAGTGAAGCCAAATCTGCTTGAATGGTAAAGAATTGAAAGTAGGGACTGTTTGACCCCCCTCCCCCTCACCATGCTGGGAGGTAGCTGGGGTGGGGAGAGTTGGTCAAGGAACTATTTTTCCACTATAAGCTATTTCTACTATTCACTTTTTTTTTAGTCATATGCATGTATTACTTTTATTTTAATTAAAATTCTTTCCACGTAGAAATTTGCCACAGGAATTGAAACAGATTATCATATCAATTTAAATGAACTTAAAGCAATAGATTATTTGCTATAAAAATATTTTCATTGGTTGAGGGTGTTTCCCCAAGGGGAATGAATATTATTTCAAAGAAATCAACTTCTTCATAAAGAATAGTTTTCAATAGTAACGCTATCCAACTTTTAATGACTTAATTTTAAAAAGGAGATTTCTCATTGTTGGCTGGATTCAAAGCACTGGGAGTACAACCTGGAGATTTCCCAAAAGGAAACCATCTCTTTAGATGTTTGGGTCTTTCTTACATGGTTTCGGAAGGAATCTGTTGGCCAAAAGATTTGGTCTCCCCCAAATCTAAGTATACCATTAGGTAACACAAAACTAAATTAAATGTAAATAATTCTTGCTTTAAGGCAATCAGCCTTGCATGTGAGTTTAAAACTTGCAAATGTTCTTTGCTTTAGAAGAGTGTGGAAAGAAACCTAACTTTCTCTAGAATTCTCTCTCACGCCGTCGTCTAGCCTTCATTACCTGGCAAGCACCTAGTCACATTTCAGGATTCGGCTCACCTAATCTTGATGTCACAATCCCCTTGTAGTCTCACTCTACCCTATACATACGTCTGTCACCATGTTGTTTGCACATTTGTCCTACCAAGAAGTAGACAGAAAGCACTTGTGAGGTTCTTCATTTCCAGATCTCCTAGCCATGTTTCTATATCCCCGTTATATGTCACTCTTGTACCACTTAGTGACAGTAGCCCAGTTAATAGTGGGCTATGGATGGATAGAGAAATCCCCTGTTCTGTCTGGAACTATTTTTGACTTGTTTTGCATATCCTAAATACTCAATGCATTTGTTACTTTTTAAAAAAAATGCATTAGTAGAGGGGCGCCTGGGTGGCTTGGTCGGTTAAGCGTCCGACTTCGGCTCAGGTCATGATCTCACGGTCCGTGAGTTCAAGCCCTGCGTCGGGCTCTGTGCTGACAGCTCAGATCCTGGAGCCTGTTTCGGATTCTGTGTCTCCCTCTCTCTCTGCTCCTCCCCTGTTCATGCTCTGTCTCTCTCTGTCTCAAAAATAAATAAACGTTAAAAAAAATAAAAAAAAAATGCATTAGTAGAAAAAGGTGTAGCTACCAAAGGGGCAGAGGGAGAAAAGAGAAGTGTTAAGTTGTCAACTAGGGGCACTGCCTAGACAGCATTTTCACATTACCTTCTATTCCCTACTTTCCCCTCTTCCATTATTTTCTCATTTCCCTTCTTCCTTATTTCCCACCTAATTCCGCAAATGGATTGGAAGCGATGCACAATAAGACGTATATAATGTAAAACAGAAATGGCAAGAGTACGACAATTTTACCACAACCAGGAAATGTATATCCCTTTATTCTACAAATATTTATTGATCACCTCACATTCCAGACAATGGGTTTGGCATCAGGGACAAAAAGATGTATGACCCGGATCACATAGAGATTACATTCTAGTGGAACAAAATTCTTTCACTAATTAAATGGCAAATTTGGTTCTAAAATTTCAAAGCACAAAGAAAAAGGACAACACTTTAGAATAAGCTCTTTCCATTTTGTATGATAAAATGTTTGGGAAAGACTAGTTCCCTCAGCCATGTACATCAAGAAGATTAAATGAGAAAGTGCATATGACATGAAAGCATAGACAAATGTTAGTTATTACATAAAATATGTTAAATAGGGGCGCCTGGGTGGCTCAGTCGGTTGAGCATCTGACTTCAGCTCAGGTCATCATCTCACAGCTCGTGAGTTTGAGCCCCGCATCGGGCTCTGTGCTGACAGCTCAGAGCCTGGAGCCTGCTTCGGATTCTGTGTCTCCCTCTCTCTCCGCCCCTAACCCACTCGCATTCTGTCTCTGTCTCTCTCAAAAGTAAATAAACATTAAAAAATTTTTTTAAAAACTTGTTAAATAATGTTTCAGCAATAGCTTTGCTGAGTATATTGAAGTATACTTCATAAAGACCCAATGGCTGGGTATAATGTAAACCTCTGAGAGCTTAGCTGTAGCTCTTGGGAAAAGGGAGGGAGACCCCAATTGACTGACATTAGGTCTCTACCACTCTCACGAAACGAGGACTTAAAATAAAAATTAAGCTTATAGAGAAAATAAAATTCAATGCATTCCTAAGTTTGTGGACTGAATCGTCCTGATACATGTCGGGGCTGGTTTGGGATTGCTGAGGATCCTTGTACAGTACATCACTATCGAGGACTGATTACAAACCGTAGAATTAGAGCCAGGTCACTTGAACAATGGCCCTGCAGTGAAGAAGAATTGGAAAACAGAGACAATTTGGACTCTTGGAACTCACTTCCGGGGAACCGTTCTGAGACAGAGTTTGCAGGAATACTAAGGGGGTTATAAACTTTTGGGTAAAGACACAGTTTGGTCAGTAGATGAAAAGAAGAGAATGTATGTGTTAAGCCCTTCTAGAATTCGGTGACAGCATTGAGATCGTGGATTCCAAGGACTATGCCTAGAAAACGAGCATCACCACTGTAATAGAATTTGACTCCATGTTTTGTTTGACTGCTTGGCAGCTTTTAAATCTCACTCCTTCTATCTCTCTCTCCCACATCTGGAAAAGCTGATGAGACAGTATGGGTGCACTCTCCTTTGGTGCTGGCAAGAAGTCACATTACAAGTGGAACGCTTGCCCCATCCCCAAACTACCATAACCCCCCAAGTCAGCCTCCTTCCCCTTCTCTCTTAAGAACTCCCACCACTGTAGGGGCCAGAAAAAAGAAACAACAACAAGAAAATAAAATTCAATCCAATGAGCAAATGGGCAGCAGAATAAAAGAGAAAAAATAACAATCAAACATATTTAGAAAACATAAAATAAGATGGCATGAGTAAGCCCAAATATATCAGAAATCACAATAAATATGGAGGAATCAACTTTCTCTGTTACTTGAAAGGAATTTTCAGAGTAAAAAAAAACATAATCTTGTTCTATGTTATTTATTAAAAGTACATCTTTTAAACAATAAATGGGAGTGCCTGCGTGGCTCAGTGTGTTAAGCATCCAACTTGGGTTCAGGTCATGATCTCACAGGTCATGAGTTTGAGTCCCTCATGAATCGGGTGAGCTCAAACCCTGCTTTGGGCTCTGCACTGACAGCACGGAGCCTGTGTGTGATTCTCTCTCTCTCTGCCCCTGACCTACTCGGGCCCCCCCTCAAAAAATAAAGAAAAATAAACAATAAGTGAAGGAGTTGAAAGTAAATTTTGTGGCAAAATATATAATAGACAAATAGAAGAAAAATAAAATGATGTAGCAATATAGATCAAATCAAATTCAATGTGAAGCATTAAATGGAAGAAAGAAAGAAAGATGCTTCATATGGTGTAAGTACAATCAACCAAAAGACGGAATGACCTTGAATCTTTTTGGTATCAAATGATACATCTTCCAAACGTATAAGTCAAAAACTGGTAGAAATATAGGGAGAACTATGACAAATTCACATTCACTATGGGATTTTTCTGGGAAAATCCATTCGTGACTTGAGCATAAGACTGATACCCGGTTTTATACAGGATTTGGGGAAGAAGGGTGATGTTCAGTGATTGGTGGGTTTTTCCCAAAATGGAGGTGTTTAGAAATTGTTTGACCTTTAGCTATGACAGTATGGGTGGATACTCTGGTGGGACTGTTGCTGATTGACTGATAAGAAATGTGTCCATTAAAAAATGTTTTTATCTTGGGGCGCCTGGGTGGCGCAGTCGGTTAAGCGTCCGACTTCAGCCAGGTCACGATCTCGCGGTCCGTGAGTTCGAGCCCCGCGTCGGGCTCTGGGCTGATGGCTCGGAGCCTGGAGCCTGTTTCCGATTCTGTGTCTCCCTCTCTCTCTGCCCCTCCCCCGTTCATGCTCTGTCTCTCTCTGTCCCAAAAATAAATAAACGTTGAAAAAAAAATTTAAAAAAAAAAAAAAAAAAAGTTTTTATCTTTATTTATTTTTTATTTACATTTTTAAAGGTTTATTTAGAGAGAAAGAAAGAGAGGAAGAGAGCATGAGCGTGGTAGAGAGACACAGAGAGTGAGAATCCCAAGCAGGCTTCGCACTGTCAGCGTGGAGCCCGACACGGGGCTCAAACTCACAAATGGTGAGATTAAGACCTGAGCTGAAATCAAGAGGTGGAAGCCCAGCCGACTGGGCCACCCAGTTGCCCCCCCCTTTAAATGTTTATTTATATTTGAGAAAGAGAGAGAGAGAGACAGAGAGAGAGAGAGAGGATGAGTGGGAGAGGAGACAGAATTTGAAGCAGGCTCCAGGCTCTGAGCTGTCAGCACAGAGCCTGACGTGGGGTTCGAACTCATGAGCTGTGAGACCATGACCTGAGCTGAAGTCAGACGCTTAACTGACTCAGCCACCTAGACACCCTGTTTTAATTTTAATTTTAATTTTAATTTTAATTTTAATTTTAATTTTAATTTTTGAGAGAGAATGAGCATGTAAGCAGGGGAGAGGGTTAGAGGGAGAGGCAGTGAGAATCTCAAGAAGGCTCTATGCTCAGCATGGAGCCTGACTGCAGACTTGATCCTACAAGGTGAGATCACGACTTGAGCAGGAATCAAGAGTCACAGACACTTAACTGACTGAGCGCCCCAGAAATGTGTCCATTAGAGTGAAGCTGTTGTTGAGACACTGATTTTCAGAAGCCCCTTTACTGATGCAAAAGTGTGATCAATCAATTAGGATATGTATAAACCCAGTTCTGGTGCTTTTTGCTATCAATCCAAGGAAGACATTATTAAGGTTAATGGAAGTGACATTGTGAAAATGGAAAGACATAGCAATAGAGAGAACCCAGCTGAGACAGAATCAATGGGGTGTGATTAGATAGGAAAGCAGGAGTCAAAGAGGACTCTGTGATTCCAAGTACCAGTGGCTGCACAAGAGACATGAGCAGTCAGAAGGATGAGATGATATGGAGAAGAAGACAGATTCTCCTTCATGAAAAGTGTGGGAGACGAGCCACGGGCCACGCTGCTATCAGGCCTAGTGATTGGGAGTGAGATCTCGCCAGTGCATGTGTGTGTGTGTGCGTGTGTGAGCGTGTGTGAGCACACGCATGCATGTGTGTGTAGGAGATTTCCGTACTAAACTGACAGTTGAATAACAAGAGTCAGTGTGTGAGTAGAGAGCTTCAGATAGAATTTTGAGGACCTATGTTGAGGGGGTAAGGAAAGAAAGCAGAGTCATACAAAGACATGGGAGGAACTTTAGAAACTTAAGAGGAGACCCAGGGAAGTGTATCAGAGGCAAAACCTAAGCAGAAGGTAGGAAGTGTCAGTGATGTCAAAGGCTGTAGCAAGATGGACTAACGTGAAGATAGGTATGTGGGGACTGGGTCATTTGAATAGGAGGTAATCTTCATGAGATCGTCTAGGGGGATAAAGCCCAAATGCAAGGTTGAAGAGACGTAAGGAGAAATGAAATGCAAGTGTAGGATACCTTTTAAAGACAGCGGTGGAAGTAGAATCGCAGTAGGACGGAAGTGTCGGGGAAAAGATTTTGGGAACGGAGTAGGCAGAGCCAGGGAAAAGGGAGAGATTGAAGATGCTAGAAAAAGAGAACGCAAAGTTGGTAGAGAAAATTTCTGGAGGTGGTAGGAGGCGTGTTGTATGCTAAAGGGGGAAGGGCACCTCTTCTCCAGAAAAGAGTGAATGAAGCATTTCTAATGATGTAGACATAAAGGCAGAGGTACAGATGAGGGAAATTAAGGAACTTGGAATTGAGTGGTGTTGACTTCCTCTGTGATAGGTGAATTTATGCAGAAAGAGTCATGAGGTGAAGGCCAAATTCTAAGTTCAGAGAGAAATGGCTTAAGGATAGAAATGCAATTAGAAGCGAATTACAAGAAGAGCTCAAAGGGTTATCAGCTACGAAGCCAGAGCGAATGGGTACAGAAAACGTGGTATCTACACACAATAGAATAATACTTGGCTTTGAAAAAGAAGGCCAGCCTGCCATTCGTCACAACGCGGCTGGACCTGGAGGACATTATGGTGAGTGAGTCAGACACAGAAAGACAAATACCGTATGACCCCATTTTTATGTGGGATCTAAGATGGTCAAATACGTACAAGCGGAGAGCAGAACAAGGGTTGTCAGGGGAGGAGGAGGGGGGAGTGTCGGTCAAGGGGCACAGAGTTTCCGTTACGCAGAGGAACAAATTCTGGAGATCTGATGGGTAGCATGGCGATTATCAGTAATAATATCATACCGTGTACTTGAAATTTGCCCAGAGGGTAAATCCTAAGTGTTCTCATCTCATAAAAAGAAAAATGGCAACTGTGTGAGCTGATGGCCATGTTAATTAGCTTACTGGTAGTGATTGTTTCACAATGTGTGCCTATATCACATCAGGAAGTTGTACATCTTAATATATACAATCAAAAATAAGAGTATTAAGAGCAGTATTAGTGGCAGATGACATTGTATAGATTGTACTGTCTCATCTGAAAACCTCAGCAGTCTGGATGAGATCAGGCTGGAAACAGGGAAGGTGGACCTGCCCAGCAGAAGGTCAAGGTGAAGGAGGTTTTGCGGGGTGAAAGGGAGTCTATTGCAGAGACCGATCAAGAAGTCACACAGGGTAGGCATCAGGGGTGAGGCCAAGGAAGGCAGATATTCTGGCAGAATGGAGAGGGACTGAGGGACTAGGTGAATGGGTACAGACAACATGGAGGGACCCGGCTGTGGTGATGAAGGGGAAGCACTGAGTTCAAGATCTCGGGGATGGGACAAACTGACCTGAATCGAGGTCCTCTGTGTGGTAACATCGTGAGCATTGGAAACCCTTTGGAGAGGAAGGTTGCAGCGTTGAGATGATGAGCCAACACGACGCCCACGTGTTGCAGAGAAGGCTTGTCAGTGAGGGGGAGGATGTCACCAACAATGAGGAGAGCATAGGAGGGGAGAGGAAGATGAGCCAGGGCCGACAGACAGATTGTCTAAAAGATCAATAATGACTGTGATGTGGACAGAGAGGAGACATCGGTGAGCAGTGGTGATAGAAACCCACAGGAGACCAGCCTCTGGTCAGAGAGTAGAGCCTCGCACTGGTTCCCGCAGGAATCTGTGTGGATGCCTCTCTTCTACTGAGTTCACAGGCCAGTGAGAATGAAGAGTGCTGGGGCTTCGGGGGGTTGCCCCCGAGTTAGTGTCTAAAACCCGTCTCCCTCATTGGCGTCCTATTGCATATGGCTATTCAGTCAGAGCTTCATTTGCCCGAAGCCCAACACAGAGGTTTCTGCCTTTGCTAAAAAGCCTCGCAGGGAGGCTGTACATAATCAGTCACTAAACATAATCATTCACACTGACTGCCCATGGATCTTTGATAGGATGCAATGGAAACAACACGCGGGGCACGATGGCATGAAAGGATAGAGGGTGGAATGCCTCCCGAGGAGGAAAGGGATGCGAAGGGGAAGGCAGTATGAAGTCAGGCCCAGTTGCCTGGCCTGGAAAAGCAGGTTTTGCAGGGCTTAGGAAGAGCAGGTGCCACGCAGAGGCTGAGTGCAAGGATGCTTGGGATTGGACTTTGGAGAGCTTGGTATCTTACGGTGATACCAGAATCAGTCCCTTGTATTTATAATACTGGCTTAGGATGCCACTACTTGAGATGGCCGTAGATGGCCTGCATCTTCAATTGCATATGGCAGCACTCTCCAATAGAGATAGAATTCAAGTCACACAGGTGAACCACCTATGCCGTTTAAAATTTTCTAGTAGAGGGATGCGTGAGCGGCTCAGTCGGTTAGGCTTCTGACTTCGGCTCAGGTTATGATCTCACGGTTTGTGAGTTCGAGCCCCGCACCGGGCTCACTGCTATCAGCACAGAGCCAGCTTCAGATCCTCTGTCCCTCCCCTGCTCTCGCTCTCTCTCTCTGGTGTGCGTTCTCTCTCAAAAATAAACATTAAGGGGCGCCTGGGTGGCGCAGTCGGTTAAGCGTCCGACTTCAGCCAGGTCACGATCTCACGGTCTGTGAGTTCGAGCCCCGCGTCGGGCTCTGGGCTGATGGCTCGGAGCCTGGAGCCTGTTTCCGATTCTGTGTCTCCCTCTCTCTCTGCCCCTCCCCTGTTCATGCTCTGTCTCTCTCTGTCCCAAAAATAAATAAACGTTGAAAAAAAAATAAAAATAAACATTAAAAAAAAAGAGTAAAATGAAACAGGGGCAATTAATTTTGACAATGTATTCTATTTAACCCAGTATAACCAAAATATCATTTCAACACGTAATCAAACTTTAAAAAGTGCTGAGGTATTTCATACTTTTTTATTGTACTATCTCTTTGAAATCTAGTATGCACTTTATACTCATAGCACATTGCAGTTCGGACTGGCCACTGTTCAAGTGCTCAGTAGCCCCATGTGGCTGGTGGCTACCGTGTTGGGTGGCCCAGGTATGTGTTTTAAGACTCACCTGTGTCAAAGGGGCAGTACGGATAACATGTGTCTTAGGATATTAGGAAGGGGCAGAGATTAATGAAGGCTGATCGTGTCAGGCTGGGTGGTTCTTTATGGAATTTAGGATGGGGTTTAAAATCTGGATGGGGGGCAGGGAGACGAGAATGGGCCATTTCAAGGCAAAATGCCTTTGGGAATATTGAGATAGGGGAGAGAAGGGAAGAGTAGAAAGCTCCACCATCTAAGGAGAATGGGAGGAGAGAGAACAAGAATCGACCCAGTGTGCGATTGCGGAAAGCAGCACATCACTGCCAGACATCCTTACAGTTGTCACCTCTCTGGGTGTGGTTCCCCTGCCCAAATATCACACCAAAGTCCCCTCCCTCTGTCTCCCCATTGTGACTATACACAGCAAGGCCGGCCTGAATTGCATTTATAAAATGTTGATTATATAGAACTGGCTTTTAAATGTTCAGATTTGTCCTTCACTCCACAGCTTTTGATCCTGCACCCAGCAGCATTTTACGAGGGTCTGGGGGTGGGGGTGCTGGTGGGGGGACGGAAAGAAAATGTCCTCACAAAACAAAAACAGTATTTTCAGAATTGCACTCTGCTGCTTTCAGACTGTTTCCATCAACCCTCTTATTCATTTTGATTTATTTCTATCCATAAGCAGACTAACGCTTCTCTATGCTTTTATTGTTCTTCAAGAATAGGCCTTCTATTGGAGGAAAATAATGTCTCTACGACCACCACTTTGCTCAATGCAGATCTTCATTAATCTGCAGCCACAGAACAGGCTTTTAGCAGCGAGCACTTGGATGGGAATTGAATTTGATATTGCATTATGGTTCTGGGGCGTTTCACAATAGACTGTGTTCTTTTCTGTGTCTGAGCACAATCAGAGAGACCCAATTAAATAATTTGGTGCAATAATGGAGAACAAAGGAGTATGAGGGCTTAAAGTGAGGGCTTCAGCATTTGTATTCTCTCTTTTCTGTATCATGTTAATTAATTTGCCTCAAAACCAAATGAAAGGACACAATATGGAAGACCATCGCTCATCGACAACGTGTAGACACTTTAAATGCAGATACCAAGCCAAATGGACTCTTAAGGAAAGGCCAGCGCACTACTGGGCTAGGGCTGCTGTAGTAGAGCACACCCAACTCGGGGGCTTAAAACAGCACAAATGATTCCTTCAGAGTTCTGGAGGCCAGAAGTCCCAAATCAAGGTGCTAAGCAGGGCCATGCTCCCTCTGAGACTCTGGGGAGTCTTCCTCGCCTCCCCCAGCTTCTGGTGGAGCAGTCGATCCTTGGCATTCCTTGCTTCTAGCTACAGCACTCAGTCCCTGCCTCCATGGTCACCTGGCCTTCTCCCTGGGTGTCCCTGCCTTCACCTGGCATTTTCCTCTCTTTGCAAGGACACCGGTCATATTGGATTAGGGCCCATACTAATGACCTCATCTTTGTTTGATTACTTCTGCAAAGACCCTATTTCCAAATGAGGTCACATTCACAGGCGAACGTGGGGTTAAGACTTCAACACGTCTTTTGGTGAGGACACAGTTGACCCCATAACAGGCAGTCTCTGAATTTTCAGGTAAAAAGTGAAGTGTTTTTTTTTTTTAAAGGAAGGAAAGGAGGGGAGAGAGTGAAGAGAGAGGGAGGCAGAGGATCCAAAGAGGGCTCTGCACGGTAGCAGTGAGCCCGATGTGGGGCTCAAACTCACAAACCGTGAGATCATGCCCTGAGCTGAAGTTGGGCCCTTAACTGACTGGACCACCCAGGCACCCCTGAATTTTTACTCATGCTCATGCTGAATGATTCCCTGCTTGGTCCAAGTGACAGTCTTTCTGCCTGTGCTGTTGAGAAGACCAAGCCCTGGAGCGGCACAATAGTATTTTCTAGTAAATAATGTGACTTTAAAATATAGCCAGGGATGTGAAAATGAACACTGTCCCAGAGGACAGTGACCTGGTCAGACCCAGACTTTGTAGAGCTGCTATCAAATACCTCCAACAAAAGTACCCTGGGAACTTTAACTCTAAAAGTTGACTTTTTCTAAGGCTGTTTTGGGCACCTAAAAATGAGTATTGTCATTGCAGTGGGTCTCCAGTGCCAGGAGAACTAGGTAGGAGAGTTTCATCTTTTTTAAAAAATTTATTTATTATTATTTTTTTAATTTTTTTTTCAACGTTTATTTATTTTTGGGACAGAGAGAGACAGAGCATGAACGGGGGAGGGGCAGAGAGAGAGGGAGACACAGAATCGGAAACAGGCTCCAGGCTCCGAGCCATCAGCCCAGAGCCCGACGCGGGGCTCGAACTCACGGACCGCGAGATCGTGACCTGGCTGAAGTCGGACGCTTAACCGACTGCGCCACCCAGGCGCCCCAAAAATTTATTTATTTTTGAGAGAGACAGAAAGAGAGAGAGAGGGCGTACAAGCGGGGGAGGGGCAGAGAGCGAGGGAGAGAGAATTCCAAGCAGGCTCTGTGCTGTCAGAGCAGAGCCTAATGCGGGGCTCACTCTCACGACTGTGAGATCATGACCTGAGCCAAAATCAAGAGTTGCACGCTTAACCGACTGAGCCACCCAGGTGCCCCGCAAATTTCATCTTGCTGCATTCATTGGCTCTGTTATTGATCAGAGGTACAACATACCCTTCTGCAAACTTTGTCCTGGGTTTCTGCTGAATAGCATAAAATATACACCTAACAAAGGATGGCACTAAATGAGCATGGATTTAGTTACGTGATGTAAGTATGTCTGTCGTCATGTACTAAGCAGTACATTGGTCTAACTTCCTGTCTCAGACCTGAATAGATGACACCTCTTTGTTCAGGCCACTCCACAAGTGCATATATCTAAAACTTAGTTAACTTAATGGTCATCATTTCTGTTGTCAGCAAAGGAGAAATGATCATTAAATTGGAGGTAAGTGAACATATTCATTAGATAGCCCGGCAGTAAAGGGATCCAGATGGGATTTATCAGGTAAAGCTGTAGCTTAGAGCTCGCAGGGTCTTGGGTTCATGCAGGTTCACTTCTCAGGGGGATCCAGTTCTAGTTATTTTATAAAAGAAAAGGGCAGCAGGGGAGGGGTTACGTGGTTCCAGATGGAGTCTCACGCCTGTGATCCAGACACAAGAAATAGCACATTAGATCTTGGAAGGACGAAGTGGGGAAGGCGGGCGCTGGCTCTTGCCTGGAGCCCCGGGTCATTTCCAGTGGCTGGCCCGGCCCTAATTTGGGATTTGGTTCTAGCCCGCTTTGAAGTTCAGCTCGGGTGCTGGGGCCAAGAGAGTAGAAAGCTGAGGAAGACTGGAGAGGCAAAGCCGAAGGCTTCGGGGTCAGACCCAGACCTGCATTCAGGCAGCTCCTCACACATGTTCCGTAATGGGTAACCTGGACAGGCTACTTAGTACCCTTGAGTCTAAGTTTCTTCATCTGTAAAATGGGATTCATAGACCATTCGGTGGGATGATATGTGTACCCAAGCAGATTAAAACTGCCCCAAAAATATTAAGTTTTCCAAGATTACCCCTCCGAGGGTCACCAGCGGCTGTCAAGCTGCCGGCCCTTCCTTGCTCATTTTAGAGGACTTCCCTCGAGCGACGCTTCCAAACATTCGTACATCATGGCGCACACGAAGATGAAAATATTGGCGCAGCCCCCTGGAGTAAACATGTGATACTGCTCGCAGGCCACCCTGTGGGCTGAGGTCCAGGCAGCAGTACATTTCAGGAGGGCCCCAGGAGAGTCTAATGTGTTGCCCAGAGCGACGTCGACTGAAGGTGCGTGTAACGAGGATAGGTCCTGAAACTCTGGGCAAGACGTGATTTTGTAGAAGTCAAAGGATTCACGTTCAAATAGTGTATAGGGAACATCAGCCCCAGAAGTTATTTTGAAAACTGATTTAGTATTTTTTGGCATTTATTAAATTGTGGTAAAATAGATGTAAGGTTCACCTCTTTAGCCATTTTCAGCATACAATTTAGTGGCATTAAGAACCTTCACAGTGGTTTGCAACCACCACCACTCTCCATTTCCGGAACTTTATCATCACCCAACACAGAAACTCTATACCTATTAAATAGTAACTCCCCACGCCTCCCCACTCCAGTTCCCCACTTCTCCCCACTCCAGCCCTTGGCAACTAACATTCTACTGTCTGTCTGTACGAACTAATCATTCTAGGTACCTCGTGTAGTAGAATCATAGAGCATTTGTCCTTTTGTGTCTGCCTTAGTTCTCTTAGCACAATGTCCTCATGGTTCACTCATGTTGTGGCACTGCAGTCCTTTTAAGGGCAGAGTAATACTCCATGGCGTGTGTACACAGCACCTCGCTCACTCATTCACTCATTGATAGACCTTTGAGTTGCTACCACCGTTGATTATTGTGGATAATGCTCCTATGGTGTGTAAATATTGTCTGGGTTTCTGCTTTCAACTCTTCTGGATATATGCCTGGGAGTGGAATTGCTGGATCATATGGCAATTCTCTGTCTTGATTTCGGAGGACCCGCCGGGTGGTTGTCCGCAGCACCTGCACTTACGCTCCCAGCCCTGCGTGGAGGTCTTGATTTCTCCGTGTCTTTGTTAATAGCCACCTTGATGGATGCGAAGTGGTATCTCATTGTGGTTTGGATTTGTATCTATTTAGTTTTAGTGCTCACAATAATCCTCTGAGGTGAGCATTATCAGCCCCTGACTTTAGTGATATGGAAACTGAGTCAACAAACCTGCCCAAGGTGACTTAAGACAGTGGAGTGACAGGACCAGGCTATGTAACCGCGTCATCTACAATGGAAGTACCTATGTAAAGAAATTCTGTGGGTGACTTTTCCATAGAGAAAAACCTTTTGTTAAGTAGACATGACGCGTTCATCTTTTTCTAGGTCCAGATGGTCCTAATTTGCTTAAATTGAGGTCACCCTGCCTTGTACCACCAGTGGGCTTTAAATTTCTGCAGCCTTTCTTTTTTGGTTTTTCTAAATGTTTATTTATTTTTGACAGAGAGAGAGAGAGAGACAGACAGAGAGAGAGAGAGAGAGCATGAGTAGCAGAGGGGCAGAGAGAGAGGAAGACAGAGAATTTGAAGCAGGCTCCAGGCTCGGAGCTCTCAGCACAGAGCCTGATGTGGAGCTCGAACCCATGAACCATGGGATCATGACCCGAGCCAAAGTCGGACGCTTAAACGACTGAGCCACCCAGACGCCCCTGCAGCCTTTCTTACAATATGGTAGTACTGGCTGCCTGGGTGGCTCAGTTGGGTAAGCATCTGACTTCAGTTCAGGTCATGATCTCACGGTTCGTGGGTTCGAGCCCCACATCGGGCTCTGTGCTGGCAGTGTGGAGCCTGCTTGGGATGCTCTCTCTTTCTCCCTCTCTCTCTGCCCTGTCCGTGCTGTCTCCCTCTTTCTCTCAAAATAAATAAATAAACTTAAAAAAAAAATATGGCAGAGCTGTGCTTCCGTCAGAGAATCCTTCTATTTTTTTATTCCCCACATGTCACCAAGAATTTTGTTAGTATTACTGAGGGCCGCCATGATGGCCTTCAAGAACAGGGACTTCTATCACTGTCACAGCTGGACTCCGGGAGACACGCCTGTGAGGCCCCCGATAACAGGTGCCGCATCCTGACCACACCCCAGTAGTTAACTCACCCTCGGCTGCAGGGGCAGGAGGGGAGTCTGGAGGCAGGGAGGCCAGGACTCACGACTGCTCTTCAGGGTCCCCCAAGAGAGAAGGTGTAGGGCACATTCTTTCCTCCCACCTGCAATGAATGCATCCTGGAGAAATTCTTTGTAGTCAAAAGCGTCATATAATAAAATACCTGTATACTTCGTATATTCACATTTTGGAAAATATACCAACAGGACGAAAGCCACTTTGGAATCCATCAGCGGAAGACCGTTTTAGACTGCAAGGTGATTGCTGTGGAAAACCCTGCCTTGGTGTGTGTGGGTGGTGGAGGAGTTCCTCCTGTTCCCGTGCTACGCTGGTTTGAGCGGAGAGAGAGAACCCCATCCCCCACAACCGGCTGTACTCAGGTCCGCTGGGAGGGGTGGGTTGTGCTGCCCATTCGAAGCCAGAGAGCTTCCCGAATAGAGGCTGTTATTCATCCTCGATCCCGAGAGTCCCAGGGGAGCCAGAAAATCATTAAAAAAAACTTTACCCTAACGGTAGGAAGATAGGCAGAAGTTGTGGGACGGTGGAAGCTGGGAGCAGAACTGGAGGAGCTTAGAACCTTCTGTTTTCCCGGAGAGGTCATACTCTCTGTTCTCATCTTGTTTTACAAGCTGTTAGAGCAGAGCCTGGGTGGCTCAGTCAGTTGGGCGTCTGACTTCGGCTCAGGTCAACTCTCACGGTTCATGAGTTCAAGCCCCGTATCGGGCTCTCTGCTGTCGGGCGCAGAGCCTGCTTCAGATGCTCTGTCCCCTGTCTCTGTCTCCCCTCTCTCAAATACCTCACATTTCAAACGAATCGTAGGATACAACCCCTTTCTAGTGCTTCCCTCCCAACACACTCATCCAAACGGGTATTTCTTAAGCTGCTCAAAGCCCGACCGTGAGTGTGCTCAACTTGCTAAGATCACTGGGACCACAGCCTTCTGGATTCTGCTCCCAGGACGGTTGGGTGAGTCTGTGGTGCAGGTAGATGGGCGGCCACCCCAGGGCCCCACTGGCTGAGTGACTTTTTCTGAGGTGAGTTACTTACTCTGTCACATGATGCCACAGATCGGTAACTCTGCTTGCGACCCGTCAGCCATCGTTGGAACCAGCCATTGTTACTTTGCCAGCCCATTGGGAGCGCTGGCGAGTTTGCTTTATTAGTGCCGTCCATTCTGGTGGCTCCTCAGGGCCGGAATTGAAATAAACGAGGCGTGCTGTTGTTACATTACGTTTTTGATTCCTTCAAAGAGGAGGGAGACAGATGAAGGCAGAATAAACAGTTTGCTCGGGTCTCCTTAAATGCCCACAATAAGTTGGCAGAGACCGGAGGTGGGGTGAGGGGGGAGGGAAGGGGGGGGAACGGAGGCACAATCTGCATTTCCTCATATTCTCAATTAATTCAGCCTAAAAGTATCACTCTTATTCAGCAGCAGTTAAAATAGGCTGTGATGAGAGCATGACAATTTCCAGCTAAACTAGAGGATAATTAGAAATGCCCTGTAGCAGGCAAGTCAGTGCTTCAATTTATTTGCTGTTTATTACCGAGTCCCTGCCCCTCGGGTGTAATGACTGTAAAACCTCGCCGGCAGCTTCCCTGGGTTTGATTTAGTGCCGTAAATGGTGCTCAGAGAGTAGATTAAGCTGGAATGTGATCAAACCTTATTTGCAATCCGATTATACAAACTGCTCCTTGCACTGACCAGATTGAAGTAATTTCCCTATAGAAACGTTACACTCACTTTGGTGTAAAAATGATTAACATTCCCTGACTGTAGGTCAGCCTTTCACTTCTACTGTAATTCTTTATCAGGCAACATGCCCATCTTTCTCTTAGGTTTGTCGCGTTCGTGTACTGTGTGGTATTTAACCAAGGCATAGCATCTCGGCCAATTTAAAAAAAAAAAATTATAAGTAACCTCTCAGGCTTATGGTGATGAATGATTACAATAAATAAACACTCAGAAAGAAGCAGATTAATAGCATATTTCCTTCCGGCTTGATTGTTGAACATTATTGACACACTTAATGATCTAGTGGAGAACGCTCATGGACCTCCACAGAGATCTCCATATCCTTTTGGAAAGGGCTATCGAGGTCCTTGGAAGCAAGCGGTACACGGGCAGGGCTTTAACTGCAGAAGGGTGTGATTTGGGGACCAGTGTTAATCTCTGAGCCACCCTTCAAAAAGTATTTAAACACCAATGGCTACTACTAATCCTTCCTCTTTTAAATAATCATCCACGTAGGGTGTCTGGGTCCCCAGGAGTCTCTCCTCCACCTCCCTTTACCGTATCAGGATTTCTGGATGTGAATACAGTTTTCATACAATTAGCCTCTGGTAATGAAATGCAACCAACTCCGTGCTGAACACTGAATGCAGACCCTAGGCTCCTCACATATTTTTGTGACAATCAAAGGAAATACTTGAGTCTGAAATTCATTATCATAGCCTAACTCCCATACCCGCAATAACATGTTTTGTTGTACAACATATTTAAGCTGATTTTCTTCAGACATTTTCGGCCTTAACCCTTTAATAACCATGCACTCTATAAATACGTTCTTGGGCTTCAGCTAGATCATTGAAAAATGCCAGGACAGCAGAGGTTAATTATCTTGGGGAGTATTTCTGAGCGATTTAAAAACATGCAGATGGCATTAAATGAAAGGGCTACATTTAGATAAATTCTTTGTAGAGCATTTTGGGGGGAAATGTAAATGGTGCATCAATTACACCCAAAGTCGGTGCAGATTGGAGGAAAGAACTGTTTTTCTGTATTTTCTCCCTGCTCCAAAAGACTTTATTTCTCGAAGTCAGGAACCTTCAGGGTAACAAAACCATCGCAATTTTTAACGGGATTGCTAATTTTCTTTGGAATTTACAATCTGCAGGCTGTGTGGGCAATAACGTCAGACAGCTGGACCCAAAGCTTCAGAAGCAGGTTCGTACATTGTTTTCTTTCTAGGAATCAGGGAACATTTGGAAGGCAGGAAGTACAATACCGTGCAACTGAATCTGACCTTTCCCAAACGGCGTGTATGTGCATGGGTGTACGTAACAGGCAGAGTTTATATTAGCCATCGAGAGTCAGCAAATCAATAACAAGGAACGCCTTCTCGATTTCCCATCTCCTTCTCATAGCAACGATTTGTTAATGAATTAGAAATGAATTAATAATTCAGAAGTTAGGTCTGCTAAAAGGCATTCTAAAATCTGTTCTTCGCTTTATTTGCTATAAAAATAATACTATTGTAAAGTCTGAGAAACCACTCGAAATTAAAACCCACTGGAAGAACCTATTAACACTCCACGAACAAAATGAACCCTGCCTGGTGGCTTTTAGAAATGGCAACAACAGCAAGTAAGCAAACAGCCCTGACCTCAAACAAACCTCTGAGCGACCACCTCTGTCCACTTACATTTGGGGTCTGACCCGCAGAACATGTGGGAGAGACATCAAGTCACACTTGAGCAGCTATTGCCATGGCCCCCTGCTGCAGAGCACCTGCACCCCCAAACTGCAGCGGCCCCGGGCGCGCAGGGCGGCCAGCTGTCTTCTCCAGCCGTCGTTGGTGTGAACAAGGATTGGGAGCCCAGGGTGCCTTGTAAACCTAGTCTTGCGGCAGAAACAGTCTGGTGGCAGACCGGGGAGGTTAGGGCGGTTCTCTGTGCACCTGCGGCTTTTGGGGAGAGACAGGGAAGGCGACACTGCCTGGTGAGCCAGTGTCCACGCACAGTGGACCTGACCTGAGCTTGGAGGGGTGGGGCTTGGGGCAGCCAGCCTGCCCGGAAACACAGAGATGTTGTGCCCAGGTAGCCTGGGATGGAGGTTTGCAGCTGTCCAGAGAACCAACTGATGCACTTGGACAGCTAGACTCCCCTCTCTTGCCCTGTTCTTGTCTCACCAGGAGCCTCCTCGATAGTCTTCTTTGAATGACCAGGTTCTTTTTGTGTGTGACACTCTTAGAGCCCGTAACCTTTCCTAATGTGAAATCTGCAGAATAAGAATTTGTAAAAGCTGGTGAAGAAAATCACGCATTATCAAGGAGAATCCGGGGGACGTGGTTCTTAATGCCTCATTTCAGGGCTACTCCGAATACTTGAAATGTTTCCTGGATGTTTATTCTTAAATTACCCCACCTTGAGGGAAAATGCAAGGTTGGGACAAGACGTGAAATTTATCTCAAATGTGACAGCTCCAAAACTATCTTATGAGTAATGCTTTGTTGGCATAAATAAAATATTTTCACATTGAATATAAAGGACAGGGTCTGTTTCTACTTCTGCCCCATGTCCCAGAGGCCTTCCTGTTTCATGTTATGCATTTTTTACAAAGCGTGCTGACTGGCTAATTTTGCAGTGCCATGTATAAAATAAGTAGCATATGTATTGTTTCCAACCTATAAAGTCCAGTATTCAAATGTCATAAAAATCACGGATTTGGGAAACATCCACATAATAGTATTTAGTTTCTGATTTTTCATACTATCCAACTAAGAAAACAGATCAGAGGTTGTGATCCATTGAAGTGACTTAGATGTTGCTATTGGAAGATGGCTTCTCATAACTAAACCTTTAAAAATAATTACCGGGTGAAAAAGAGGAATTATTATGAAAATACACGAAGTTGGGCACCATCTTACATGTATGATAAAATTAGAATTAGACCCTACTGTCTTTGCCCTCCAGGGGTACTCTGATATAATCATCCAAACAATATTCTAGGGACTGCTTTCACTTTTCAAAACACAACTCCTGTCTGCCTGTCCCTGAACTTGACGGCACAACGGCATACCCTGAACATAACCATTCACAAGGTTTCTCGCAAGCCCCGAGAGGTACACAGAACGTACACCTGCTCAACCCCTTTAGATGTTTCAGACCTGTGACTTTTGCAGATGACCCTCATTCCTCTCTGATGGCCGGTGACACTAGAACAAGTATAAATTAGTTTTTGAAACAGTTTCCAATTATGCGAGACATTTAATTTTTTAGTTCTAGTGCCCATTCATCCCTGAATAAAAGTAGGCCAACTTATTATACAAAATAAAACTGATTTTCCAGAAACAAAACAAAACAAAAATAGAGGAACAGGATTTTTCTCTCTGTCTCTCTCCCTGGCTCTCTCTCTTTGCCTCCTCCTTTCCTTCTTTCTCTGTTCTTCCCTCCATCCCTATCTGAACCTATCTGGATATGTGTTAAGTCTGCTACACACAAAACAAAACTTTGTAAAACAGCAGATGACAGGAATAAAAAGAATAGGAAGATCCAGGCAAGTGTTTTAGTGTCAAAGGCTTAGGAAGTGTAAAGAAAAATAAAGGTAGGGTCCAAGGTGCTATTTCTGCAAAGGCCTTTACACACACACTCTGGAGCCCTCTGGCAGAAGTCAGCAGTGTGGATGAACCGCAGAACACAACTACTTAACTGGTACAGAAATTCTAGGGGCGCCTGGGTGGCTCGGTCGGTTAAGCGTCCGACTTCGGCTCGGGTCATGATATCACGGTCCGTGAGTTCAAGCCCCACGTCAGGCTCTGTGCTGACAGCTCGGAGCCTGGAGCCTGTTTTGGATTCTGTGTCTCCCTCTCTCTCTGCCCCTCCCCTGTTCATGCTCTGTCTCTCTCTGTCTCAAAAATAAATAAACGTTAAAAAAAATTAAAAAAAATAAAAAGAAAAAAAAAAAAGAAATTCGAGCCCACGTTTTCTGGCTTTCCTGCACATTATTTGTGATGATGGCTGTTCAAACTAGCATCGTGGGTGTCTTTTCTTTTTTTTTTTTAAATTTTTTTTTTTCAACGTTTATTTATTTTTGGGACAGAGAGAGACAGAGCATGAACGGGGGAGGGGCAGAGAGAGAGGGAGACACAGAATCGGAAACAGGCTCCAGGCTCTGAGCCATCAGCCCAGAGCCCGACGCGGGGCTCGAACTCACGGACCGCGAGATCGTGACCTGGCTGAAGTCGGACGCTTAACCGACTGCGCCACCCAGGCGCCCCTGTGGGTGTCTTTTCTTAAAAACAACAGAGGCTGTGTAATGTGGACATCTGTATAACGTCATGAAATGTAGGTGACACAGAGCAACTAAAATGACACTCATTTCTTCCAGACCTTTTGTCCACATCGAATCTGGGCCTGTGAGGCTTAGTTTGAACTTGGAATTTTCCACATGGCTTTTCCTCGGCCACCCCTCCAGTTCCTTGCCTGCTCTGCCACAGGTTTAATCCTCCCTGGTACCGGTGCGTACATGAGGGATATGCATGTATCTTTAGCTCTAATTCTGTGGCTCTTTTGAATATCTCTGCCACCGTCACATTTTCATCCTGCAGTGGAGTCAAAGTGATGGCTTTGAATGATGACATTGCTAGACCTAACGGTTGTTCGAATGAAAGTCCGGTGTCTCTTCGTGGTTTTGACCACTCTTGGGAGGACACCATGACGATATTAGCTACATCTGTGGCAGATTTCTGCTTGGGTTTTGGAGATACTTTGGTCATAATGTTACCAACGGGGAAATGGAGATGTCAGAAGCCGTGCCAGGAATCACACCCACACATCGTTCTGATTTGTTCTGTTTGTTTAATGTACCCTCTTTAGTAACCAGGCCATTTCAGGACTTCCTGATGCTGTTGCTAATGGGCTCCTTTGGCAAGCTGGGATAAAATTCAATTTTGGAATTTGGGTGATAGGCATCAGATGATACGGCACATACAGCATTCCACTTAAAAACTGAGGGCTGACTTCCTAATAAGCACTGTGCCATCTTTTTTGGAACCTGCCTTGCATACAGCTTCATGGAGGTATTTGCCAGGCAGAGGTACAAGAATGGCAAGCTCTAGTTGATTTTCAATTAGGTTGGAGTGATTTGATACTAACGGGAGAGAAGGCTTGGGCCCCATCCTGTCGTAGCCTGCCCTCCGGGACAGCCTGGCCTGCCATCCTTCTCGACACTGGCATTTTGTGCCTTTCCGGGGTCTCCTCTCTAGGGGCAGCGGCAAAGGGAAGTTGCCGAGGAGGCTGCACAGATGGGGAAACGCATCTCCCAATTGGAACAGCGCTGGGCTGGCTCCAAAGGCCGAAAGATGCTGCGAATGGTCCTCCCAGATGCAGCTGCAGCTGGGGGTGGACAGCCTGGTACTTGCCGTGCTGTGTTAACTGCCAGGACGGGCCGGCCAGCTGCTGCCCAGCAACGCAGAGCCACGGAAGGACTGAAAACACCTCCCCTCACCCACATTTCTGCAGAGCACTTACCTAAATCCTTCCTGCCGGCGGCTTCCTCAAGACACAGCAGCAGCCTCCCCTGGTTCCCCTGGTCCCTGAACTGCCTGGCCAAGGGACACACGTGCCCTTGCTCCCAGGCCGGCATTTGATCCCCAGGCCCAAATCCTGCAAGTCTGTCCAAATGCTACCGAAAGCAGAAAAGTCACGAAATGTATTTGGGTCCAACTTATTTCATGTAGGCAAAGTCCAGAAGGGTTCTTTGGGTTTATCTAAGCTACCACTCTTATTTTCCAGAAGGGAAAATTGGACCCATTGAACTAACTGGGTCAGAAGGCACAATACTGGTTTGTGTCAGAAGCAGGTCTGGCATCTGTGTCTCCCGATCCTTGTGATTTGCTTTTTTCCCCGAGGAAAGCTTGGCAATTTGGTTCACAGGGTATTTCTCTGCCTCTAGACACTGAACCTCAGGAGAACACCTACCCCTTCATCACCTAACATGGGGTCAGTTATTCAGAAGGGATTTGTAACATCCCCCTAAATGCTGGACACTTTATGGCATGTTGACCCCACAGCTGTGGCCAAGGCCGGCACTGTCCCTGCCTGCACCTAGCCCACACCCTATAATAGCTTTTCAATAAAGAATTTTTCAACAAAAGAATATAGATTACTTTTTTTTTTTTTAGCCTGCCTACGGTATGGGCAAACTACCATATTTTGGTATTGGCTGACCCATTGGCAAAATAAAAACAAAACTAAACTTGAAGTGGAAAATATTTAAATCCATTGGTTTACTCTAGTCTGTCCTTAGTTCTTTTTAGAAATTGTTGGTGGGACGCCTGGGGTGGGTCAGTCGGTTAAGCGTCTGACTTCAGCTCAGGTCATGATCTCGTGGCCCGTGAGTTCAAGCCCTATGTTGGACTCCACACTGACAGCTCAGAGTTTGGAGCCTGCTTTGGATTCTGTGTCTCCCTCTCTCTCTGCCCCTTCCCAGCTTGCACTCTGTCTCTGGCTGTCTCTCTCTCTCTCTCAGAAACGAAATAAACGTTAAAAAAAAAAGAAATTGATGGTGATGTGCTGCCAAGCAACACAATATAACAAAAGACCGTTGTAACTGGTTTTTATTTTTATTTATATTCTTTTTTATTTATTTTTTTTTTTTTGAGAGAGAGACAGGTTGCAAGTGAGCGAGGGGAAGAGTGAGAGGAAGAGAGCGAGAGGAGGAGAGAAGCAGGGCTCAAGCTCACTCAGTGTGGAACTTGAACTCACGAACCATGAGACCATGACATGATCCAAAGTCAGACGCTTAACGACTGAGCCACCCAGGCACCCTATAACTGGCTTTTAAATGTTTGTTATTGAACTCGATTGTTTTTAGAATTATATTGTTTTTCAGCTACTATAGCATTCCTCTGTAATGAGGGTTGCTGACTGCTGGATAAAGGCAGCCCGAGATTAAGAATAAAAATAATTAAATGTGGGTGGACGGGAGAGCTGGATGTCCTTTGCTGCATTCAGTAAGAGTGCTGAGTTTCACTCAGTAGGTCCTGTCTGCTAATGGCTATGTCCAGGGCAAATGAGGTACCTACGTGTATCTATAGGGTCAGGCTCAAAGTCCCATGGTCTTCTTCGTGCAGTCTATTTCCTCCACCAAGAGCAGGAACTGGATTGGCGGGAGCCCAGCATGATTGGCTGTGGTTGGAAATGGGGCACAGGGAGCGGGCCATATCTGCATGTTCGTGTGATAAGTGCATACAGGCTTTGTACACAGTGTCCTTTACAACAAGATGTGTATCTCTATTTGGATGGGGTTGGGAACATAAAACAGAAGAGCAGAGGCACCCTACAATCCTTCAATCTAGCCAGGGACATAGCCCTACTGTGCTTGAGCGGATTCCAAAGACTTCTAGATAATTTACTGCATTAAACACAGAGATGATGGCTTCTCCCTTTTCATATGAAAAATTTAAGGGTATATTTCATGATTATTCCTTATTTCGGTAATGGACTTACAATGGATATCTGGAATTGACTCAAAGGAAATCATTAAGGAGACATCTGTCCTACAAAGCTTTTCTACTGGTGTTCCAGGTGCCCAGTGCCCCTAAGGGGTCTGCCCCAACTTCAGTTGGAGTGGCCTGTTCTTCCTCAGGCCCAGTGGCCGCTAGCTAAACTGAGACAATCCGTTGTGTTAATGGGGGAGGTGGTGATAGCAGAATGCTGATGAGGAAGTGCATCAGAAGGAATCCTCCCTCTGGCTAGCACACTTACCCCTGGAGAAGGCTGTCCAGAGCCAAAACTCTCATTAGAAGACGTTACTCTAATGGGGGTTATTTCTGGGACCGGGACTAGATATCCTCAGTCTTCAAATCACACCCCAAAGATAGCTGCAAACTCTTTACTGCATGTATGGAGCAGACGAATCACTCCGATGAAGGTAGATAACACGCATGCGTGTGCGTGTGTTTCTTTAGAAGATACGGCTGACAAGTTTTTATGTTTAAAATCAGCTTGTAAGGTAATCCTATTCTCGCAGGCTTTGATGGGATTTGCCTCTGTTTGCGGAACTGGGGAGAGAACCTTCTGGGTCTCCCTCCATATACCTATGCCAAGTTCAAGCCTTTGTCATCATGGTCCTTCTATAAGGCAAGGTGGTTGGAAGAGAGGAGCTCCTGGCATCAGTAGCCATTTCCTCCAGGAAAGTGGGGCAGAGGAATCACCCCCTGTTTTCTGGAACTTGTCCCTGCTCCAGCTTGTTCTACTTAACACCCAGGGTCAAGGTGTTTTGGGGGCTTCACATGGAATGAGGCCAGATGACACATTCATCGGCAGAGCCATGGAGTATGTGTTTAGGGAAGAAGCCACCCTTCCTCTGCGACGACAAGCACAGCAGAGCCCACTTCTCACTGTCAAGTAGGCTGTTATGGCCTTGAATGCCCTTTACCCTTTTCCATAGAGCTTAATGTATTGGCTAGGTAGGCCCAGGGGAAATGACTCTAAAAAGTGGGTTTGCGAGCTTTTCCATTAGGAGTGCATTCTACAGGTAAGTTACTTAGGAAACTGCCAACTTGTCTTTAGGCTTGTTTTATAAATTTCTGAGAAGAAACAGCTGTCTGTATTCTCTCTGTCCAAAATGCAAAAGCAAATGGTCTTACAAAGAGAGACTTCTATGGGCAAGTAAATTGCACACTGCAATTTGGGGCAGCGTTTTCTTGTATTTCTGCGAATTCTCTGCGTTCTCAGATAAATTGCAGAACCTTGAAATTATGGGGAAATAGAAAATTGCATGAATCAACTTTTCCCTGTAAGGTGAATTTTAAAATACCCATCACAGTCTAAGCAAGCCAGGCGAAAACCTCCAGTGAAGTATTTAAAAGACTTATTGTAGTCCATCTAAGAGATGCTGGAGGTCATTATCCAGGGATAAAGAACACATTTAATAAATAATTACAATTGTCTTCTCCCTGGAATTACAGATGTCGTGCCCATATGAGCCCCTTCTCCCATTTTATCCTTGCTGAGTTATCAATGCTGACTGAAATATTCCTTATGTGAGAACATCATATAAAAATGCTCAATCATTTCTTTAAACAACATCAGAAAAGTTTAAAATTACCATCATAGTCTGACCCTGCATTCAGCTCCTACAAATACATGCAGAAAAGCATACAGATTGTGAGTGTCCAGTCTGATGGATTTCTACAAAGTGAAAACACCCATGTAACTATTAGATCAAAAAAGAGAATGTTACTGGAACCTTATGCCCTCTCAGTTGTTACTTGCCAAAAGTACCCGCTGTTCTGACCCCTACCACCATAATGCATTGGTTTTGTACATTTTTGAACTTCACGTAAGTGGAGTCATACAATATGGCTTATTTCACTTAGCCCTAAGTTTGTGAGATTCATTCATATTGTATCGTGTGGCCGTGGTTAATTTTCACCAGTTTATTATGCTAATAAATCACAATTCATTTATGCATTTTACTGTTGATGAATGCTGATGTATTTCCAACTGTATTTTCAACTTTTGGAATAGTGTTGCACGAACCTTACAAAGCATTCTTTCTGCACATGCATGTACACATTTCCACTGGGTATATTCCTAGGAGTGGAATTGCTGGATCATGAATTATGCATACAACCAGCTTTAGTAGATACCGTCTAACAATTTCCCCAAGTGCTAAACCAGTTGACATTTTCTCCAGAAGTGCATGGGAGTTCTGGCTGTTCCACATCCAAGCTCCACATTCCAAATTCTCCATTTTGAAACCAGTTGTCATTCCAGTGGGATATGTATATAGTATCACAGTGTGGTTTTAATTTTTATTTCCCTGATGGATAATGAGGTTGATCAACTTAGATGTTTATTTTAGCCCTGGGGCTCTTTTTATTTTGTGAAGAGCTTATTGAAGTCTTTTATCCATTTTGTAGAAATTTGAGTTGGCCATATATATATATATATATATATATATATATATATATATATATTTGAAAGAGCTCTTTAAATATTCTGACTATAAGTCTTTTGTCAAATATATTAATTGGAAATATTTTCTCTTCACTCTTAGAATGGGTGTCTTCAGATGAACCATAGTTCTTAATTTGAACGAGGTCCAAACTATTAATATTTTTTTATGTTTCATTTAAGAAACCGATACATGGGGCGCCTGGGTGGCGCAGTCGGTTAAGCGTCCGACTTCAGCTCGGGTCACGATCTCGCGGTCCGTGAGTTCGAGCCCCGCGTCGGGCTCTGGGCTGATGGCTCAGAGCCTGGAGCCTGTTTCCGATTCTGTGTCTCCCTCTCTCTCTGCCCCTCCCCCGTTCATGCTCTGTCTCTCTCTGTCTCAAAAATAAATAAACGTTAAAAAAAAAATTAAAGAAAAAAAAGAAAGAAACCGATACCTTTCCAAAACCAAGATACTCTTCGAAGCTCTCTTCTAGTACTTTTATTGTTTTAATTCTTTTCATTTATATCTAAAATCAACTTGAATGGACATGATGTGTATGACGTGAGGTAGTTAGCTCTCAAGATTCCATTTTTCTATGTAGCTATTCAGTCAATTTGAATTCTACTTACTCTTGGCTTATTGGCTTTGTGGCTTCACTTCTAGCTTTGTCCACTTCCCAGGCAGTCACTCTTCTATTTTGAACTCTTTTCTTTCTGCTTTACATTTAAACTCCCTGCAAGAGGCTCTACCAACCACCGCCCCTGTGTTAAACCCATCATTTGGGCAGATTTTTTTTCTCAGGTGGAAAGTGTTTCCATAGTTGTGACAAATAAACCATAGGAATGTAAGATGTTAACAACAGAGGAAACTGGATGAGGAGTGAGTGAGAATTCTTTGTACTCTCTTGGCAATTTTTTTGGTAAATCTGGAACTATCCTAAAATCAGAAACTTGTTCAAAAATTCTGCCTCTCTAAAAGAGGTCACAAGAATCGAGCCAGCATCTGAGTACAAGTTTGTCCTTGTTTAATTGTTCCGCAGTTAAAAGACTTGAAGCTCAAGTTGGATGTTCATCTATTTTTAAAACTTGCTTTCTTCCCCAATGAAGGATGCCCATTTACAGAAGCAACAAGCAAAGAGCAGGTGTTTGGCTCCCCTATACAGGAAATGCTGGTCAAATCTTAATATGTGGTATGGAATTAAACCTCTGGACACATAGGATCATTGATTTGGGACCATGTTCCCACTGTATTGCTTAATCACCATCATGACTCCATTCAGCAGCCATGATTAAGAAACCCTGTGGCATTGACAATAGTAGTGAAGAAGTGGTTTCTTCCCACAGCCATCCTGAGTTAGAGATTTATCTGAACCATGGCCTGCAGCTTTCTTATCAAAGTATAATTCTAGACAGCTAGTTCTGATAATGCTCAGGATCCTGACACAACTGCTTTCTCCAGTAGTTAATAAGGATTTCATGCAGCAACTTAATGTTTATTAAGTCCTTATATTGTGGTAAGCATTGGCCTATATCTTAAGTGTCCAATCACAGAGCATGTCAAGGATGGCCAAGACACAAGCTCTCTGAGGATGACTACATTGTAATGTTGTTTTGCTCCCTAAGTATCTCGAACGTACCATGTCATAAAAACACTCAGTGGGGAGACATCAATGCTATGGGAATGACTGTGCCATGCAGTGGGAAGAGGAGGGGCTTTGGTGTTGGATGGATCTGGATTTTAGTCCTAGCTCTTAGTAACTAGTTCTAGTCCCAGTAACTTGGGCAAGTTACTTAAACCCTCTGAGTCTCGGTTGTCCTAGCTGGAAATGTGTGTCCTAATATCTCCCTGGGAATACTGTTGTCTGGATTGGAGAGGGGATTTGATATGTCAGATACATCATAACCTTTTAGGAAGCTGTTCTTTAAGAGTACTTACCAATAGACCATGAACTGTGTTAGGAGTTTATGTAGATGACTAAAGCATAACTGTTAAAAAAACAGTGAGTGTCTTCTTTAAGAGTTTCCAATTTAGTAGTGCACAAGAATAATGACCAATCAGTGAACTCAGTAGAGAATGCAACTAGCTCTGAGTGGCTACATAGTCACTGCCATTACAGTGGGCATAACTAATGGGTGGGGAACTATAGTAGAACATTATCACCCGCTAATAACTGAACACGGTTTCAGTTATTTGAGCAAAGAACTGCCATCATAGACTCATGGCCCTGGGACAATGGGCCCAAGATGGGTGGCTGGTATAAAGAGATGCCTGAACTTCACCCCAAAAGATGTGTCCTAAAATAGACACTGTCTCTTGCTGCTGCCTCTCATGCACTGAAAGGAAGGAGATGAGGAAAAGGGCATGGTTTGAGTGTGTGTGTGTGTGTGTGTGTGTATGATAATTTATTCATTCATTCCTTCAACAAATATGTATCAGGCTCCTTTCATGCATCTTGCACTGAGCTAGATAATGGGTATTCATTTGCAATCAATACACTGATCAGGCCAGACAATGTCTGTTGTGCTGTTGATAAATAGACAGACAGTAAGAAGTGCTATGAAAATTGCCTAAGATGAACTGTACCTGGCTTAAAGATTTTCTGATATCTAGCTCTCACTGTGTAACTGAAAGGATACTGAGCAAATATTGACTGAGTATCTCCCAGTCATGAATCGAGAATGAATGGGTGTGGATAATGGTGCCCACTGAATAGATTGGTTGAACCCCCTGAATGAATGGGCCTTCCCTGAAGGCTATGGAATTTGATGGAAACCGAAATGGACTGAGAGTCCAAAAGGATATTTAACATGCTGCCCATTTGCCATATTAGAGCCAGGCTTCCGAAGCTAAAGCACCAGGAACAGTTGAATAAATCATTCAGACTACTTTACTTTCTCTCAGCACTCGGCTCGTCTCTCTCGTGCCCTCTTTCCTCCTGAGCCACAATCACTTTTGCTTAAATTGCTTAGAAAAACTGCCCAACTTTTCCATTTCCTTTGACTACAGAAGTGTGGTCCGTCAGACTTAACCAGTTTCTAGAACAATTTCTTTTGTCTGTTCCCTCAATAAATGCTAATCCAGCTCAACTATTCTATATCATACATTAGTGTTTGGGGCAACTAAACTCTAGGTAGAAATCTGAGGTCACAATCAAACTTTAAGTTAATAATGTTGTTTTTTTATACGGAAAATAAATATTAGTCTATGAAAGTTAGTTCTGATAAAACATTAGCCACTAGTTACAGGAAATCATCCCAGATTTTGTTACAGTAGTACTTTCACACACACACACACACACACACACATGCACACACGCACAAATGTAGAAGTAATATGTCTTTTCTCAAATAGTTACTGATATATTACTTTGCTTCTTTAGAATATCAACTAGCCTTGTGTAGCAATTTTATGATACAGATTTTTCATAAGCATTTAATAAACCATGGTTAAGAGTTTTGGATATGCACAGTTTGGTTATTAGAGGAAAAAAACCTGGCTTCTAGTCTTTAAGCAAACTCAACTTCAGTCCCCACATTATGATGACCAAGTCCTTTTATAACCACAAAATTCTATTATTTCTAACACATGGCAACCTGCTAAAAATTGAGTTACCTAGAATAAAATCTGACAGAGCTCTTCAAAAAAAGCCATAGGAAAAAGAAAAAATCATGTTTGCTATAAATCAATTTAGGAAGCCTAACATAGCCCAAAAATTTCAAAAAATTTACTCATAACTCTTACATATTTGTAATATATCATTACATTTTGTGTTAATTATTATAGCTAAAATTGCATAGAACCGTTCCGTAGAGCAATGTTACATTTGTGAAGGGAATAATTATTTTAAACGGTTACTTCGTCAAGATGCAACACAAACTTTTTTAAAAAGGTATGAAGAACTTTATTTAATAAGAAGAAACTCCAGGCAATGAGAATGTGCACATAAAAACTAAGATCAATTGTATTCTCATCACATAACATTTCACTGGTTTCGGTTCAAATGCCTAATGCTATTATGAGTCACCAAAGCAAATATTGTTTTATTGCAATGTCTGCATAATAACACTCTTAATTATCTTCATTCCAATGACTTTTAAATTGTTGGTTTCCTTCCAGTATTTTCCAGGCCACTTTGGTCTCAACTTCTTAAATTCTCATAGATTATAAAACTTCTCCAAGAAATATAGAAAGCAAAAATTAACATTTTTTTAAATCATGTAAGTGAGATGGAGACATATATATATGAATTTTTTTATTCTTACAGCCATTGTTTTCTAAATTCTTACTCAAGCACCATAATCCGATGATATTGCTAGAAGTGCCTGTTCAGGCACAAATGTGGCTGCTTTACATGTTTGTAAGTGTGTGTAAAACACAGAGACTCATTGGCTGTCTCAAAACTGCCCCACTGGGGTGCCTGGGTGGCGCAGTAGGTTAAGCATCCGACTTCAGCCAGGTCATGATCTCGCGGTCCGTGAGTTCGAGCCCCGCGTCGGGCTCTGGGCTGATGGCTCAGAGCCTGGAGCCTGTTTCCGATTCTGTGTCTCCCTCTCTCTCTCTGCCCCTCCCCTGTTCATGCTCTGTCTCTCTCTGTCCCAAAAATAAATAAACGTTGAAAAAAAATTAAAAAAAAAAAAACAAAAAAAAAACTGCCCCACTTGTAGGTAAACTTATAATGTCTCGTGTCAAGTAGTCATTTTTTCTTCAAAGAAATCCAGGTCCCAACGGACTTGTTAAAATTAGTGTGGCACATTCAAAGAGCTCTCCAGCAGAAGAAAGCGGATGGAACCGTTCTCTATGTCTGAGTGCCGTAAAATAGGAAGAACACGGGATTTCGATTTTAAGCAATAGCAAAAGAATTCTTCCAGCATGCCAAGTATGAATGAGCTAATGTCTAATTATTTTAATACAATATAGAGAGCAACAGGGAGGAGGCACTGGACAGTAATTTTGTTGTGAATTATGTACATGTTTGAGGGAGAGGATTGGAGCACATGGTGGGGAGTAGAAGGTACGCATGACTAGATACGATGCATGAGAAGATGGTTCTGGAGGGTGTGCACCTGAAGCCAAGACATACATCTCCATTGCTTTCCCTCTTCAGTGAACTTCCAGGGTGCTTGTAGAGCCCTCGGGAGGCCATACCGGTGCAGAGGGCTCCTCCCTGGTGGCCTGGGGAGTGGACAGCCAGGCCGGCTGGGCTGTCTGGCTGCCACAGCCTGTCCTATCTTTGGGATTTGGTGGGAAGGAGGTGGCAGGCTGCTAGAAGAAGTGGAGTCCTGCTTCACCTGGGCCAAACCTTGAAGAGAATGAGGGTACGGGAGGGTCCACTTAACCAGTTCTCTCCTGGTGGGCCCCAAAGATATGTAAATGGCCATACCTTTAAAAATCATATCTGAAAAAGGAAGCTGTCCTCTGTTTCTACCTCAGCTAATTGCACCCAGCCCAGCTCCCCCAGACTTGTGTCCTTAACGATTTTTCCAGGGTATTCATTCATAGCTGTTTTATAGGAGCACACCTGTTTACATATTTGTTTCCCTGCATCACTGTGAGGCCCTTAAGGCTGGAGATGGCCTTTCTATTGTAATAGACAGTTTAGGGGATGTGTGTGTATGCACATATATAAACAATTTTTCTTATCTGGGATGATGATGATGATGGTATAAATAATGATGTTAACATATACTTATTACTTTCTATGATTCAGGCACTGGGTGAGTATTTTCTAAATATCTCATCTACTTCAACTATTATTGTTCTTATTTTAGAGATGAGGAGATGAGTAGAGGTTAGGGAATTTCCCCCAGGTCACACTCATGCAGTGGCAGAGCCGAGATTCACACGGGATCAGTTTCAGCAAGGTGGGGGCTTTCTTCTACAGCCCTCCTGTAATCTCTCATGGACCCCCAGTAGCCTCCAAATCCAATGCCGTGATGCTATGGGACAGGACGATCTCACTCGATCGTCGATTGATGACTTCCTATCTTACAGGAAGACAAGATGATGACTTCCTGTCTTACAGGAAGACAAGATGATGACTTCCTGTCTTACGGGAAGACGAGACTTATCTTCCAAAGCTAAGTGCAGATGCCTACTCCTCTTGTAGAGGGAACTTTAAGAGAGACACCAGTGACGGGCAGCCAGACTCTGGGGTCAGCCCCACTCCCTCCACGGACATTCTCTGACCAGTGGTGTGACTGCATGTGTGCGTATGTATGCATTTATATCTTCCCTGGTTTCCAGAGGGATCCTAGGCAATTTAAGGGGAATAATTCCAACAATATAGCAAAATAAAAAGTGTATTTAGGTAAGAAATAAAAAATTTGGAGTTAGGGATAAGGCTAATATAATAACCCGTGTTTTAAAATTCTGTGTACCATCTAACGTGGGCCTTAGATTTGGCTCTAATCCCGACCTGTGACATGATTCACAGTGTCCATAGTAAAACCCAGCCATTTCTGACACTGAGAGCAGGGGGAAGAAATTCTACCTAGGAAAATTGTTTTCTGTGTAGTATAATGGACAATATCCTCACCACTATCCTCACAATAGACACAGCATGAGTCTCATCATGATCTTTCTTTCATTCAGTGATTGAATAAAAGGCCATTTTCTATGCTTCACAGTTCTGCCAAGAAAATGCCTACTGGCAGCACCGAGATTCCTGTTAGGAAGGAGGAAATGCAATCTGTTCTGACACCCCCCCAAATGAACAACAGGCCTCCCATTTCTGCTCCCTCCGGTCTGATCCTGCACATGAACTTACCTGGGTGTCTGGGGCCACTGAGGCTGTGGGCTTACCCATCCCTCCCACCTAAGGGGGCTGCACAAGCCTCTTGGGCTTGAAATGGGCCCCTTCCCTTCTCAGCAGCTGGTCTTGGGATGGGGGTGAGTCGCTGTCCACAGAGAAGCACCCCACTCCCTGATTCTGTCATCTTGCTGCCCTACTGATAACCAGGAGAGCTGGGACCAAAGCAGCTTAATGGCTTAAGGCACCAGAGTCCCTACAGACGAGTCTGCAAGACCTCAATTTATTTTGCTTTGCTATCTTCAGAATGATGGGCTGTCCTGCTCTGTTGGAATGTGGCTTATATTTGGGCCACATCGTCCTCCCTCCCTAAATTCATTTTCACTTCAAGCTTTTTAGTGGTGTGTAGCGGGCTTAGAATTAGATGACTGGGGGTCCCATCCTGGTATTGCCACTCCCCTTGTCCCTCTGTGGAATATGGTGGCCTTAACTCCGCCCTCCTGGATTTAACACAATTAAATGATGCTACGTGGGTAGAAACAACCAGCACAACTCCTGGCGCCGAGTGGGGGCTCAAGGCACATTTTTTGAAAGGGAAACTTTGAGAATGCGTATTTCTCCTCTCATCCCAGCACAGCTGCAAGCTCTCAACACAATGTACACACAAGATTGATGCCGTTTCACTGGGATATTCGCCAGCAAGTTCCGGCTATGGATATACCTGATGAGAGCTCGAAGGACAACAGGCAAAGGGCATGAAAATCATTTGCCATAAAATAGTCTCTGAGAATAGAATCTGGGTGCACTTGCCCTTTTTTGTGGCCTGATTTTCAAACCCTCACTATATTGAATTGTGAGGTCAAGAGGAAGAACAGTGTCACAATTAAAATTATAGTTCAAGTTGCTACTATTAAGTTATTAACTTTTATATTTTAAAATTATAGAATAAATATAGCCTTGAAACTACCTAACCCACAGCACTGTACTTCAAAGGCAAATCTATGGGAAAGGCCACACTAAGGATCATTTTTATTGGTTTTATATACCCCAAACTTTTATAAACACATTTAATATTATAACTTAACGAGCCGAAACCAAACAACTGAACACACTGTAAAAACAGCCCTCTCTCCCCGGAAACCGATATTAACATTGTGTATGTGTATGGATAAGTTTAAAATTTTTAAATAAAAAATTACTAAACCCTAAAAGCTGGTATTTCTCACTTTTAAATTAGCAGTAGATTGTGATTTAGTTTTCTTGAGTGGAAACTGGCTCAGCTTTTAACCTTTGAAAACTTCATATTTCAATATAATAAATGCAAACTAGGTTAAACCTGAGGTGTTTTTATTCTCTTATTAGAATCTTTGTTAACTGCAAAATATAGGGCTGCCATTATGTTTTCATTAAAGCAAGTATTAAAAAAATTTTTTTTGATGTTTATTTTTGAGAGAGAGAGAGACAGGGTACGAGTGGGGCAGGGGCACAGAGAGAGGGAGACACAGAATCTGAAGCAGGCTTCAGGCTCTGAGCTGTTAGCACAGAGCCCGACATAGGGCTTGAACTCATGAACCATGAGATCATGACCTGAGCCGAAGTTGGATGCAGCATCCCAATACTGCAGATGGGAAAACTGAGGTTCCCAAAAAATTAAGTGACTTACCCATACATTTTTGGATATATCTTGAAGGTAGACCGAGTGGGACTTCTAAAAGGATTTGATGTGGATGTGCAAAAAGGGGGAATCAGGGTGGCTTCTGATTTTGGGGTTGAGCAACGGGAAGAGTGGAGTTGCTGTCTTTGGAATAAATGACTGAATGGGATCAAAATAGGAAGAAAGATGTTGAATTGGAGAAACACTTGAAAAGCCTTAAAAACTGATGGAGACAATGGTCCCTCTGTGAGTGGAACTGAATTAATAAAGTCTAAACATCTTGTCCTGAGTAGTTTGGAGACATGAATAAGACGGAATGGTGCAACAAAAGTCATCATTCTGAACAACCCCTGCAAATGGTTGGAAGTTGTATTCAGGAAACATTGCAATGTCGCCGGTAGCGTTGTCTTTAAATGGAAGGATAACAAGATTGGTATCTGTTCTATGCGCTAAGATACTATCGCAGTTGCTAACACTTGGTGATTTCCTTCATCCTGATTTGGAAAGATACCCATGACTGACAACTGCCATGCTTCCATGTGAAGTCTCTATTTCTTTAAGGAAAAAAAATACGTGTGTATTTTCTTTTATCATTACAATGAAGAGAAAGCAAAGAACTAGCAAGACCCTAGACCCCAAGATACATGACTTTTCCCAGAGAGGTAGTCTCCATCTCTGTGCTCATCTGGGTTAAGACTAACTAACCCATTCTCAGAGCCAGCTGATTAATCAAGTGCCTCATATTTGATAACCTACCGTCTCCCTTCCATTTCTGTGTAATTATGTTTCTTTAATGTTTTACGTTGCATGACTTTACCTTGTAAATAGTTCTATAATGAATGCTATAATTAGTTTAATAGCACTTTGACTACATTATATTTAAGGATGTGCCCTCCTGCATCTTTTGGAGCCATGCCAAGGAGCCTTTGTGTAAAGGTACACTTGTCAGATGCCCCCACAACAGATTAATTGAGGGGCCGGAGCATGAGGAAGGGGCGTAACCTTGTAATACAATTTAAAATACTTATCAAAGATGTAGTACTTCTCTCTGAGATACATCACCAACGGACTCCCAGGTTACATAAGGCAAACCAAGGGGTCCTTGGCAAGGCCCATGTTGCCCTGTTCTCATTGGAGACCTAAAGAAGGAGCTCAGTGGGAAGTTTGAGCCTCCCACAAATTAAGCTACAGGATATCCTCTCCCCCTTGAACCGGAAAGGGGTCTCCGGTTCGTTCTGTCATGGCTTTCCGGGTCCCTGGGATAAACAATTCCCATTTCCATCCCTGGCAGGAGAGGTCTGTGATGGTGCTGGAGAAATGCAGGCTAGGGAGAAGTTGAGTTTATTTTAGCACAGCTCTCTTAAAAACTTCAGTGCAAAGCTGCACAGGTTCACAGATATCATGCTGGTAGAGCAGTTTTCCCTTTGGGGCATGTTCTAGAAGGAATTGCTGGAAGGAAATCCTCATGAATGTCCAAATTCAATAGATCGGCCAGCCATTACTCAGGTTTATCTCTCACATGTCAGCCCATCATTACCTCTGAATTTGCCCCTTGATAAAATCTGTTTGGGTGGTGATATGTTTTCACCTAAGGAGATATTCTGATTTAAACACACATCTTCCTGTAAATCACCGTATCTTCACTTTTATGGTTTCCATGGTGCCCTATTTACAGTCTAAACTTTGAAATAAATTCACCCACTTAAGAATGGACTGTCTAGCATATGAAATCTATTTGGCATAAATGCCACTCACGGAGGAAGTGAGCCTCTCCCTACGGTTTCGTCTGATCAAAACTGGCAAATAAATCTTCTGGGTCAGTCTTTGCCTTTGGAGGCCTTAAACTTTTCAGATTTCACTTTAGTAATCTTGTGGCTATCATAGGAGAGGTGGTGTGGGCTTCCGTACAAGAACCAGACAGAGACTTTGAAAACTGAAGTCTATCTAATGACTCATTCATTCATCCACTCATTCATATATATGTGTATTCATTCAACACATATTTATTGAATGTCCCCAGTGCCAGCAAGGGGGGTTAGTAGACCCCAGTCCCGCCCCCCGATTGCCCTCAGAGGACTTCCAGTGCGGTGAAGTAAAGAGTCACATAATCTCATCAACTTTTGACATCTATAGAATAGAAATAATATTTATTTGCTATCAAGCAAGAAACACTTTTAAGTGAACAAAATGTGTTTTTGCTTCCTGCAGCTTCTTCTTTCTGAACCCTCCAATCTTTTCTGGCCTAAGGTAGGTCCTGATATCTGTGCAAGTTATATGGTCATTAAACTAAATCAGTCAAAGTCACGGCTTGAGTTACAAAGATGTATTAATAAAAAACATTACCATACGATTATTAAAACAAGAACCATAAAAGCTAGCCCTCTGGCACTCAATTTTGCTCATACACATCTCAGCTTGAAGTAAATTGTTAAAAGTTAACAATATTGAAAAATTAGTAATGTTGCGATTTAAATATAATTAAAAAAAATCTTGTACTAAATGTCCTTGGGTGATAGCACCCAAAAGGAACAGTGCACACCTACTCAGAGCTTTTAAAGGACATAATAGCTCAATAAGCTCTATTGGCAAAACAAATCAATTAAAGTTGTAAAGCGTGTCTTTGGGAAGTTAGATCCAGCATTCTTTGAGAATCTGTTTTTTACAAAAATGGATACAATGAGCAGTGAAGTTCCGAGTCCCCACTGCCGAATTTTGCTTAGACTGCCCACAGCCCTGTGATTTGTGTGCCAATGTCCTTTACAGTAGAGAAGGGCCTCTTCCTCTCATAACCACCTGAAGTGTGGGGGTTGGGGGATGGTGATATTTATTTAACAAGGTACTTTAAAACAAAGTCATAGTTGTTATTGTCAAAATATAATATAGGCAAATACTGAATGAAAACGAAAAGTGAAAATTTCCTACCTTGTCCTCACTGGTCTCACTCCAACTCACCAAGACCACTCTTAGCTGTTTGTGTCCTTCCAGGACTTAGTGAATACAAGAAAAATAGGATAATGAAATTTAAAATACCTAAGGATATATATGAAAGAAAACAAAACCTTCCACACCCTTCATATTTTAGGTTCATTTGCTAAAGGGAACCATTCTTTTTTTTTTAAGTTTATGTATTTATTTTGAGAAACAGAGAGACACAGCTGGGGAGGGACAGAGAGAAGGAGAGACAGAACCCCAACCAGCCTCCACACCATCCGTGCAGAGCCCGATGTGGGGCTAGAAGTCACAAACCTTGAGATCATGACCTGAGCTGAGATCAAGAGTCAGAGGCTTAGCCGACTGCACCACCCAGGCACCTCTAAGGGGAACCGCTCTTAACTACTTCTCTTTAATATTTCTCCTAGAGGTTACCTCCATATATCTAGATATTTTGTTCATACCCGTCTTTCTTGTCAACTGTAAGTTGTACCAAGTGACTGAGAACAGAGAGCTCACCCTAACTACTTTCTCTTCTCTTGCTCTGTCTTCCCTCCCAATGTCATGTTCATTTTTAGTCCTATTGGTTAATTTTGTCTATGAAAATAATAGACTTAATCATCTGTTCGACCCACTGGCTTTAGTCTTAATGTCTTCACTTCCTACCATGTGATTCGAAGAAATTCGAGCCCTTACCTGTCCCTCCACCTTTCTGCCTCTGCATCAACAACTTTCATGACTTTCACATTATGTTATTTCACAATAATGAAGCCTGGCTTTTCCTTTAGTTTATTTGAAAAATTCAAAACCAACAACCACTATTACCACCTACCCATCTACTGAATTGAAAAATTTCGGTCGTCATAGTTTTAATGACTCTTCTCTGTTCCTTGTGTTCTTTTTTTTTCCCGAGCATCTTAATGTTTTTAGTTAAATGGATGTAGTATCTTTTCACAACTCTAAATAGAATTTCTGAAGTGTCTCTTACCTTTGCCAAATAAGTTCTGAGATTGATTGTTGCCTTTTCCTGCCTTGTTCCTTCTTTCTGGTGCCATAATATTGAATGTTTATCGTTCATTGTCTGGTGGTCCTTCATTGTTAAGTGTCTGTCCGCCAAAATCTGCTCTGCTTCTTCCTGGTTCATGGCTAGGCTTTATTTCCCAGGTGTGCTTGCAGTTAGGTGTTTTGTCCAAGGTAATGAGCCCCCATCTGGTGGATGCTTTCAGAGCATGACCGTGACCATGACTCCTCCTTTCCCTCTTTCTCTCTTTCTGCAGGCTGGAGAGACCCTAGACACTGTGGGTTGATGATGGCTGAGCTGCCCTCCTGAAATGATTCAAGAGGCGGCTGCTGGATAGTGAGATGAACTTTGATGGTTCTCAAGCCACTGAATGTTCCGCATCTCATTACAGCTTGTGTGTCTTGGGTAGCTTCTAGTTGTCAGCACTCCTGTTTTCCCTCAAGCCCTCTCTCCCTAGAAGAAAGGACTGACTGTAAGAAATGTGTGTGCCTTTGGGGCATGCTGCCTGGCAGGCTCCCTTTAGGGTGTCTTGGCAGGAAGGGAGCTAAGTCTCTCTCTTTCTTATGCCAACACAAAGAGGTCTTAACTTTGGGTACCCACAGCCACCCTTGGTTTCCTAGATCTCCCCAAGCAATATTTTCTTACCCTTGATGGGTTGCAAGGGCCTCATCCTGATCGGTTGGAAGGCAACTCAGGCAACTCACTGGTGGTTTTTGGATCCTGCTCATAAATGGGGCCATATCTTGGCTGCATCCTGGTTCTGCTCTGTAAGGGAAGGGGTTTAACAATAGCAGCCAACAGAAAGTGCCCCCAATGAACCATGTTTTTGCTTGTGGGTCCTTCCCGTGGACCCTAACTGTCTCACTTCTGTTCCCAATTTTCCAGAAACTCATCACTCTTTCTGGTCTGATGTTTCTTCTTCCTTTTCTTTTCTCTCAAGTTCAGTTGTTCCTTTTTGTTCTTCTTTGTTGTCATCACAATGGTGTTTGGGGAGAAAGGAGAGAAAACGTTTATATTTAGTCTGCCGACTTGTGTGTAGAAGCCAGAACTCATTTTTAGAAATACAGAGAACTTTATGTGGAGAAGGAATTAGAATTCCACTCTTCTCACTGAGATCTTGAAAATTAGTATTTACGGAGCAAATTGTTCTGTAATCTTACCCATTGGACGGTAGTAGTAATAAGTACCCCAAGTGCCCCACGCTTTACTGGCCTCTACATACAAATATGGCCATCTCAACATAAATATCCAAGTTCAGGAACCTCTAAATCCTGACTTGCACATGTAGGGAAACCCAGTTCCATGGTGTTTACTCTCTTCAAAACATTTCTACTAATTTGCAAGAGGTGTTTTACATGTTTTCTTGAATCAGTATAGTTGTTTTCTGCCAAGCCAGGGCTTTGCTCCTGCTGGCCCTGACCAAACAACACCACTGCTACCTCAGGGCTCTTACGGGGGGAATTCAGACCCTCCTGGCTGGGCCACTTTGCTGCTAGTGCCAGTTGAGCTGGCATTTCACCACCTCCTTAGAGGGGACACCTGCCAATTCATGTTGGCCAGCAATGATCTTGTGAAGTTGGAAAGCAAACATTCCTTCCTTCTCTGTTGTTCTCAATTAGAAGGGGTATCTCTCACAGCAGCGTTGCTTTAGCCTTAGAATTTTAAGAGAATTTTCAGGAACGGCTATTTTCTCTAACATAAGCCAACAGTGGAACTTCTCCATTAGCACAGGTTGCCATCTTGGTGCCGATTTGCTTTAAGATTCAACATTTGGCTAATGGTGTTCTTGACCCTCGTGGTGCTGGGACTGCTGGGCGGTCTCCTATGAAGGGAGAGGGCAGACACTCCTTGTTCAGTTAATTTCTGATTGAAAAGGGGGAGGTCAGATGGGCGGTTGGGACCTCATAGTGGAGACCTGGGCCCAAGGCACTCACAGCTTTGGTGAAGAAACTCTTCCAATTCACAGGAACGACAGTTAATTCATGGCAGCAACATGTACAGAATCCCAGCCCCTCTTTAGTTCTTAGGGTCTGTTTGTTGCTCAACTTGGCTCGTTCTGAGCCTCTCCTTTCTCTTGCACAGAAACTAGCTCTGTCACCCACCCTTCTCCCAAACCGTCAGTGCTGATTCGTCTTACACCAACTGCATGTGGAGTTCAAGGGTCCCTCCATCTCCCAAAAGAACCTCCCCTGACTGCCAGGCAAGCCAGCAAATGGAAACAGATTCTGAGGGAGGTGGCGTCACACGTAGGTTCCTTAGGCTTGAAAGGAAGTTCTCTTTTTACAGACATCATTTATCCGTTCTCTTGTTATCATTTATGTATTACCAACTTTCCCTGACTCTGTAGGATAACTGAACCATAAAGCAGCTCTCAAATATCAGGAAAGCCCACTAGTAGCCAGACAGAAAGAGCTTTATTATATAAAGTGCTCCCACCTGGGCTATGAACAGGGAAATGTCTAGAATCTAAGCCTGTGCACGAATTTCCATATTGGAGCCACTATTTTCTCCATGTGGTATGGGGTTCAGTGTCAGGTGCTCTCTCCTGGGAATCAGAGTACCTAGGCTCTGTAGTAGCCAAAGACCATCCCAATAAACAGCCAGGATCCAAGGTCTGCCACACCCCCTGGGATCTTCCATTTTCAGGGAACACCCACCTCTTTCCTATTACAGTGAGCGGTAAGATATCAGAATAGAAGCGACTTCCAGTGCTAGCTCTGCCAAGCTCACTCAGAACGTCGAGAGTTTCATGCAGTCTTTTCAGATCTCCATGTCTTCATCAATAAACTGATGGACTTGAACTAGATCACTGGTTTTCATCTCTTAAGCTACAAACCCTTTCTTCAGACAAAATCATTTGTGGAAGCCCCAAGTACAAAGCATATAAAAGCACAAGACTCCAGGTGAAATCAGAGTGGGGATCCTGGAGGTTGCTAGCTTCCCTTCCTTCCTTGACACTGTGGGGGTCCCTAAGCACCCCCAGGCATGCTCTAGAATGTGTTTGAGGTCCCTTATAGCTTTAAAATTCTATGATCTCAGATAATAGTAGGGAAACTTTCTTAGCTCTGGAGAACGAGTGGCAAGCAGAAATGCCCTGGGATTTTGTTTGAACTTACTTAGCCCGGTGCTCGGAATTGCATGCAGAGCCCCAGAGGAGGGCCTGCTGTACTCCACTTATAACCCCGTCTTAACTAACTACATCTACAAAGACGCACTTTCCAAAGAAGGTTACATTCTACGGTGCTGGCGGTTACATGTCAACATATGGATGCAGAAGGGAGGGGGTGATGGGCTGGGGGTGGGGAAGAGACGATCCAACTCATAACATTCTGTTACCTGGAACAAATCATTTCACCCCTCAATGGCTTAATACCTGTGACTTTGGGTTGTGGTGAGATGAGGCAGGTAAAGTGCTTACTTAGCATAGCAAGCTTTCAGTAAGTGTTAGCTGGTTTTGGTTTCATTCCCAGTACTTCTTTTAGAGAGTGCCTCTTGGATTTGTTTTGTTGCACCTGTATATGGGGTCCACGTCCCTAGGGGACCATCTGGAGTGACTTCCTAGACCCTCAGATAATTTCTTTGATAATCATTACCTTACGGTTGCATGAAAACACACCTATTATTTTTTTTTTGTCTCCTTATCCAGATTCAAAAAATGATATTTGTGTTCTACTCCCAGCTGAGCTTTGAATGGGTAACTGCATGAAAATGGTAAATATAATATGGCTCAGTATTTGGCTAAAACCCACACACAGAGCAAGTGGGCGGGAAAGCCGGGTCCCTCTCACTCAGCCTTTTGAGTTTTCTAGAATTTCTGGGCTTGATTGCTTTGTTACGTCTTGTTTTGTTATGATTCGCTTTTTTTCTTTTTATATATCCTTCCCATGTGGGAACACACAGAAGTATGTCACCCAGGTCTGTGCTCCCAGCATATGTGATTCTTTTTGCTGCCTTGATGGGCCATAATCCTACACGTACGTGCTGTCATTCTGTGCCGTGTGTGTGACATCCTCACTTTTTGTGATTTCGTACCCACCTCTTTTTCAGAGGATAAGTGTATTTGAGCATACGTCCAGAGTTCTGATATCCAACATAAAGAAAAGCATTCCAGTGTCTGTTATAAACCTAATCCGAGATGTCTTCCGTGCGGACTGGGAGGAAGACAGGGTAAGTAGGCATGGCTATTTGACAAATAGGTTTCCGATTGCACGACGCTCATCTCTGGGCTTTTATAAATCAGCCTGACGTGGGGTTCTCTCTGCCTGTGTGTGTGTATTTGTCATTTCTGCCAGAGGAACAAAAACGAGTCAAGCAGACATGACTTCTTCTGTATTTGGAAAGCAGTGAATGGATCCTTTTAAAATAACCTCATGTCAAACTTCCTTGCTTTGGGTTATGGCTATAAATGTGCCATATGGACTAGTAGATTCTTTTTAAGAACAAGGGAATAAGTTGAAACTTTAAAATAAGATGAGAGGCGCCTGGGTGGCTCAGACTGTTAAGTGTCCGACTTCGGCTCAGGTCATGATCTCACAGTCCCTGAGTTCGAGCCCCACATCGGGCTCTGTACTGACAGCGCAGAGCCTGGAGCCTGCTTCGGACTCTGTGTCTCCCTCTCTCTCTGTGCCTCTGTCACTCATGCTCTGTCTCTCTCTCAAAAATAAGTAAACATTAAAAAACTTTTTTAAAGATGATAATAATATGTGGTGTGTCTTTTCTCTTAGCACACAGAAAAGCCCCATCAAATTCTCATTTTATTTGAAGTTTTCTACATATGGTGAGATTCAAGAGATTTCAGTAGAGTTGGTTTGTGCGCATGCTTTTTGGCAAAAATTAAATGTGATTTCTTCCTTTTCCCAGTTTTAATGAGATATAATAGACATATAGCTTTTTTCCTTCTGGATAAATCACACATTATTCAAAATAAGCATGAAAAAGATAATAATTCAAATGGAAAGTGAAGTCAGTGAGAGGAAAGAGAGGCCCTGGGAACATATCTAGAATATACAGCACAGATGCAGGAGAAGGGGGAAAAAAATCACACACACAAAAAAAGATTTGTATTTAAACTTCTTTAAGGGGGTGGGCTAGAATGAGAATAAGAAACTGTAATAAAAATTTTATAAATCATTCCTCTCGTTCAAAAGTGTCACAAAGTGTTGTTTTAAGACGATATCTTTATCCAATAATTTTTAAAAAGATAGCGGAAAAAGATAGCCTTAGGGGAATTACAGCTGTCCTCCAAATACCTGCTTCTCTAAACATTTACTCTGATCAGTACAGAAAACACAAAGACCATTTAAATCCTATAGAAAGTGATTGCTTTGGGAACATTACTGACACTTGAACATCTGTTCTGAGAGGAGCGGAAGTCCAGAGTTGTGGGGGTTACTGAGTTCTAGGATCTCAATACGTATATGAACAGAAGTGATAATCCATTCATAATACGTATAATATCTAATTTTCATAATATGCATATTATGTATAACGTCTAATTTTGATCTTTCGTATTCACTTGCAACCTTTCCTCTGGAACATCAGACGTTACGGAGAATACCGAGTCTGTGTGCGTGATACCACAACGTACATCTGCCCAATAAGTCAGATGTGTGACAGAGTGTTTATTTTTGAACAGAAAAAAGTCTCCACCTTGCACGTTCAGGGCATCCTGACGTCCACCCGCCATTGATGAATAGGTCCAAACACAAGGACTTCAGCTGCATATCGCACTGTTTCGCCAGATGCTGACTTCATATTCACTGTTGCCATTACAGATAATGAGTTTCCCCCCATTCGAATACTTTCATTTAAAACATGTACAATATCCTCCGTAACCTTCAGCCACACTGTGCTTACTGAACTAAAGCCTTCTATTTCCTTCTGAATAGAAACGCCTCCTGCCCAGACCTTGTGCGGCTAGGGATTTGAGTGCAATAGACAATTTCAAAGACTGCTCTTTCTCCTTAACAATTGGTGCATTAGGCTAAAATGTTCACACGAATGCAATAGCAACAGAAGGGGTTCGCGGCGTTGTGACAAGGCCCTTCTTTTACCTGGGTCTGGAGCATGATGAATGAGCATTAGCAGAATATTCTTCTGGCCCTTAGGTTTACCTTGGTCTTCTCACAGAATTCAAATTGACATTATACTCACATTTCTATGGTATTTATTACCGTGGTCATGATGTGAGGGCTTTTTCAACATGAATAGTATAAAAGAGGAAGCATATGACTGCAAAGAGACATTATTGCACGGGGGGGGGGGGTGTATAAACAAATGAGAAGAATGGACGGCATGCTCATAATAGAAATTGAAACCTCCTTATTTTGTCCCGATTGTCTACCCTTCCTTTTTAAACAACCTTCCTTTTTTCTAGCTATCAATACAAAGTTCTTTTTGGTAAAATGAAGTGCATTCATGCTGCTTGAAAGAAGCTTTTAAAGTTGATCTGTGCCCACACAAAAGAGAGGCAGTGCTGGGTCCGACCAGTTGAGGAAGCAAACTTGGTCAATGTTCATTACTCATGGCTCGACACGCCAGCCTCCATATCGTTTTGTAAAGGATCAGATAAACTTTCCTCGTGATAAACAACTGAAATAATTTTTCTTAGCTGTCAGCTCCCTTTCTCCCTTTCCCAGCCTGTTCCCACACTCTTCCCTGCTCGTAAAAGCAGCCGAGCGCAGCTCTTTGGTCTGATAAATGGGCTCCTTTCAGCTGGTGGCAGGCTTCAGGAAAAAGAGATAATCCTGGATAATGTGGACACAGTTTTCATTTCATGTCACCCAATTAAACTGCAATTATCCGGAGTGCAACAGCAGAAAAACTGGAAAGAATGGCCGGAGAATGAGGCGCGGAGGCTCCCTGGGATTCTTTATACCACGCGCATCAGCCTAGATTTGTTCTGTTCTGATAATAAAGTGCCGGCCTAAGCACTCAGCCACACAAAACCGTGGCCAGACCAGCTGTATCCTGTAGTTGCACATGAAATGCTCCCACAAACTCGGTGAGAAATAGCAGTTCAAGTCCCAGTTGCTTTTGTATTCAAGTATTTGCATCCAAAGCCAGGCTCTGCACGCAACCACGCATCATCCCCTTCTTGGCACCCCGGTGTAGATGTGCCTTTCCACAGACAGAGCCGGGAGCATCTCAGACAAGGACAGAATACCTTCCCCCTCTAGAACAGTTTCAGCACCATATGAAATAGCATCCTGAGAACCAATCATGAAACAGTAAGAGAGTATGAATAACTCTGTTATTACAAACTCGTTTCATAAATCATGTAGAACTGTATTAGTCTCAGGTCTGAATAGATGTAAAAATTTCGATGAACAGCTGGCTCATCATTTAGGAGGTTTTCCTTTCATTTAAAAGTGATGATATTTAGCCCGGCAAAGAACTACAACTATGGGATGGGAAGTGGATACAGGGAGCCAACCTCTTACATTTACAAATTACGCCTTTTTTCAGATTTTTCCAGTAGTCTAAAACATTGGACCTTCAGTGGAGGAGACTAAAAACAAACAAACAAACAAACCTTAAGGGTGAGGCTTTCATGTAAATAATTGTGGCCCTACCTGTAACCACAGTTGAGAGATTAGTAACGGTAGAAGTCACTGGGGAAAAAACAATGCAACAGAATGAAAATGACCTTTGAGCGTGACATTGTCAGAATACAGCACGATAAACTAAGACAGGTTCCAAACTCACAAACTTCCAACTAAAATTTTCATTACCGATAACATAAATCTTTGGATTTATTAATACCTTCCTCAAATAAACTGTACAAGTTTACCAGCTGGTCTATTTAGTGATGGATCAACTACTTTAATCTTAGAAAGTGATTCTCTCGTGTGCCGTTTGGCTTTCCATCTCTTCTTCCTTCCTCTGTTTGAAATGGATCCCGCCTTAATCTTTTCCAGAATAGCCATCTGTGGCTCCTAAAGGTGGTAAATGTGACAGAAGAGTCACTCAAAGTCGGTTTTAGCCAGAATGGCTTATGTGAGTGTGGCTGTCACAGAGCCTGGGGCCCCGCCCATATCCCCCCGGGCTCTGGCCCCACAGGGATTCAAACCCTTCTCTCTTGGCCCCAGGCGACGTCAGAAGCTCAGGGCGCTCTCTTACCCCAGACCCTCAAACAGATGTGGAAGAGCACGCTCTTGCCATCACACAGGAAACATGTAAAACATTGGAGAATTGTTGAGATAAATTTGAATATTGATTCATTGTTCAATAACCGTAAACGCAACAGTAATCCCAATGATGATACTAACACGAAGCAGCATGTATGTGCCTTTCATCCAGGCTCAAAGCCCTAGAGGAATCCAGGCCAGGATCCCATCCTGTGTAGCTTTATGGGAGAACCCACACAATTACAATAACATAATGACACTGTGATAATAATAATAATAATACCTTATGTTTATCTACTGACTATCTCTGGGAAACCTAAAGCAATTTAGAGATGTTAATCTAATTAAACTCCAGGTCCCTGTCAGACAAGGAGGGGGCTGGTATTTTTTAATTCAAATGCTGTTTAGGAAATGATGGGAATGCTAGCATCTACCCCCTCCCTCCCTCCTGGGTATTTGTGAACATAAAGAAAAAAAGATAGGTTAGATTTAAATCTTCCAGCTACACGGAAGAACAATGATAATAGTAGAATATAATAATACTGTTTAGATCACTTTTCATCTGATATACTTGTCTTTCAAATTATGGGTTGAATTCATATCCTGTCTTTGTTCATGAGAGATTTTCACACTGCTCCAACGCATGGGAGATAAGGTGGTTATGTTCTAGGGGAGACAGCCATCCCCTCCTGCTGAAAAACCTCCCACGATTCCTTCCGCCGTTCCTCCCAGGGCAGAATTTCAACTTCCTGAGGACATCCTTCTAGACATTTCACAGAAGTAGATTATACAAACCCAGATCCTTTGAAACATTGAATTCAGAATATTAGAAAATACTAATAAAGGGGCCCCTGGGTCACTCAGTTGGTCGAGCTTCTGACTCTTGGTTTCAGCTCAGATCACAATCTCAGCATTGAGCCCCCCCCGCTCCCCCCCCCCCCCCCCACCTTTCAGGCTCCACACTGACAGGGCGGAACCTGTTTGGGATTCTCTCTCTCCCTCTCGCTGTCTCTTCTCCACTTGCGTGTGTGCATGTGCACGCTTTCTCTCTCTCTCAAAATAAACAAATAAACTTTAAAAAAATTTTTAAAATTCTAATCACAGTGAAACTGCTTTTGGTTTAACCTGGTTCTACTCGAATTAAATAAATTGGCTAAGTATAAAGTAACTCCCTTAAAATACTATACATTAAATAGGCAAATTCAGTGTGAAGAGAATTTATGTGGGACCCTTTCCCTTCCACTGAGTCAGTGGGCTCCTGACTTTAAAAGGGAGAGTGAGCTCAGCCCTCTGGCTCCTGCTGTCCCCGAAGGAGTGCCCTGGAGGAATGCAGATGAAGTAGGACACCTGTTCTGTGTGTGTGTGTGTGTGTGTGTGTGTGTGTGTGTGTGTTGCAGGAGACAGGGGGTGAGGGCATCCTGGGCAACTTTCCAAACCTTGTGCAGCTGCTTAACAAATCCACTCCCACCTGAGGGCTGGAAGCTGGAAGAGGTAGAAAGCTGGGTTTTGATCCATTTGCCAAAAAATGTGAGCTGGTGCCATGAAGCTTGCGGGGATCAGAGAAAGAGGATCCTGGTCTCCTCTGCTCCCCACCATGGGCCTGAATCAGGAGGAGGAAGCAGGCCCAAGAGCACAGTCATGACGTTACACGTTTCTACTCTGCTTCCTACAGCTACTTGACCGTTGGCATGGTATTTAACCTCTCCAGACCTCAGTTTCTTTACCTGTAAAGGGGAGGTCATAAGCCCTTCTTATGAGAGAGCTGTAAGAATTAAATGGAATGAGGGGCACCTCACTGGCTGAGTTGGTTACGCACCTGACTCTTGGTTTCCACTCAGGTCATGATCTCACGGTTTGCGGGATCGAGCCCCGCATCAGGCTCTGCACTGACAGCACGGAGCCTGCTTGGGATTCTCTCCCCCCTCCCCCACTCACACACACACTTTCTCTCTCTCAAAATAAACATTTGGGGGGAGGCAAGAATTAAATGGGATGAAACATGTAAAATGCATAGTCCTGACACATTCAAGTACGGACCAATAATAGCTATGGCTATTATTAGTGGACTATATTTGTGGTAGCAAATGTCCACTGATGCTGGACTGGTCAAATGAACTATGTGAAGCCATACCACAAGAGTTAGATATTAAACTGGAATAAAGAACGTTTCTATATACTGCTGTGGGGTGGTTGGTAGCTATACTGTTGAGGTTACAGTGGCGATAAGTGTAGGAAGTATGCCATTTACCAGAGAAGTGGAGACTTGCATTTTGTGTGTATATTTATATGTTTTTTAAAGCCATGGCAGACAGGGGCGCCTGGGTAGTTCTGTCGGTTAAGCGTCCAGCTTCGGTTCAGGTCATGATCTCATGTTCCATGGGTTCAAACCCCACAATGGGGTCTGTACTGACAGCTCAGAGCCCAGAGCCTGCTTCAGATTCTGTGTCTTTCTCTCTCTCTTTCCCTCCTCCACTCACGCTCTGTCTCTCTCTCTCTCTCAAAAATAAACATTAAAAAAACTTATAAAAACATAAAAATTTGATTAAAGCAATGGCACAAAACAGAAATGGACAAAGCTGGGGGAATAAGGACTGGGGAATGAGCTCCTGTTCATGCTTTGGATTGTTACCAAGAGGTCTTTCAGTTCCGTGCCTCTAATCTGTTGCTGATGTTGTCATCTTTGTCATCCTTTTCAGAAGAAGGAACTTGAGTTTACAACCTTAGCGACTGTAATGCTTTCAAGTTGGGGGACGCCCCAAGTCTTCTGCTACCCACTACGACAATAGCCTTAAGAGGGAGTGTTGTCTTCAGTAGTTGTCAACTCCCGGATTTCCCTGTTGGAGGGTAATTGGTGGACCATCTCTCTCCCGGACTTTGCATTGATGATTTCCATCTGGCTCCTAATTTCTTCTTTTCGATGTCCTTGGGCACATGTGAAATATTCCCTGCAGCTTTTGGCAGCCCTGAGTCTAGAGCAGGGGTCAGCAAATTACTGACCAAGTAATTCATTGCCTACTTTTCGTTACTACGTTCGGTATCTCCTCTTTTATATGGTTAAAATCTACCATAAACAAGGTTTTTCTTAAAGAATAAAATGGGAGCCGTCGAAGGCACACATACACAAAATCTAGGCTGCAGAAAAGTAGCGCTAGTGAAAAGGCATATTTTCTATCAGTTATAGTTTTAAATGCTTGTATTAGAAAGAACCAAAGGCTGATAATTGAAGGCATAAGAATCCAATTTAAGTTAGAAAAATAATAGTAAAATTATCCCACCCTCCCAAAGTGGAAGGAAGTATATGGTAAAGGTAAGAGCAAAAATTAATGAAAACAAGGATCAACAAAGCCAAAAGTTGGTTCTTTGGAAAGACTAATAAAATTGACAGACCTCTGGTAGAATTATTCAAGGAAAAGAGAAAGAAGGTACAGGTTAAAAATATTAGGACTGAAAGGGGGACATAACTACAGATGTAAGAAGAAATTCCGAAGAACATAAGAGAATACTAAGAACAATTTTATCAACATATTTGAAAACTTGGATGTGATTGTATACATCTTTCAAAAATACAACTTAGAATATCTGACTCAAAGAGACTAGAAAGGGCAAAATGTCCTACAATTATTAAAGAATATGAATAGTAACTTAAGGCTTTTTTCCCACACAGAAACATCGAGTCCAGATAATTTTTTTTTTTTTTTTTTTTTTTTTTTTAGAGATAGAAAGAGAGCAGGAAAGAGGGACAGAGGAGGTAGAGAGAGAATCTTAAGCAGGCTCCATGCTCAGTGGGGAGCCAAACACAGGGCTGATCCCCTGACCCTGGGATCATGACCTGAGCTGAAATCGAGTGGGACGCTCAACTGACTGATCCACCCAGGTGCCTCAGATAATTTTTGTGAATTGAATTACACCAGACTTTCCAGTAACAGGTTTCATTTCAATTTTAAACCAATTTTTCCAGGGAAAAGGCAAGAGGAACTATTGTCCAATTTGTCTGATTAGGCTAGTAGACTTTATTTTTATTATTATTTTTTTAAAGTTTATTTATTTTTGAGAGAGAGACAGAGACAGAGTGTGAGCAGGGGAAGGGAAGAGAGAGACAGAGAGACAGAGAGACAGAATCTGAAGCAGGCTCCAGGCTCTGAGCTGTCTGCACAAAGCCTGTCACGGGGCTCGAACCCACAAACTGTGAGATCATGACCTGAGCTGAAGTCAGACGCTTCACCGCCTGAGCCACCCAGGCACCCCTAGGCTAGAAGACTTTAAATTAAAAACTTGAGTAAGATTAGTATAAAAAATGAAAGTCACTAACCTGTCTCACTTATAAACACAGATGAAAATCCTACACAATGCAAATACATTATGAATAAATTGAATTTATCCCCCAAATGTGCAATTGATTTGACATAGAAATTTCATTATTGAAATTATTCTCATTATAGCTTTGAAAGTAACAAAATACCTATTCATGCTAAAGGGTGGGGAAAAAATCTTAGTCAAATAAGAATATAAGAAAACTTCCTATATCTTACAAAGAGATCCTCATAAAAGGTCTCTGTCAAAAACCTGTCGTGAACATTTTTTATAAGAGCAAAATATTTAAAACATCTTTAAGAGTAGAAACAAGAAAAGGAAGGTAATTATCACTATTTAAACTCAACATTCGACATTTACTAGAGGCCCTAACCAGAGCTATAAGACAAGGTAAAGAAATAAAATTTTAAAAAGATGGAAAGAGAAAAAATAAAGCTCTCGCTAATGATATGATTCCATACATCGAAAACTCAAAAGAATCTACAGATTGCTAGAACTAATAAGGGCGTTTATGGAGGGGCTGTATATAAGATCAAACATTTTAAATGCCTTTTAATAACTTGGTAACTCTAATTAGAAACCCTAATTTAAAAAAAATGCCACATCACTTACAATAATAAGAAATAGAGAAAATCTATTAAAAATGTATAGAACTTAAATAGATAAATAGTAAGATGTATTATATTCATAGGTAGGAAGAGTTCAAGATCGTGAATATATCAATTCTCTAAGTTAATCTATAAATTCAAAGCAATCTCCATCAATACTCCAATAAAATTACTTGATCTACATAACAAACTGCTCCTAAAATCTATATAGAATAACAAAGAGCCAGGAGCAGCTAAAATCCTTCTGAAGAACAGTATTCTCAGGATGGGGTGGGGGGGGGAGAATTTTCCTACCTGACTTATTAAGACTTAAAAGTTATAGTAATTAAGACAGTAATGGAATAGAACAGAGATAGGAAAAAAAACCCACCAATGCAACTGAATAAAGGATCTTTTAGAAACAGCCTCACATCTATATGAAAACTAGATGTGGTACCACAGATCAATAGAAAAATGAAGGAAATAGTCACTAAATAGTCAATTAATAAACTACTAAGAAATCGGATCTCTATTTTATGCCATGCACAAAAATAAATGTTATATAGATTAGATGTTAAATACAAAACTTTAATGTTATCAGAATAAAATATAAAACACCTTTATGATCTTAAGGAGCAGAAGAATTTGTTTTGAAAGAAATGAAAAGCACTCATCAAGAATAGAAAAAGACTTATAAATTGGGCTACATTAAAATTAATTTCTAGTCATTTAATTGTAAAGAAAGTGAAAACAGAAGCCACTAACCAGGGAGTGGGGAGAGGTAAGCTATTTGTAGCGTATTTATCAAAAAAAAGGAATTAATAAGGGCACCTGGCTGGCTCAGTTGGTTAAGCGTCCAACTCTTGATGTCAGCTCAAGTCATGATCTTGTGGTTGGTGAGTTCCAGCCCCGCGTGGGGCTCTGTGCTGACAGCTCAGATCCTGGACCCTGCTTCAGATTCTATGTCTCCCTCTCTCTCTGCTCCTCCCCTGCTTGCATGTGTTGTCTCTCTTTCTCTCAAAATAAATAATAACAAATAAATTTTAAAAAAGGAATTAATAACTTGAATTTATAAAGAACTTTTGAAATGGTGAATAAATACAAAGACGACTCTTCCTTACTTGTAATAAGGGAAACACAAATTAAGAACACAATGAGATACTATTTTGTAACTGTTGGGTTGGCAAAAATAAAAAAGTTGACAATGCCTAGCATTTGTGAGGAAGCAGAACAATGTGAAAGAGGTAAAGATTCAAAAAACATTTTGGAAAACAAGGTAGTATTATTTTTGTAAAGTTGACTAGGCATGAGCTTTATGACCCAGTTCTAATCTTAGGTATATGCCCTAAAGAAAATGTGTATATACCCTGGAAAAAAGATGCTTCAGGAGAAATGTACAAGAATGTTCACAGCAGCCCTGTTTGTAAAGATGGATGAATAAATGGATAGAAAAATAGATAGATGATAGAGAGACAGATAAACAGATAGATAGACACACAGCACGCAAATGTTCTTCAAAGAGAAAAGAAATAAATTATGATATATTCCCATGGTGGATACTATACTGCAGGGAGGTTGAATAAGCTACAACTACGAATTCCAACGTGAATGAAATCTTAGAAATATAATGGCGAGGATAAAACCAAGTAGCAGAAGATAGCACAGAGTTTGATATTATTTTCTAAATCTCAAAAACAACCAAACTTTTAAAATGTATTCTTTATGCACTCATATCAGTCAACACAAGCAAGGGAATGATGGCTACAAAACTAAGAATTATGATTGCCTCTGGATGGGGAAGAGGAACGTGGTCAGAATTCCATTTCTTGGGTTGGGTGGATTTCACAGGTGTTTATTTTATTTGTGGATTTGCATTACACATATTCTTTCATACATATTGAATATTACATATTAAAATTTTTTTAAATGTCTATTTTTGAGAGACAGAGCACGAGTGGAGAAGGGGCAGAGAGAGAGGGAGACAAAGAATCTGAAGCAGGCTCTGGGCTCTGACCTGTCAGCACAGAGCCCAACGTGCGGCTGGAACTTCGGAGCCCTGAGATCATGACCTGAGCTGAAGTCAGACGCTCAACTGACTGAGCCACCCAGGCTTCCTGAACATTACATATTTTAAGCATTGTTTAAAAGCTGAAAGGAAGGGATTACTTTTATATATCACTTATACTTTTTAATATAATTTTACGTAATTTTATTTTCAAAAATCACTTTAACATTTTAACCTGTTGTTTGTATTGTCATTTGTATTTGTAGTAGGAAGAAGAGAAAGGAGAAGGAGTGAGGAAGAGGAGGGGAGAAAGAACAAAGAGACTCCCAGGGGACCTGGAAAATGAAATGGACAGAGCCAGGAGCATGCACGAGGTGAGGGAGTGAGTGTCACACTCCCCGAGGCAGCGGAAAGGAGGAGGCACGGAAGGATAGTTCCGTGTTTGTCTGTCTTAGTCAGAGACAATTTGGCCCTAGTCCAGAGTGGGAGGAAATGGAAGGTCCTTCAAACAGAGAGAGGAAAACATGGTTTTTACTCTTCCCACTATTTGCACTTCCCCCTCTTCCTAAATCTCTAGGTCTTAAAGGCGTCTGTCTTCTCAGTCCTTGTCATACTTTCCCAACGTGCATAATAATCCGTCTCTTGTAACTGTGCTCAAGTTTATGTACTCTACATTCCTGAAGGTAGAGATAATGTGTTCCATTCATCCTTATCCTTAGTCCCGAATCTGACACATTGAGGGAAATAGTAAAGTAATTGAATCATAAATAAACAGCTCTGGAATGGGCAAATGGAAAGCGATACGTAACTGACCCTTTATATTTGTATCCATTATTAAGTTCAGTGTTTCCAACTTGGGAAAGGCAAACTAAGCTGAATTTTTGCAAACAAGATCATTATGTAACATTTTACAATATGATTTTAGGTCCCATAATCACATCCTCCACGGTGCAGACACCAACAGCTTTGAAATGAACTGCCAAACTATCCTAAATTTGTCAGAAATTTCATGCATGTGGTTGAAAGGAAAGCTGTGTTATCACCATCCAAAGTGCCAAAAAAGAGACTTTTTCACACGTTTTTGTGATTTTTTGAAAAAGTTTTAAGTTGTGATTTTTTTTTTTTATAACTAGATGCCTTGCTAGGCGCAAAGTGAGAGTTAATAACCTGGATTTCTCTAAGATAATAATAATATTGACCAAGAGTTCCTGCCTCTCTTAACCCCGACATAAAATACATTTTGGAAAACAGTCTAGGGAGGTGCTAATTTTTCTAATAGCAGATTTATACTAAAAGCCTGGAAACCCAGATTTATTTCCACCCAGTCCAACAGCGAATAATTTTGAATTAAAAACGTGTTCAAATAAAAAGGTAGATTGGCATTGCAATGCAACAGAATGGAAAGGACATTGGGATATTGGCTCTTATTCTAGCCCTGTCTCTAACTGGCTGTGTAACTACTAATAAGTCGTTCAAATTCTCTGGGTCTCAGCTTCTTGATATAGAATATAAAGAGATTGAACAAGCACATCCGTACTTATCAACACCTGGCTTCAAATAATCAAAATAAAGTGTGCTGCAAAATTTTGTTTTGCGTACGTGGTCAGCCCAACGCCTGTGGAAGAATCTGTTCCAGGTTTGCTCGTGTCTGAAAACGTGGTCATCCATTCTGCTTTGTTTTCTTTTGTTGTTTTTTCTCAGGAGGACCAAGGGTCAATTTTCATTCTTCTACCATAGCGAGCACTTCCAAAGGCAGAGATTCAAGAGGTTTGTGTTGGTGGAGAACCCTTGCAGGCACTTATGGCCCCCCTCACTGCTGCCCTGCTGGCCCCCCAGGATATGGACTCCATGGCTGTGAAGGCAGAGACGCTCTCTGGACTGTTCTGGGCAGGAAACTGGCTGCCAGAAGTGCTTAAGAAGGCATTTTCCACAATAGCCACCCCATCCTGAGAACAGGGACACTTCCAGCTTTCATTAATTTGAATGCAGCAACTATGTGAAGTTTACATTTTGGAGTGTTTATGTTTTCCCTGAAAGAGCTGTTTGAGCACAGAATCCCCCATTCTATCGCCACAGACAAAAGAGGAGAGGGCTGAGGATATTGTTTAAAATCTTGTGCCTGTGCTATAAAGAATTTGTATACTGAAGAGCCCTTCCCTGGCCGTCAATTTGCTTCTGTCCCTTAAGGGAAAGGAATATTAAAGTCCTTTCTAGCGCTTTTGAATTTTTTATTTGCGTAGAGAAATGAGTGTCACTTGTCTTTCTAATGGTTTGATCTTTCAGTCCTGGTGGGACTGTGGGGTGAGGGGCAGGAGGGAGGATGCAATCCGACTTTGAGACTCCAAATCTCTAACCTCTGCCTCCTGATGTTCACTGTCAGTCACTTTAATGGTCAAAGGAGTGTCACAATTAATTGTAGTTACTCCATCCATGTATTTATTGACCATTCACAATATGTTAGCACCGCCCAGGGTTCTGGGTTACAATAATAAGCGAAGAGCTGCCCCTTAAAGAACCGACAATCTACTGGAGGAAAATGACAAGTAGAGAGAAAATTACAATAAAATTTAAATATTAAATAAAATTACAATAAAATTACAATAAAATTACAATAAAATAAATTCAAAGATGTGTGTGTGTATGTGTGTGTAAAATATGTATATTCTGAATTTCTCCTGTGAGTCATGAAGAAGTTTTGAATAAATGGAAAGGCACACTCTCCTCTGGTAAGATTCCTCATTCTAAATAAATCCATCTTCCCTTAATTCATCTCTAAACTGATCATAATCCAACTTAAAAGACCAGCAGGATTTTTAAAAAATTTTTTCTCAGTGTTTATTTTTTTAAGAGACAGAGTGTGAGTGGGGGAGGGCAGGGAGAGGAGACAGAATCCGAAGCAGGCTCCGGGCTCTGAGCTGTCGGCACAGAGCCCAACACCGGGCTCAAACCCACGAGACAGGAGATCATGACATAAGTCAAAGCTGGCCGCTTAACTGACTGAGCCACCCAGGTGCCCCTTAGCAGGATTTTTTAAAAAACTAATTAAGCTATTTCCAAGTATCATATAGAAAGTAAATGTTTAAAATTAAAAAAAAAAAATTTAAATTAAAAAAAATTTAATGTTTATTTTTGAGAGAGAGAGCATGAGCGGGGAAGGGGCAGAGAGGGAGGGGGACACAGAATCCAAAGCAGGCTCCAGGCTCTGAGCTGTCAGCACAGAAACTGATGCAGGGCTCAAATTCATGAATCATGATCATGACCCAAGCCGAAGTCGGACGCTCAACTGACTGAGCCACCCAGGTGCCCCTAGAAAGTAAATGTTTAAAAATGCTCAAGAAAACCTTAAAAATGTTTAATAAGGAAGAGGGACAAGTCCTACAAGATATTGAAATATATTATCAAGCTACTATAATTAGTATGAATACACAAAGCAATGGACCAGAACAAAGTCTGGAAAGAGACTCAAAGACACGTGGAGCGTTGGTATAGGATAAGGTGACATTCGAAGCAGTAGGGAAAAGATGATCAATTTGGTATCATTCACAGATTTGGCAGATACGCAATTCCGGTACAAAGCTCATGTCAGCTCTTTCACTGGCTGAGACTTGACGTGGTTTTACTAAACTGGTAGCTGCTTTTGGATTAGTAAGCTCTTGTACGCTCTAACAGTTTGGATGGAAAACGGTCCCCAGCTGGCAAAGACTTTAGTTTATGTCATATTGAGTTAGTCTTCCTCTACAGATTGGATTTTTCCAAATTAAAAGTGATTATTGCATTTCTTCTTAATCGGTTTATAGTTTGTAAATGATCATAAATGTCTCTAGTGTGAAAGGATTACTTTCAGTTATTTTTCATATAATACATGAACTAGAAAGCTAAATTTAAGCCTTTCCCATTTGATCTCAAAGAGTGGTTGGAATCTGCGAAAATATTTGACCCATTGAGATATCTATACATATACTTAGTGTCAAATGCGCCAGAAATTATGCAAAATGTTGTAGATCCAGCACTGGAAGTACTAGTTGCTCTGACTCTAGTAAAAATTAAAGTCAATGGCACCAAAGATTATATAATAAAATTTGACAGTTCTGTGTGAGAGAAGAGAGCCTTCCATCTGGCTTGTGGTGAGGCAAGTTGGTGGTAAATGGACAAAAATGTCAAGAGCCATTTCCCCAGTCGATGATATCTAACAGTCATGGCTGTAGGTCCACTGTATATATAGATTGTCATGGGATAGTTACAATTTCTGAATCATACACACAGGTAATTTTTTACTAAGGCTGAGTCTATCCAAGCGACAACAAATAACAGCGTATTGATAATTGTCAGTGGGATTTGCAGAGATCCTAGTGATGGCCCCGTCTACACGACTGTCACGATAGCACCAGTCCTTCCTGGATCTCAGGAAGACGATACAGCACGACAAAAAAAAAAAAAAAAAAAGAAGAACAATTTTAAAGTCAGCAGGAATTGGGATCATTTTCTGGTGTTGACGCCTGACTATTTGACTACCTTTATTACTCAGGTAATTCACATTTTCCTAACCGCAAACATGGGAATACCTTCCCGGCTCAGTTGCTGTAAGAACTAAATGAGATACTGTATTTATGATGGAACAATAATTTTGAAATGGTAACTACTGGTAAGTCACTCACAGGAACCTTACTTCTGCTCATCATTCCCATAACCTCCAACACTATAGCCCTGAGGGTGAGGCTCACTGCCTCCTGGAGGCCAAATGAAAAGTAGATGATTGCCTTCTGACTCCCAGAACAGATGCTGCAAACCCAGAGCATAGTTTCCCTGTTCCTCACCCTCACCCACTGTGTAGTTTTTTAAAATTTTCCCTTTTGGGGCGCCTGGGTGGCTCAGTCGGTTAAGCGGCCGACTTCAGCTCAGGTCACGATCTCGCGGTCCGTGAGTTCGAGCCCCGCGTCGGGCTCTGGGCTGATGGCTCAGAGCCTGGAGCCTGCTTCCGATTCTGTGTCTCCCCCTGTCTCTGCCCCTCCCCCGTTCATGCTCTGTCTCTCTCTGTCCCAAAAATAAATAAAACGTTAAAAATTTTTTTTAAATAAATAAATAAATAAAATTTTCCCTTTCATCCCCAGATGAAAATTATACAGAATCTTCAGGTTGAATGTGTTTTAGCAGTATACCTAGGATTCTATAAAATAGCTGATTACAAACTTTTCTTGTAGATCCGTTTGATACGTGGGAAAGATGAGTGGCATCGCCAAAGAAGATGGAAAGGCAAGACACGGAAGAGAATTAGGAAAAAAAAAAGGGTAAAAGAAATTGATTTGAAAGTGAATCTTGTGTGTCTATTCCATGAGCAGCTACAAGTCCGTACTCAATTCCAAACCAGACATTCTTATTTGGTTACATATTTGTCTTTTGACGGAAGCAGCTAAGCTCTGGATGGCTATATTCCCATTGGAGCCACTTGAGCCCAACTTGTATCTCCTTGGAGTGTTTAGTCTCCTAATCTCACCTGTTGCTAAGACTTTCTCCAATTATCAGTGTAAATTTGACTAGAATTCATTGTGCTGTACCTTTTATACAAGAAGTCAAATAATTACTTATATGAGAAAAAAGAGAAAGTTAATAAGTTACTATATGTTATCTAACACTCTTGTAATCTTTTTGCAATATATACATATGTATCTAATCATCACATTGTACACCCTAAACTTTCATGTACTATACATCAATAATATGCGCAGAAAGCTGGGAATAAATAAATAATTCACTAGCTAGCCTGATAAATAATAGAGAAAATGCACAAGTAACCAAATTAGGAATAAGAATGGGTGAATCGCCTCCAGATGCTGAGAAAATTAGAGAATTATGACAAATTGCTTTGAAAAGTATTTAAATTTGGTTTTTAAATTGTTTTTCTTTTTTTAGAAAGAGAGAGTGTGCGAGTGGAGGACAGAGGCAATGGGAGAAACAGAGAAATTTTTTTTTTAATTTTTAGTGTTTATTTTTGAGAGAGAGAGAGGGGAGGAGGGGCAGAGGGAGAGAGGGAGACACAGAATCAGAAGCAGGCTCCAGGCTCGGAGCTGTCAGCACAGAGCCCGACGCAGGGCTCAAACTCACGAACTGCGAGATCATGACCTGAGCCCAAGTCAGACGCTTAGCCAACTGAGCCATCCAGGTGCTCTGAGAGAGAGAATCTTAAGCAGGCTCCATGCTCAGTGCATGGGCTCAATCCCACGGTCCTGGGATCATAATCTGAGCTGAAATCAAGAGTCAGATGCTTAACTGACTGAGCCATCGAGGTGCCCCAAATTTACTAAATTTGTATTTAATGCACTGACTTCTATAAAAATAAAACGAACAAAAATGAAACCAAAACCCTAAAAAAACAGACCAATAAATATGGAAGAAATAGACGATGTCAAAGAGTTACCTCCTCCTCCCTACACACCAAAATGTGGTAGTTCTAGTTTGTTTCAGGGTTGAATAATTTCAAATCTTCATGGAGCCCTTGTTACTTAAACTTTTCAGACCATGAAGAACGACAGTTTCTAAGCTCTCTTTGTGAAGTCAGTAATGATAAAATCAGTTTTAAAAGTGGAGAGTATATATCAATCCCACTTTTTCAAAAATGCAACATTAAGTACCAACAGACAGCATCATGGGGGAACATCATACCATATATCACTAGTTCAGGAAAAGATCAAAATCAAAATTTGAAGTGTGGTTTCTGCTGAATGTACATCACTCTTGTACCATCAAAGGTCAGAAACTTGTAAGATGAACCATCATAAGTTAAGCACCATCTGTATATTTATATTCACTGACATAGAAAAAACTCCAAAACACATTGTTGGATGTCGACAATAGAAGCAAAATCTGCATTGTGTTATGTACATAGGATTGAGTCTGCATGCATAGAGAAATATAAAAAGATGTTCATTAGAATATTAATAGGGGATAATTTGTGGTTGTACATTTTCTTTGTAGATACGAAAAATACTTTTTTTCCATTTTGAAAATAGAAGGATTGTTTATATCATGCTAAACTTTTTTTATTAACACATTTTTAAAAAGAAAAATATGGATTAAACAATGAAACTCTTTGGGATTGACATACAAGTCCTTTCCCCAGGTGTTATATATGAGACAACCAATTGTTCTGCCTTCCAGGTCTTCCAGATTTTGAGGTATCTTTACATCTACCAAATTTCTCTAATCATTGAACTACTGTTCAAGTAGATTGTTAAAGTACATACTATGTGCAAGATCATGGAGCACAGAACATTAAAAAGTAAATCAGACTGTCATTAACTTCCAGTTGCTTACATTTTCATTGGGTATTTTTAAAAAGCTTTTATTTAAATTCCAGTTAGTTAACAAGCAGTGTAATGATAGTTTCAGGTGTACTATTTAGGGATCCAACACTTACATACAATATCTGGAGCTCAGCACAACAAGTGCACAAACTATGGAAAGAGCCCGAATGTCCATTGACCGATGAATGGATAAAGATGTGATATGTACATACAATGGAATATTACTCAGTCATCAAAAAGAATGAAATCTTGCCATTTGCAGCGATGTGGATGGAGCTCGACTGTAGTGTGCCAAGTGAAGTACGTCAGTTAGGGAAAGGGATATACATATGATGTGAAATTTAAGAAACGAAGCAATCATAGAAGTTCCTTATGTTTCTTACAGAAAGACTTTGGACACTGTGTTGGATTATAAGAAATGTGCTCTTCAACTGAGGACGCCTATTCTGTGATCCTTTGTGTGTGTGTGTGTGTGTGTGTGTGTGTACGTGCATGAGGGAAATGAGGTCGTCCAACTGTATAACCGAAGGGTAAATAATAATTTAGGGAGGAATAATGACAGGTGTACTACCTATTGAGTATGACTGTAAGAAGCAAGAATTTGGATTCTAGATAGAAACTTAGTATAGCCCATCTAGCATCCCGTGGGCCTCCTTGAACAGAAAACCTCCCACTAGGCATTATTTTAAAATAGAGCGATTAGAATACTCTAATCGCAGATAGGCAGAATGATGCCCCCACCCCAAAAAATATCCACTGCAGATGTCTCACGGTTAAAGGCCTTGCATGAGGGAGATTACCCTGGGTTATCCGTGAGACACCCTCTTATCACATGAGAACTTAAAACCAGGAACTTTTCCTGGCTGTGGGCAGAGGGAGATGTGGTGAAAGAAAAGTCTAAGAGATGCAGTGCTTCTGACTTTAAGGGTGGAGGGATGGAAGAACAAGCCAAGGAACATAGGTGGCCTGCAGAAAGCGGGAAAGGCATGGAAACAGACTCTCCCCTGAAGTCTCCAGAGAAGAAGGCAGCCTGCTGACACAGACATCTGCCCAGTGAGACCCAAGTCCGACTTCTGACCTCCAGAGTTGGGTTGTTTTAGCCACTCGTTCATGGCAATTTGTTACAGCCACAGTAGGAAACTGATATGCTCACTTTTTAGTTTTTGAGTGATTTACTGTGTACAAATACTTCATCTCATTCATATCCATCTAGGCTTTTTTTAAGAAATGGAAACTTTAAGTGAAAAATTAGTTCAAAATAACAGAACACTAGAAACGAACCATTTTGGCATCCAATGGTTAATTAGTCAACCCATGCCCAAAAAGAGCGAAACTTTCTGAATGTGTCTGACATGAAGCAAAACAAAACAAATCCAGAGGACGCCAGTCTCAGGTAAGTGGCTGCCTCTCAAAACTGTCAAAGGCAATTTTTCTTGAGATAGTTTTAGAGCTTGCAAGGGACTCTTTGATAATATGGCATTGTACACGGCCTTGGCTCCAGAGCCCTGCTGTAGATCAGACCAGGAGTTCATGACCTAGATTCCATTCCTTTCCTTTCCTTTCCTTTCCTTTCCTTTCCTTTCCTTTCCTTTCCTTTCCTTTCCTTTCCTTTCCTTTCCTTTCCTCTCCTCTCCTCTCCTCTCCTCTCCTCTCCTCTCCTCTCCCCTCCCCTCCCCTCCCCTCCCCTCCCCTCCCTCCTCTCCTCTCCTCTCTTGTCTTCTCTTCTCTTCTTTTCACCATTAGATCCTTGGACACAGCTTGCTTTTTTTTTCTCAGTACCAACACCATCCAGCCTTCCTGTAAGATGCTATTCCCCCAACCTAGCTGTGGGGGAGCCAGTCTTTCCAGGCTTCCTGCTCTTTAGCCCAGAAAAAGGCAAGCACCAGGCCTCATTTCATCTGCAGGATTTTCCCTTTAACTGCCATGGTGAAACAAAGGGAATGACAAAAAGAGCAAACGTGGGAAAGGTCTTACAGTTTGTGGCTCCGAGCTGATTAAAATCATAACTGCTGGGAAGGAACAAAGCTAAACCCTCACTAATACACAAGGGGTATGAAATTAAAATTTGATAATTGAGAAAATAATAAGCAGCTGTGATGTTTGTGCATGATTAGGTACCTGTGTGTGTGTGTGTGTATGTGTATGTGTGTGTGTGTGTGTTTGTGTGCATGTACATATGTAATAACTCCAGCCCTGGACTTCTCTTTCTCCACAGTGGAATTGTACAATTATACAATGACAACGCTGGAAGAAGCCATAGAGGTCATTTAGTTCAACCCCACATTTTGCCAGAGAAAGGTTGAAAGCCAGACAGATGGGGACTTGCCTGCCCTTTGACTTCTTTTTCTTTGCTCTTCAATGTTTTTTCCATCAGCAGCACATCAACCAAATGATCGGATGAGATTATTCAGGCTGGGGTCATTCTATTCCTTATTCTTATTGACCATGACAATCTCTCCCTTTAATGCCTTTCCTTCCTATCTAATCTTTAACACTATTAATCCATTTCTTTCATGATTAGTCTCTGCTTGATTTGTCTTTTACAGATAAACTGAGTCATCAGCAGGCATTTTCCTAGAAGTCAGCCTCGTTATATGTCTGGCCCATAGAAGCCTGTGACTTTCTATCTTATCCTATCTCCTGGATCAAAGGTTTTTGTTGATCTGACTTTCTTATCATGTCAAGTGTTAATCTTTTTTTAATGATAGAGAAATTGCCAAACTAAAGTACTTTGGAAAAATGAGTACAATGACCTGTCATTCCAAAGTCCTCACACAACCAAAGTCCTACTTGCCCTATAGGCACATCTCTACTGAAAATGTGAAGGCAGTGGACAAAGTCCCCAGAGTCACAGAAGTCTTAACAATCCTGAGAAAGAATACTCTGAAGAAACGGCAGCCCTGGCTATTTTACTCAATGAATCAATCCAAACTTGGTACAAAAAATAATGAAAGCTAATATTTATCCAGTGCTTACAATGTGCTAGGTATTATTCTAAGCACTTCACATAGACTGTCTGATCTACTCCTGAGTTGAGTGCAGTTGTTGACCCATTTCATACATGGGAAATGCGGGCATACAGCAGGTAAGCTATTGGCCCGAAACCCAGAGGCAGTAATTAATGGTGCCAGGATTCAGAGAGTCTAGTCTCCTAACGCCTCTGCAAAGCCACCTCTGATATGGGGTCTAATGTGAGTCAACCTTCACCCACACTTTATATTTGGAAAGAGCATCTTTAAAGGCATGACCTACAGACTGGGGAGATGCCATAGTTTCAGGCTCTAATAAGCATATACAACGGGTTTCCAGGTACCTGAAGTGGTCACAGGCTTTTCTGTCTGTGGGTCCTAGGACCCAAAGGAAAGTGTCCTAATGCCCCAGAGTCTGCTGGTGGGTCCATGATTCAGCAACACTGTCAGGAAGGATGGCTCTTAAACTGCCTTCACAACTTATTGTATAGTAAGTTGGCTAATTCTTAGACGCTGAGCTCAGAGCTTTAGGTCTAAGTTGGATGCAATGCAAACTTCTGGATCAGCTCTTGCCTCTCCCTGTCTCTGTTGAAGTCTAGAGTCTCATTTTGCAGTAGCAAGAATTGGAACTAGACCACCTGTCTGAGTCTGCTTGGGCTGCATGTACAGCTTATAAGAAACGTCAACCACGAAGTGCAGTGGCAAAATAAACCTAACTTTCTCCACTGGAAGTTAAATCCTAAGGTATCAGGAATAATACAACCAGCTCATGCAATCTGCCCAAACCAGGGCTACCTTTGGCCAATTAGCCTGTCATATTGGAATGTTCACCAATCAAAGCCAGGGTAGATGCTTTTGTCCACTTCTACACTTTTGAATACCACCTCTTTGGAAATGACTTCCAACCCATTTCTCCAGCAATTGCCTTGCCTCTTTTACAGGCACCTAATTCATATTTCCAATTTGGACTAAAGCAAAACACATTTTCTTTGTTATCTTACTAAAGGCCACCACCATCCACCAAGTCACAGAGGCCAGAAACTTCTGAGGTAACTAAGGTTCTTTGTACCTAACATCAAGCCCAACCTTACGCACAAATCTTGTAAATTTACTGAAATGGCCCTGGAATCCATCTGCCCTCCATTGTCAGTACTCTTAAACCCTTGGTGATACACTCAGATGTACTCAGATGTACTCAGATACCACTGGCGATCTCTCTGCTCAACCACTCCAATAACCTCTTAATTAGCATTTACCTCCATGGTTTCTGCTTTCAGTTCATCTTCTTCACTACCTCCAGCCATTTTTCTCAATTACAGATGTAACTATGTCATTCCTCTGCTTAATTACCTGTGTGTCTTCCTATGAGCCTAACCCTAAAATTTTATGTAGCATATAAATTCTGTCACAATCCAGTTTTGATCTATATTTTGGCTCATCTCCCACCTTCACTCTATACCACATACTCTCCCAGAGAACAGTAATCATTTTCATCAATAGGCTCTCATTTCATCATTCACTCATGGCATTTATCACATTTTAGTTTATCATTTTGTGTGTCTGTCTCTCCCATTTCTAAAGCACACACACATCATGAAGGAAGTTCTTGTTCAACACCACATCCTGAAAGCCAAGCATGGGACCTGGCATTTAGAAAGTACTCAGAATAAATGAATAAAGGCCTAATTTTGTGTTGACCATTAAGAAAAATGTTTATGTTCATGTAGGATTCACATATCAATTGAGTATTTTGTAGACTATAGCAGGTCAAAAAATGATTTCTACAGGTGAATACATGAAGAAAGATGATACACACACACACACACACACACACTCACACACACATACACACACGCGCGCGCATGCACGAATACTATTCAGCCATAGAAAAGAAGGAAATCCGGCCATGTGTAATGACATAGGGGAAACTGGAAGGCATTATGCTAAGTGAAATAAGCCAGACAGAGAAAGACAAATACTATACAGGTTAACATATATGTGGAATAATAATAATTTCTTTTTTTTAATGTTTATTCTTGAGAGACAGAGAGACACAGAGCCTGAGCAAGGGAGGGGTAGAGAGAGGGGGAGACATAGAATCTGAAGTAGGCTCCAGGCTCTGAGCTGTTCAGCACAGAAACCTATGAGGGGCTCAAACTCACAAACTGCGAGATCATGACCTGAGCCAAAGTTGGTCGCTTAACCAACTGAGCCACCCAGGTGCCCCATAATAATTTCTTTAGAAGCTGATTGTATAGAAACAGAAAGAGTGGTGGTTGCCAGGGGGTGGGGGGAGGGGCAATGGGGAGATACAGGTCAAAGGGTACAGATTTTCGGTTATAAGGAGATAAGTTCTGAGAATCTAATATATAGCATGGTGACTATAGTTACTAGTTCACTATTATATACTTGAACGTTTCTGAGAATAGGTCTTAAGCTTTTTACTACACACACACACACACACACACACACACACACATACACACACACAAAGAAAACAAAAGAGTTAATCACATGAAGTGATTACATGAGTTAGTTATCTCCATCTTGGTAATCATTCCACCATATATATTAAATCATCACAGTGTATACTTTAAACATAAATTATATTAGTTATGTTTATCAATGACTCCTCAATACAGTTAAGGAGGGAAACAAATAAACATAAAAACAATCATGGACTGGGGCGCATGGGTGGCTCAGTCAGTTAATCATCCCACTCTTTATCTCAGCTCACATCTAGATCTCAGGGCTGTGAGTTCAAGCTCCATATTGGGCTCCATGCTGGGTGTGAGGCCTACTAAAAATAAATCATGGACCTTAAAGTCTGATACCTGGTTGAACTCCCAGCATTGAGACAGCAAGGTGATCATGAGCACATCAGGTACATTCTCCAGTCTAATTTTTCATCTGTCATATGTGGATAATAATACGTGTCATGGGTGGAGTGACGATGAAAGGCAAAAGGCATGTATGAAGCTGGTTACCTCTGTGCCCAGCACAAGTTTGGTTTGTAACAGATGAGTGTGCCAGAATGACTCCTATGAGCTTACCTGAATTGTGACCTTTTCAGTTCTTTTTAATCCTACTCATGAGATTCCACTAAATTTTCTAAATTTCTAAACCTTAGCATAGCCGTAGTTTCTTTCTTTTTTCTTCTTCTTCTCGTTTTTTTTTTTTTTAAACCATGACAGGAAACCAAATACAGAGAGAAATTCCCAGCCATAGGCTGAAACCTGCCTTACCAATTTTATCCAATTCACCATCGACAGATAATCACATCAAGAAAATAAAGTAACCATTCACCTTATCATTATTATTTTGTGACCATCCACTATATGGGAAATATTCAAGACACGGTCCCACAGGGAGTTTTCAATCTGCTTCAAAACATAAAAGGAACCCTTGTGAGACGGTGATGACATAAAATTGTACATGACAGACACAGATCTGAGTTGTAAATAAGTTTGGCAAGAGAAGAAAATCAATGTGGGCTCCAGGTCTCTCTGGTGAAGGTGGTAGGTTTGAGCTGGTCCTTCAGGGTGGCTGAAATCTGGATGGGTTCGGAAAAGAGTTGAAGAACCTACCAGCTGGGGAGGTGACGACAAGATGATGCAGGGAACTAAGACTGAGAAAGACCTTGTCATTAAGAAATTAAATAAGCTGATTTTTATAGACGGGGACACTCAGGCAACGAAAGGGTCAACAACAAGGAAAGAACCGAAGATTCTGAGACCTCACTGAACATTTGTTCAATACCCACCTCCACCTCTGACCGTCTAACTGTACAGGAGTTTGAAATTTTTAAATAGGCAAGGACATCAGATTATTATAATTGTTCCTTTATTAGCCTTTTCTCTGTTCAGGATGGGAACAGGGACAAATTCTCCCCTAGGGAGAAATGCCTCTCAAAATGAAGCATGAACTCCTATCTGTAAGGTGAGCTCCCAAGAGAAGTTAAATAAGATCATCCATTTTGAAATGTGGCTGATTTCAGGCTAGATGTCCTTAAGACACAGCAATAGAAAAATTATAGCTATCTTGGCTTTCCAACGAGGGAGAGAGGTTTTCTTGGAAGAAGAGCTTTCGAATCTGGCAAATAACTCAAATAAGTTTCTGCAATGCCCTTCCCTGGCAGTCATTCATAGAAATGTACTACTTGGCATCTTGAACCCATCTCATATGATTGCTTAATTAAAAGTGCTTCTTTTAATAGATCAATAGACTCGCTTTTAGGAGCTGCCATAATAACACCTATACTTTTATTCAAAGTGGCAAGAGGCAGTCGTGAGGGATGACACATACGGGCTCAATGAAGTTTGAGTTAAGATGTGCATGATACGACATGCCATTTTGTGGCAGCGTGCACGTAACACAAATCCTAGCTCTTTGAAAGAGAAAGAAAAACCCGGGCCAATTCAAACTAATCACCTGGCTCTTGTTTCTCAAGGGGGCGGGGGCTTACATGAAACCTCTTCATGCCGCTCCAGAACAGGGTGAACGCCCGCGTGTTGGGCCTTCCTGAACCGCAGCCAAAGGGCTTGGCAAAGGCCAGTGAAGGTCTGACAGGATAGCACAAAAGGGGGGACGAGATTGCACGGGCTTTTCTGCTCCCTGAAAACCTGTTTCCCATTCATTCTTTCCTTTTATGTGCACTTTGCTCAGATTTCTTTCTCCTATTGGATTTTCTGTTCTTCCCTTTTCTGGAAAATGTGTTGCAAAAGAGTGATTCTTCACCTGGTCTCGGGACACAAACGCCTGTGAAACTCTGATCCAAGTTAGGCACTGTCCCGCGGAAACTTAAGCATGGACTCCAAACTGGGCAGAAACTGTCAGATCCACAAATCCCCTGAAACCCACGTGGACCTCCAGTTAAGATCCCCTCCAAATGTTCTCCGATGACATTGAACGAGGAGAAAGGACAGGCCTTTAAATTACTCTAGAAATATATTATATCTGAAAGGCATGTCCTTTGCAAACTATCGCTTAAGCTGAGCAGTGAGTTCATAACAATCTGGCTGGTCAGTTGGCCAAATGCCGCTCTACCTAAATTTTATGCTACCCCGGGAGGAAATCCCGTGTATTTGGGAAATTTCTCTGCCTCGTCTTTGGGCGGCGGCCATAACCAACTTGATTCTGAGGCCTGTGTGCTACTGCCCTGCCTCTGAGAGCCATAGTAGGTTGGAAAAAAAGAAAGAGCACATGTTTCTAAATAGGATTCTGTTTTCCGGAGGAAGTTTTAGATTAAAAAAAAACATCTTTTAATTTCAATGTAACCTTTTCTGGTTGAATCATAAACCCCAAGTGAAATCCAGGTTCCTGATCCTAACGTCTGGTGTAGGTCTGGCTTCTCAGTATTATAAAAGCCCATGATCCCTTCTCTGTGTAAATATACAATATGCAACAAAACTCTGCTTAACAGGACGAATGGGCCTTCAGGATGCTCTTCCTAGCTGTCAGAAGCACAACCACATGCGACTTAATCACCTCATAAAATAACTTTGCTTCTGTGACTCAACGGGAGTAAAACAACCGTGGCCACTCAATAAATAACGTGTGCCACGGGAAGACTCGCCTCACCCACGGAGACCACACAATGATTAAATGCAGAGCAATGTCTCGCCCACTGGCTCCACGGGCCCATGTGTCATTCCTCCTGCATCAGGGCACCCAGATGACAGTAGATGAGTGACCCATGGCCGAGTGCTTACTTCAGTGCATATATACTCAGTCTACCACTTTCCCTGTAAGGTAGGTGTTATTATTCTGCCCATTGTAAGGATAAGAAAACCGAGACTTCTCATAGGTTAAGTAACTTCCTCAAGGCCCCACATCAGTAAAGGAGGTTATCTGATTTGAACTATACTTTGCCACCACAGTACTGCTTTCCCTGCCCTAGGCTTCCAGTCACAGGAGATGAAAACCATTCAGGGGTTCACACGGGAGATTGGTGAAGGTACTGAGTACTTCTTTCCCTCGAGCCACTGGAGAACCATAGACAGAGGGCGGGGGCAGTCCTTGGGGATCTTGTAGCAATTTCTAATTCCATTTGGTAGAAAACAAAAGTAGAATTCTCAATTTGTGGTTATGTGTTGGATGCCCTATAGAAGGCTGCAATGTGCTATTTCTGCTCTTTCCAGGGAATACATTTTAAGTCATAGTAAATAAACAGTCTTCTCACTGATTAAATTATATTTGAACTGTGAACATATAATCTCAAGACTTTTTTTTTCCCTAGAATAAGTTTAAGGCAGTCCAAAAATGCACAGGCTAAGATACTCAAATAAAAAATAAAAGTTAAAATACCAGGAAGGTGTTTCAGTTGGTTGAGCCTCTGACTCTAGATTTTGGCTCAGGTCATGATCCCAGGGTCTTGGGATCGACCCCTGCATGGGACTCCTTGCTGAGCATGGAGCTTGCTTAAGATTCTCTCGGGGCGCCTGGGTGGCGCAGTCGGTTAAGCGTCCGACTTCAGCCAGGTCACGATCTCGCGGTCCGTGAGTTCGAGCCCCGCGTCAGGCTCTGGGCTCTGGGCTCTGGGCTGATGGCTCAGAGCCTGGAGCCTGTTTCCGATTCTGTGTCTCCCTCTCTCTCTGCCCCTCCCCCGTTCATGCTCTGTCTCTCTCTGTCCCAAAAATAAAAAAAATAAAAAAAATAAAAAGATTCTCTCTCTCTCTCTCTCTCTCTCTCTCTCTCTCTCTCTCTCTCTCCACCCCTCTCCTCCACTCACGATCTCTCTCTCTCTCTCTAAAAAAAAAAAAGAAAGGAAAACTGGATTCAATGAAATTCATCCTTATTCTATATGAGTCTCAGACTCCAAGTATTTTTAAAAATATGCAGACTCTCCCTTTCACAGAGTGCCAACCCTGATTGTCGCCATAACTTTATTTGTAGCTACTGTGTCCACAAAAAAAAACAGTAAAAAATTTTCAAATAAATAATAAAACTGTACACATCTGTAGTAGGTTTTATTTCTCATGCCCGTTTCCTTCAGAGCCACTCTGTGAAAGAATGGTTTTACAGAAGTGCAAGGCACAATTCTAATTTATCTTGATATCAAAAAGAAATCAAATACTGGCACAGAAGAGCCTTTCAACAAGCTGGGAAATTGTGTACAGGTACATTGCCCTCAGTGTGTATGTGAATGCATTCACAGTGAGCTGACAGGGAGTGGTTATTATGAGGAATTACTGTTTGTTGTTTTAAATAGATCATCCCATAAAGTAAATTAATCAAGCCAGATTAAATATGCATGAAGGATGTAATTTTGAAAACCACATCTGTAAAACCACATTTTAAATCCGACACTGGGGAAATGTGCACCTTTTGTTGGTATCGTGAGCAACACATTTTCTCCCTCACTGATGTCCAACCACACGCACAAATCTGCCTTTTCCATAATGGGCTGGGTTGCCTGCAAAATTGTCTGACAAGCTAAAGGAGGATTTTTCAAGTCGTTATTTATGAAAATGAACTTTCATTGAGGTTTTTTTAAAGTGCGCTTAAATGAAACTGCCATTGTTAAAAAGAATGTAAATAATTTTTGCTCATTTCATTTCTCACTTGTTAATTTAAGGTCATTTAATACTAAATGTGTATATATATATACACATACATATATATATGTATGTGTATATATTATACACATACATATATACATATATATATGTATGTGTATATATATATAAAGGTGTTATGAAAATTAACCCTAGAATTTCTTTTCTTCCTAATAGGCCTTTCTCCCGGAGTAAAAAATAACCCTTTGTTTTCCAAAGGGTAAAAAGTCCCAGGTATGCAAGATGAATAAGTTCTCGAGAGTTCTTGCACAACACAGTGCCTGTTAACAACAAGCATTGCGCACTTACCAATTTGCTAAGAGTGTTGATCTCACATTCAACGTGTTTAGCACAACCAGCACAAAAGGGGACATACGGAAACTTTTGGAGGTGATGGATAGGTTTATTGCCTTGATTGTGTTGACAGAATCAGGTGTGTGCATGTCCAAACTCATCAAACGGTGTACATTAAATATGTACAAGTTTTTTTGGTACATCAACTATACTTCGATAAAGCTTTTAAAAAATACCCTTTCGAATTTCCAACAGGTTTTAACGAGGGCAGTGGCCACAGTGTAGGTAAATTATCCCAGGTCAAATAGAAATGTGCATATAAGTCCATCCCTCTAGTTGCACTAAGCAAAACGAGAGTGCACGTGTGGCGTGCGCGCGCGCGCGCGCACACACACACACACACACACATCCATACACATTACTTATTCTTGAAACTTGTCCTCGGGCTATATTCCCCAATGGTGAGTAAAGGAAAACCTCAAGGGATTTGTCAAAGAGGTGCCCATTATATGTTTTCATCCTTTTTTCTTTCTTTTTTTTTTTTTTTTAAGAAATCAACTTTGGCCCCGCTGTTTACAATCACTAGCAGGCCAACCTTTTCCAAAAGGCGACGCTTCCGCAGGTCTGGGTAGGCAGCACCTTCTCCCGGCCAGAGCGCCCCTGCACGGCGGCGGGCGGCCCTCCCTCTGCCGGCGCGCGTTCGAGGCGGGTGAGGAGCTCGGCGGCCGGAGCGTGGGTGTCCGCGCGCGCTCGCGTGGGCGCGCACCCGGCCACACCCGCGGGCGGTCCCCGCGCTCCGGGTGCCGGACCGGTCCATTAAAATTTCCTTTCCGTAGTCGGTTGTGGCCTGGGTGTTTGCAGGAAGAAAAGGGGGAAAAAATGGCTGCTGCGGAAGGGAGGACCAGTAACCTTACCGAACAAATACACTGGCAAGTGCGTCTCATAATGGCCCGGGTTCAGCATTTTTCTGCGATAAATGAGTAAACGTTAAATGTATCTGTGAGATGCACTATCGCAGGCATTGCCATGGGCAAGTCTTATCCAATGATGAAACAGCAAGGCCTCGTGAGATAAAGATGATAGAAGGGGCGCTATCAGGTGGCAGCTGGGTAATTACAACTCTCTATTTGGGCTCTGCAGTGATGCTGCATGTGATAAGTGGGGAATAATGAAGAAAAAGGAGCAGTGATAATGCAGGAGCTAAATGGTAGAAAATAGCCTATCATAGCCCACAGCCCTCCGCGCGCCTATGGGGACTTTGAACTATCTTCTTCAGTTTTCATCCACAGAAAAAATACTCTCTCTTTCTTCTTCCTTCGCTAAATTTATGTCTGGTGGGACAAAAGGAAAAACTGAAAGGAAATCAAGGGTATGTGAAGAGAATATGACCTTTGCAAATAACTCTGAAGGTCACAGTGTAATTATTCTAAAATAAAAGTATCCTGTAATCTTGCCCGCACTCACAAAAGATGCAAGAGGGTTTTTTAAATGTGATTCGGCACCATTTTGTGGGGGGATCATGGCTTATAAAAGGTCAAGTAAAGTGTTTCTAATTATAGCCTGTCAAGCAGAGCCTCAGAACACTCGAGCCATTTGCTACTATTGAGTCGAACTTTGATTACAGCAAAAGACAGGCCGAAGACAGTCCATTACGGGCGAGGGAGGAAAAAAAAAAAAAAAAAACAAACCTGCTTCTGGCGGATATTTTAGGTCCAGGGTTCTAAGACAAAATAGCCTGTGCGGAAGTTGAAGACTTCTGACGTTGGGCCTTCTGCCATCTGAAGCATGGTAATTCTGGCCTTTCTGGTGGGCCCGAACTTGGGTTGGTTTTGCCTGTACATTTTTGTTTTACTTGAAACCTCTCTGAGCTTTGAGGATGAATGAAATCCAGGGGGGCAAAGTGTGGGTGGGTGCGTGGGTCTGTCCACGTGTATGCGATGTGTGAACACATGCATGTGGTGGCTAAGGACATTTTAAGCTTTTTAAAATTGTGATAAAAGACACATAAAATAAAAGGTACCATCTTCAGTGGACGGTTCAGTGACATTAAGTATACTCACGTTGTTGTGCAACCAACACCCAGAACTCTTCCCTCTTGCAAAACTGAGCTCCGTGCCATCAAACACCGCCTCACCCCCTTCTCATCCTCCCCCTAGGAACCCTCATTCTGCTTGCAACTTCTGTGAATTTGATCGTTCCAGATACCTCACGTAAGTGGAGTCGTACAGCGTTTGTCCTCTGTGATTGGCTCATTCACTTAACGTAATGACCTCAAGGTTTGGCCACGTTTATAACGTTTGTCAGAATGTCCTTCGTTTTTAAGACGGAATACTATTCCCTTGTATGGATTTACCATGTTTTGTTTATCCATGTGTCTGTCAGTGGACACTTGGGTTACTTCCACTTTTTGATTATTGCGGGTAACGCTGCCATGAACGTGAATGTGTGAATATCTCTTTGAGACCCAGCTTTCAATTCTTTTGGGTATATCTCCAAAACTAGTATTGCTGGATCGTATGGTAATTCTATTTTCAATTTTTTTTTTTTTTTTTTTTTTTTTTTTTTTTTGAGGAAACAGCAAACTATTTTCCGCCGCAGCTGCACCATTTGTGTTCCCACTAGGAACGTACAAGAGCTTTAATTTCTCCGTATGCTCGCCAACACTGATTATTGTCCTTTTTTTTTTAATAGCCATTCTAGTGGGTATGAAGTGGTATCTAATTGTGGTTTGATTTGTATTTCCTTAATGACTAATGATGTTGACTATTTTTTCATGTGTTTATCAGCCGTTCTTATTTGGAGACTTGTCTATTCAAATCCTTTGCCCATTTTTAAATTGGGTTATTTGTCTTTTTATTGTTGAATTGAAAGAGTTCCTTGTGTATTCCAGATACCAGACCCTTACCAGATATAAGATTTACAAATATTTTCTTCCATTCTGTGGATTGTTGTTTCCCTTTCTTGATATATATATACACTATATATGTATACATACACATTAGCTGTTTGTGCTTTAGATGCTATATCTAATCCAGGGTCACAAAGACTTAGAAGTTTTCTTCTAAGAGTTTTATAGTTTTTAAAATTTATGTTTGAAAGAATGCCCTTAAAAAAATTTTTTTTAACTGGGCCCTAAATGACAATATCTAATGCTTGGATTCCGCATTGGAATACACATAGATGGCAATTTCCATAGCTAAACAGATACAAGGAATCAGCCACTCTGTATGAGCTGGGCTCCTGGGGTGCACAGGAGACTACGACACTATTGTAGCCTTGAAGAAGGTCATAAGGTTGTGTGAGAGAAGGCTTCTGAGCAAATCATTATAATTGTATTAGTCTTTCGGGGTACATTAACAAAATACCACAAACTGAGTGGCTTAAACAATGGAAATTTATTTTCCCAGAGTTCTGCAGGCTGAAAGTCCAAGATCAAGATGCCTGCCAGCCTGGTTTCTGGTGAGACCTCTCTTCTCAGCTTGATGGTATCTTCATCTTGTTTTGTGTTTTCTCTGTGTTCTCACACAGAGAGAACGAGAGCAGGCACACTCTGGTGTCTCTTCTTCCAATAAGGACACTATTCTTATTGCATTAGGGTCCCACCCTAATGACTTCATTTAACTTTAATTTCCTCCTTTAAGGCCCTATCTCCAAATGCAGTCACACTGGGGATTAGGGTTTCAGTATATGAACTTGGCGGTGGGAACAGGGGGGAGCCCAACTCAGTCTATAACCACAACATGAAGGTCACATATATATTATCTTCTCGAATCCTTACCATCTTGTTGACGTAGCTATTACAGATGTGAACAGACCCCGACATTGAGTCCTTTCTCCAGTCACACAGCTTGATGGAATTGAATCAAGATCTGCTTTTTAAATTGATGACATTGTTGATCACTGTGCTCCATCCCCTCTGCATCACCCTGATCCAAGGCACCATCATCTTCTTCTCAGACCTTTCTTCCCCTACTAGATTATAAAACTACAAAAGCAAGGACTTCGATTCTCTTATCTATTGCTGCCCCACCCATTCTTGGAATACTGTCTGGCACGTAATAGGTGATCAGCAAATATTGGTCGAGTTAGTTAATCATGTGTACAGTGCTTAGGAGAAGGGAACAATTAACCACTGGTGGGGCAGAGAGAGAGAAAGGGAAGACATGAGATGTTGAAAAAGTCTCCAGTGAGAAGACAGTTTGAGTATTTGAATTTGAAGGGTGAAGTTGTGTGAGCCCTAAAAAAGAGAAGGAGTTAAGGGAATTCCAAAATGAACAGCATGTGTGATGTCACAGGGGTATGAAACACTATTGTAATCTTAATAATATTTCACTTTTTTTGCCCTTCACAGCTTGAAAACACTTCTAGAGGTACAATTTTATTTTATTTTCATTCACCTTTTGAAGATGAGAAAATTAGGCTTGCAAGGCTAAGTGACTTCCCAAGTATACACAGAAAGCAGCTGAGAATATAAATTCTGTGACTGGCTCTTAAAAAAAAAGTTTTCACAAAATAAATGTTTGCTAAAAAGAAACTAATATTTACTATTACAGTCTGAACTGCTGAAACAAATAAACCCCAACATTTCAGTGTCTTAACACGATGCAAATTTGTTTCTTGTTCACACACAGACCCAGGTGAGGGTTTCTGATGACTTTTCTCCATAAAGTAATTCAGGGACCCAGTCTTATTCCAGGCCGTGACTCTACCATAGCTTAGGGCCTTGTCGTTGGCATCCAACCAGTGAAAGGAGCAAGAGTGTGGATGAAGAATAACATCTTAAAATCCTTGACCGAAAAGAGACAAGCCATCACTCTACTCACATACCATTAGTAAGAAATAGTCACATGGCTCCATCTACCTGCAAGGGAAGCTGGGAAATGTAGTCCCCCAAAGGGCAGCCATTTTCTAGTGGCAACTCTATCCCATCAGAGGGAGAACATGAATTTTGCTACACCAGTAACCATCTCTGCCTTGTTTAGTTCTTTTAGATATCTGATTTTAAGGTTTAAGGTTTAACTGTCCCAGAGCATGACTATATGGACCTAAACATGGGGGGTGGAGCAGGCAAGGTAAAGGAGGAGGATAGAAACAATGACTTACAACTCTCAAACATTCTAACTGGTGCCTGGATATTTTAGGAGTTTTCTGGGCCTGCATTTTAATGGTATGTTATCCTTCTTAGCCATCCTGTGAAAATACTACACACAACTGTTCATTAATACTCTACTTCTCTGTATCCCATAGTTACTTCTGACATTTTTATTTTTTTTATTTTTTATTTTTTTAAATTTATTTTTTTTTTTCAACGTTTATTTATTTTTGGGACAGAGAGAGACAGAGCATGAACGGGGGAGGGGCAGAGAGAGAGGGAGACACAGAATCGGAAACAGGCTCCAGGCTCCGAGCCATCAGCCCAGAGCCCGATGCGGGGCTCGAACTCACGGACCGTGAGATCGTGACCTGGCTGAAGTCGGACGTTCAACCGACTGCGCCACCCAGGCGCCCCATTTCTGACATTTTTATTAAGTCCAGCCTAAGTTATTACCTTCTAAACGTTTGAACCAACTCTGAGTATCTATACAATTTCAGTCTTCTTGTTTATTAAATAGGCACTACTCTACCCCACATGATTGCTAGCAACTAATAAAAAGAATTATAAAACAATGTTAAAGGGCTAGGACAGGTATTAGTGATCCCTCCACTTATTCCTCATTTTTGCCTCCCTAAAGCTTGTGTCATCTCCTAAATTCTTTAGATATTTAAGAAAATGAATCCTTACCTCCAAAACTCCAATTAAAATCTCTCCCTTAGCTTTATTTTCTCTTTCAAAACTTATGTTTCTCTTCCTAAGCCATGTTCTGTGATATTCTCCTGAGGAAGTAGACCTTCACACATGTCATATTCTCTCATCACTTTTCCACTGGTACTTTGCCAAAGTTTTCTCTTTTAGATACACTTTAGACAGTAACAGATTTTTCCCTCAAGTCTACATTCTTCCCTCAAGATACTCATATGCAACCCTATTTGATTTTCGGTGAAGGTACAGATTTCAGAGCACAAATAATTCAGTCTTGGCCTTTTCTGGAAGTTTATTATGTTTTTCTAATTAATGAAAAGCTAAAACCATATTTGGAGGGAAAAAGCTGTTTTACCTGCTTAAGTTAAAAGAATTTTTTTAAACCTTTATTTATTTTGGAGAGACAGAGAGAGACAGAGCATGAGTGGAGGAGGGGTAGAGAGAGAGGGAGACACAGAATCCAAAGCAGGCTCCAGGCTCCGAGCTGTCAGCACAGAGCCCGACACGGGGCCCGAACCCACGAACTGTGAGATCATGACCTGAGCTGAAGTCAGACACTCAACCAACTGAGCCATCCAGGTGCCCAACCTTCTTCAGTTTTTAAATACTCAGCCAATTAATGTGTACTCCTCAGGAGAAATAACAGTTTATGATGGTAATAATCATAGTTAACATTTAAATCAACTTATTTTGTGCCGGGTACTGTGTGAAGTACTTTATATGCATTTAAGTCATTCAAATCTCACCACAATCCGTTGAGGTAATGACTTTTGATGTCCATTTCCCAGATGAAGAAACCATGATACAAGAAGTTCAATGACTTCTTGTCCAAGTCATATAGCTAAAAATGGGGAAAGCCAGGATTTGACCTTGGGCTATAGGTGCTTGTTAACTTCTGTGAAAACCTGTATTATGGAAAAACTATAAAATTATTAAGTATAGATATGGAAGAAGGTTAGTAAGATCACTTTGCACCTAAGACAGCTTTCCTTATTTTAAATCACGCAAATACTCGATGCCAGAGCTGAAACTTGCAGCCTGTGTTCCCACTGTTCTTTTGACAGCCTGCCATGATGTTGCTACACAGGACAAGCATCTCAAGTTCAGAAACTGCCACTCACTGTGGGCTTCTAAGTGTTTACAGGGCTTGCCTTTGTGTATTGAAATTCAATATGATTTGATTTTTGTTTTGATTCTTTTTCTGTCTTTTTCTTAATTCAAGGTTGTTGGCATATCTCTCAGTTGTCGAGATAAATCTCAGAGACACTGGAACAGTATCTACTCAACATTAAATAATAATCTTTTTGGTGAAAAGAAGAGTCAAATGGTCTTTGTTGCTTAGTAAAGTTGCCTACAGCTCTCCTTCCTTCCTCTCTCCACAATCCCCACTGCAGTGAGAGGAGGAAATGAACCAAGAAGACAGTTGCCACACTATCACCTCAATGTTTAAAAATCAGGATTTATCATCTTCTCTAAAACCCCCTGCACCTCCTCATGTATTCTCCACTTGGGTGGGTGGCACCATCATGCCCAGGGGCACACAGGCCAGGAATCTGCTAATCATTTTTAAATGTTCCCTTTCACTTGCCTTCTATCTCCAATTAATCACTGAGCTCTATTGACTTTACTCCCCCAAAGATTTCTATATGTATCTCTCAATCTCTCTCCATTTCCACCCTCTATGATCCATCCTTTAAAGACATTTTTTTTTTTTTCAACGTTTATTTATTTTTCGGACAGAGAGAGACAGAGCATGAACGGGGGAGGGGCAGAGAGAGAGGGAGACACAGAATCGGAAACAGGCTCCAGGCTCCGAGCCATCAGCCCAGAGCCTGACGCGGGGCTCGAACTCACGGACCGCGAGATCGTGACCTGGCTGAAGTCGGACGCTTAACCGACTGCGCCACCCAGGCGCCCCTATGATCCATCCTTTATAGTTGGGGTGGTCTTGCTCAAATGCTGTTCTCTAAGTCTCCACTTAATATAATGTAAGGATTGTTATTACCTTTAAGACAAAGTCCAAGCTCCTTGGCACAGCGGACAAAGCTCTTGTGTTCTGGTTCTCATCACCTGACCAGTCTCACTTACTTCCATTTTCCCCAAGTCTCATTATTCTCCAGACACACCAGATCTCTGAAAATACATCATAAAATGTATCGTTCTTCTTTCCCTAGCTAGCTCTTGCATATCTTTCATTGCTTGGTCCACCTACTCTGTGAACTTCTTCCTCTCCCTTTTCCTTCCCACCATCTCCTTGCACCAGGCACCCCTACCCCATAGTCTACATGATTCTCCTCTGAATTCCTTTAGGGCACTGTGTGTCTTTCTATCATGGTAGATATCATAAGGCATTTGAATTGTTGACTTATTTGTCTTCTCTCCAGCTGGGCCGGGAATTACTGAGGATAGAAACTACATGTACCTAAACTATTCCTCCTTCAGTAGACTGACTGATAAATAATCTAGGAATACAGAAGCATGGAAAAAGTGGATAGTTTCCATTAAAAATATCTACTTGAATTGGATATGTATAATATATATAGCCTAGAAGCAAAATCTATAGACCACCAACAGAGTGTATTTTTGTCAAATTATCCTCTTTAGAATATGGTTGATTTCCACAGAGTGGAAATGTTCTGTCTCAGAATAGGGATAGGAGAGGGATAAATAGAGGTTTTCACTTCTTTTTTGAGAGTTATATTGCTTCTTGTTCACAAAAACTGATATGATTCACCCTCCAATTCTGCGGAAGCTATTTTTGCTAAGCTCAAATAATTCAATTGGCTTAAATCCTTAATAGTTTAAACGAAGCCATGGATCAACTAAAACTGATAAATGAGCTAAATATCCTGTTCTTAAGGAACTTCGAGATTGTCAGCATGGCCATTACTCCTGAGAAGGTGCAATAAAACTATAATAATAGGCAGCAATCATAATAATAACAATCAGGATTAATAATCATAACACTATGTACTTATCTCATGCCTTTCATCCATGGATCTGAAAGCTCTTTTTATAATCATTATGAGAAACATTCTCATGAACTGAATAGTCACAGTGTCCAGAAAATGGACTGAAACACTGTCAGTGATGACAATAATCCAAGCAGGTTTAAGATAGAATCACACAAAAGGGATACGTGACAAGCTCTAGTTCTACCGAATTCTAACTCTAAACTTTGTTTTCCGGGGCGCCTGGGTGGCGTAGTCGGTTAAGCGTCCGACTTCAGCCAGGTCACGATCTCGCGGTCCGTGGGTTCGAGCCCCACGTCAGGCTCTGGGCTGATGGCTCAGAGTCTGGAGCCTGTTTCCGATTCTGTGTCTCCCTCTCTCTCTGCCCCTCCCCCGTTCATGCTCTGTCTCTCTCTGTCCGAAAAATAAATAAACGTTGAAAAAAAAAAATGTTTATAAAAAAAAAACAAAAAAAAAAAACAAAAAAACTTTGTTTTCCATTACACCGAATGGCCTGGGGTTGCCAGGGTACTGTAAGTCCATGCGACAAAGGATAGCAGTTCTGTGGAATTCAGCAATTATGTTAGGTGTGATTGCTGAAGAAATCTTGGCTACAACAGTTTCCCATAAAAACAGTCCTGCCAAGAAAGTGAAACTTTGTCAACCTGGAGATAACCTCAACTTTCAATACACCAAATTTGGCCCTCACAAATGATTTTCAGTGTTGGTTTGACTTAAAGGAAAAATTGAATTTTTTTTTTAAGTTTTCATTTGGGATGAACAGACATGCTTTGATTTTTAAAATAAAGTCTTGTGAATTGTTAAGGGAAGGGTTTCATGTGGTTCGTCAAAGCTTAGCTGAATGGGTGGGTTTGGAATTGTCAAGGAAGGACCAGGAAGGTGTCGGGGCAAATCTATCTCTTGGGATGCTGCTCCTGAATCTAAAACACAACACAAGCAAATCCCAACAAAATCAAAATGAAAATAAACCAAAAATTGAAGAGGAAGGCAAAATGGTGTCATGCAAAAGGCAAGTATTTACTCATGTACACAATCTTTCTTGAGCATCTACCAAAAGCAAGGCATTTTGGAAGTTCTCTATGCATGTGTTTGTGCATGGAAAGTTACAAAAATAACCCCTTTTCCTTTTACTAAATGAATGGGCATCGCCCTCTTTCCCTGTTTTTGGACAGCAGTTTTTGTTGAGGTGAGATGTTTTGGTACAAAATATCAGTGCCTTAATCTGTTTCCTTGAGAGTGTCATTTTGAACTCCTATGACAGTTTGCTCTAATGCAGGGTGTCAAGGGATATGATACATCCTTTGGACCTGCAGGCACAGCAGTGAACGGAATATCATCAAACTAATGGGTAGAATTCATTTGCTGTGTGTGCTTAGGCTTTCATGAAACTTCATCTTAAATCCTCAATTCCACTTAGAACGAAGAACACATTCACCCATACCCTTCGGTCTGGCCCTTACCCCAATCCCCGTGCATTCTGTAGCGACTGTATCACTCTTGGCTTCTTCATTTACCTGGAAGGGTTATTTTAGCATACGCAGGTATTTTATACTTCCTGCTGCCCTGAACTTTCATAGAACAGAAGACAAAATTGGGACTTGTGGAGACAGGGGTCTTACCCACGGCCACAGGCTAGTTGATGAGAATTTGGACCAGAAATCTGACCTTCAGGTCACCATCTTCTGCTTTTTCTGCTCTACTGAATGAAAATCGCAGACAACTACCCAACCCTCAGTCTGGAAACTAGACTCTTTTCAGCCATAGACTTCAGCAGTAAAGAATAAGATGAACCCATTGAAAAAAAGCAACGCAAGCACAGATCAGCCAAAAAGTCCCCAGAGCCAATCTGTGTTACTATGAGGAATTCTATTTGCCTTGAATTACTCCCTATAGTTGTCCCCAGAGGGGAAAAAATCCAGTTTACCTTCTATTTCCAGACTCATTAACCAGGAAACTAGTCTTGATAAATATGTAGCAATCAAGATTTTTATTTATTTATTTATTTATTTATTTATTTATTTATTTATAACAGGTCACTTTCTTTTTTTACATTTATTTATTTTTGAAAGACAGAGATAGAGCACAAGTGGGGGAGGGGCAGAGAGAGAAGGAGACCCTGAATCTGAAGCAGGCTCCAGGCTCTGAGCTGTCAGCACAGAGCCCGATACGGGGCTTGAACCCACAAACTGTGAGATCATGACCTGAGCCGAAGTCGGACGCTTAACTGACAGAGCCACCCAGGTGCCCAGTAATGAAGATTTTAAGGTCAGACAAGTTTTTACATTTTCTTGTTCTTCAGTATATTAAGTATTTTGTTTTCAGCTCATTCTTCTCCTTTATTGAATAAACTGTTTCAAACACTAGCAATCCTCACTACCCTCCAAATCTAATCTACATTTCTAGCCTATCTCTTTAATCCCACTGGTTACAGATATGTTATTTTATTCCTTTATTTTCCCCCCACTTATATCAACATTTCTTGGCAAGCATCATAGCCATGTAGTTAAAGGATATGCATGTGCAGTGAATTTTTTCCAAAAAGTTTCAATTTTCCATTGATTCGGCCATCTGGGCAGTTTGGTTTAGAAAACTTTTTCATTCAGTTGTAACATTATGAGATTAACAGTCCACTGAAAGAATCCACACACAAACTTATGGAGGAAGGTTTGTGCGTTGGTTTCCAAGAGCTGCTGTAACATTACCACAAACTGGGTGACTTAAAACAACAGAAATTTATTGTCTCACATTTATGGAAGCTGGGAGTCTGCACTCTAGTTTTCAGCCAAAGACTCTAGAAGACTCTAGAAAAGAATCATTGCTTGCCTCTTCCTAACATCTAGTGATCACCGTGGCTTGTAACTATACCACTCCGATCTCTGCCTCTGTCATGACAGACCATCTTCCTTCTGTGTGCCTCTGTGTGTCCAAATCTCTCCCTCCTTTCTCCCATAGAGACACCAGCTATTTGGTTTAGGGCCCAACCTGAGCCAGTTTGCGGCCATCTTAACCAATTACATCCACAAAGACCCTATTTCCAAATAAGGTCACACTCTGAGGTCCAGGGTGGCCATGAAGTGGGTTGGGGTGGAATGGGACACTATTCAACCCAGCCCAGTTTGCTTTTTCCATTCCATTTTACAATTTTCTCTCAAGGCTTTACTGATGCACAGGGTCCAACGTGGCCATTCAGACCTTCCCAGCATAGGAACCAGTCAACTTAGGAGATGGAGCAGCCAGAGGTAAGGAGTCACACAACAAGGATTGAGTCCTACCTCCACCTGTTCCTGAGTCACATAACTTCACCAGCCCTCCCATGCCTCGTATTCAAATTGTAGTAACATCTATATCATAACAGCCACAGTGAGGACCAAGTGAGATTATAGAACAGAATGTCTTACATTTAGCAAGTGTTGCTCAGTACCTTTTAACACCCTATGTTCTTTTAAGAATTGATGAGCAGCTGACTGCTGGACGAAGCGGAGATGAGAGCCCTTTTTGGTACCCCGTTCTGCCTGGGAAAGAGGAAGGGCGCACACAGCAGGCCTGGGAAAGTTCACTGATGCTTGTCATTTTTAAAAAAGGTAGCGAGAAAAAGCAACCTGACCTCCTGGTGGATGCTTATTACATCGCTACATCGTATTTACATATGACATATGGTGCCTAACATCAGAGAGCCTCAAAGCTTTTAATGAGTGTTAACTCATTATTACCTGTGGAGAGTGTAGTGAGTAGTCATCTAGTTTACAGCTGAAGGAACTGAGGCACAGGGAGATCAAGTGCCTGATTCAAGGTCAGCTACTTCAAGATGCTACAGGGACCGGCCTTGAGTGCGGTAATGTAGCTGTTACCTTTGTTCCCATCCCATGGGTGCAGTGGTATAGGCAACACGCGTCCAGGAACGAGAATAGCGTGCCGTAGAAGAGAAAATAAAAATCAAGAAACTACAATAAACAAGAATGTGATGTATCCATACAGAGGAATATTATTCGACCATAAAAAGCAATGAAGTGCTGATACGTGCCATGATGTGATGAGCCCTGAAAACGTGCTTTTTAGTGAAAAAAGCTCTGGGTTGTATGATTTCCCTCAAACGAAATGTCCAGAGCAGGTAAGACGATAGAGACAGAAAGCACATTTGTGGTTGCCAGGGCCTGGGGGGGTGTCAGGGGAATGGGAACAAATTGATGAATGGGTTTGGAGTTTCCTTTTGGAGCGACTAAAATATTTTGGAACTAGATAGAAATGACGGTTGCACAACACTGTGAATGTAGTAAATGCCACTGAAATATACACTTTAAAATGGTTAAATGTGATGTGAATTTTATCCCAATAAAATAATAAGGAAAAATAATCTGAGCATCTGCAAATAAATGCTAGTTACACCACCTGGGTCCGGAGGACAGACTTCTGAGAAGCAGATTACCTGAACCTGTAGGGGCCACATCTTCCACTTAGCTCGCTGTAATTGTGTCTCCTTGGGCTAATTTCTGAGTCTGTATTCTCAATCGTGCGATGAGATCTTATACCAAATTAGTGGTTTCAAACTGCTATTTTTAAAGCTACCTAACTTTTTAAAAGCAAAATCTTATGTGAAAAAACAAACAAAAAAACCCAAAATCCTATGTAGAACTTTAATGTATAAAATAGACAAAGACAGGAGCGCCTGGGTGGCTCAGTCGGTTAAGCATTCGACTTCAGCTCAGGTCATGATCTCACAGTTCGTGGGTTCAAGCCCGCATTGGGTTCTGTGCTGACAGCTCAGAGCCTGGAGCCTGTTTCAGATTCTGGGTCTCCCTTTCTCTCCGTCCCTCCCCCACTCACGCTCTCTCTCTCTTTCTCAAAGTAAATAAGCATTAAAAAATTAAAAATAAAATAAAATAAAATAAAGTAAAATAGATGAAGACAAGCTAGTGAAGGGTCTGTCCAATACACTTCCTTTTACCATCCGTGGTGGCCTGAAAGGAACCCTTTTCACTGTGGTGTTCTTGGATAAAGTTGAAAATTCCCAGAGTAGGTGATTTCTACACTCATGATCCTGTGGCCCCAATGGAATATCCTCCCTCTGTTTCAAAGCAGAATAGTAAGATGAGATATGAGTATCAGTATCATGAATGTTGTTATCAGTATCATGTATGATAAATATGCAGCCTGATGAAGATTTAGGAAGGAAAAGTATAAAATTGAGAGTGACAGATGCAGCCAGACATGGGCTGACCGGGGACTCATGGCGACTTTGGGGTTCCAGGGGGCCACGAAGAGGCCCCACTGCCACCACCTCACCCAAAGTCTAAGACAGCCCGTGGGACCTGATCCAGGGGACCAAGAACAAGCCACTGCCACTTGCTCAGGGTTCAAGATTCCCCTGGGCCACCAGTGGGGAGAGCCAAGGCTTTTAGTGTCAAGCGCTGATCGAGGAGATTATGACTGGTACGGAGAAATTTTACATGAAGATGAAAATCACAGAACAAGACAAGAAGTCAGAGGACATTGACTTGGTCACAATGATTTCTCCAATTTCTTATCACAGGTGGCATGTGTAAGGGTTCATTCCGGAGTCGGCATCCTCCACAAAGACATCAAAACATCTACATATGAAGCCCACAGATAGACTTTTACAACCTGTGAGATTATATAAAAACTCATCATCCTCACTAGAATTTCACTAGCCCATCCACTTACCAACATCCCTGCCTGAGTTGTACCAGAGACATATTCTTTCTCACCACTGCTCAAAGACTTAAGATCTGCCAGGAAGACAGGAGGAGATTGGGAGGGAGGAGAAAAGGCTGGAAGTTTCAGTGGTTCCCAAAGTGTGGTCCTGGGATGGGCGTCACCTGGGAACTTGTTAAAAAATACAAATTCTTAGCCCCATTGCAGACCTACTGAATCAGAAACTCTGAGGGTGGGCTCAGTATTATGTGTTTTATCAAGCCTTCCAGTGACTTTACTATACAAGATAGTTTGAGAACCCCTTTGAATATACTATTCCAATGAATTCGCTAATTTTAGATGAGAAAACCGAGGCCCAAAGTAAATGAATGGCAGTCCCATGATCACCTATGTGTGAGCTAGAAAAGAAGATGAAAATTTGCAAGTGTTACCAATTATGTTTAAAAAAGAAGCCTTGGGGCCCCTGGGTGATTCAGTCGGTTAAGAGACTGACTTCGCAGGTCATGATCTCACGGTTTGTGAGTTCGAGCCCTGCGTCAGACTCTGTGCTGACAGCTGGGAGCCTTGAGCCTGCTTCAGATTCTGTGTCTTCCTCCCTCTCTGCCCCTCCCACACTCGCACTCCACCTCTCTCTCTCTCTCAAAAAGTAACTTAAAAATAAATAAATAAATAAATAAATAAATAAATAAATAAATAAATAAAATAAAAAAGAAGCCACATTTTCTTTCTTCCCAGATTAGGAGAGAATCGATGCTTACAGTTCGAAATCTCCTTTTTGATTCATCAAATGTGAACTTAATATGCAAGATTCTGTGCTCACTGTTGTGTCCTCAGTGCCTGTGACAGGTCTGGCAAATAATAGACACTCAATAAATATATATTTTTAATGTTCATTTTTGAGAGAGAGAGAGAGACAGAGTACGAATATGGGAGAGGCAGAGAGCAGGGGGGGGGGGGGCGGGGAGACAGAGAATCCGAAGCAAGCTCTGGGCTCCAAGCTGTCAGCACAAAGCCTGACTTGGGGCTCGAACCCATGAACCTTGAGATCATGACCTGAGCTGAGGTAGGACGTTCAACTGACTGAACCACCCAGGCGCCCCACAATAAATATTAGTTATACTGTGAATCAGCTTACACAAAGGTGGTGGGTAAGTACTTTTTCCATTTCCTTGTGTGATGGCTGGGCTTCTGCCCAACTTGTAGAAACCTGCCCCAGGTACAGAGAGCCCCCAAACACCATATTCTTTCCCAGGGGACCGTTTTGGCAAATAGCTCAGTTTCTTCCTATCTCCACCCAAATGCTTCCAAAAGTGGACTGAAAAGGAAAAAACCGACAGGCTAAGAGAAGTCTCTGAAATGCTACCCATGTAAAATTCCCCCACACTCATCCAGACAACTTTCTGAACATCTGGCCAACTTTCATTAAACAGCTAAAATTTTGTTTGTTTTTCCTTTACCAGGAAACAAATTGAAAATGCAGACTTAGGGGCGCCTGGGTGGCTCAGTTGGTTAAGCATCTGACTCTGGATTTTGGCTCAGGTCATGATCTCACAGTTTGTGGGTTTGAGCCCCATATTGGGCTCTGTGCTGACAGTGCAGAGCCTGCTTGGGACTCTCTCTCTCTCTCTCTCTCTCTCTCTCTGCCCCAACCCCACTCGCACTTTCTCTCTCTCTCTCTCTCTCTCTCAAAATAAATGAATAAACTTAAAAAAAAACAGTAAAAGAAAATTGAGACTTAGCTTCTGTGGAAGCTTTTCTTTTTAGAAATGAGAGGAAAGGTTGAAGCTTAGGTAAAGAGATCCCAGGCTGAGAGCAAATAAAAAACAAAACGAAATTTTCCAAAGAGAACCGAAAACTTGAAAGCACCTGTATGGAAAGAATGACATCAAAATTCAACAATTATAAACAATTGTATCCAGTGAATCCCTTTTCTCTATAGCCAATTCTTGACTTCTTGTGATGTTTTAATTCAGAATTATTTCTTATTTTTCCCTGAATTATTTGTCCTATAATAAGAATATTATTTTAAATAGTTTTTAGTGTTCAGCTTTTTCTTAAAATTATTTTTTTCTATAAAAAGCGATGCCTGTACTACGAGAAATTAGGGGCATGTTTTATGGGTTCAATGATATTTACATCTGATGGTTAAAGACCTTGGCATCACCATGTACCCAAGGCTCATATTACTATTAAAAGCTTTTATTGATGAGCAACAACCACCAAATTATATAATACAAAATCTTACAAGTATACCCAATAAAAAATACTGTACAATTAAGCCATTTGCCTAAGAGCCACATGAACTTTGTGATCAAATAATTTGTTTCAAACTCTTTGTATGGTACACCTCATTTACTGACTAACTCTGGACCACATAAAACATTTTATACCATTTTAGGGGGGTCTTTTCTTCATACTGTATCTTGCACCCAAATTGGGAATAAGGTATCTGGGAATAAGCTATCTGGGAATAGCAACCATGCAGATCTGATCTGATTTTTTTTTTTTTTTTTTTTTAATGGGAAGTGAATGGTTTCTGGACCCTGAGCTGGAAATTGCCACTGTAGTTCTCACGCTCAGAAGGAGGGAGTGGGTCTAGGAAACCAGCTTTGCTGAATGGTACGTTTTCTCAGGGGGTCAATTTTTTCTACAAAGGAATCCTATCCTTATTGACAGCAGGAATTCTCCTAGTATTAAAGGGACAAAGATGTTTCTAATATGCCAATGGAAGCAAGCAGTCCATGTTTTGCTTTAAAAATTATCAGCCATCAGCCATCAGCAATGCAGCAAAGTCTCCAGCCAGGCTGCCTAGATGCCAGCTGACCGATTCTCATTACCCCTGGCATTTAGGGATCAAGGGCTACCACTATTTGCAAAGCTGCATTAATGAAATTACTTCCTCTGTGCTTTCACAGTAAAATACTAAAGTAGGCTAAAGACAACACCAAAAAAAAATGGGGCTAATAAACATCCCTGTAATCAACTCAATTCTTCTCTGATCTAGATATTTTCCTAGCACTTTTCTGAGCCTTGGGCAAAACTCTCTTAGCCATTTTTGAATGCTCTGGTCTTGGGGAAACATAAAATCCTGTAGACTATAAAAAATGTGAATGGAGTTGCAGTGGAGTTGCAAATGTACTTATATTAGCTAGATGTGCAAAGAAGAACAATCACTTCTTTTTTCCACCTGCAAGACTGGTCTGCTCTTCATTGTTGGCAATACAAGTAAACTGAGCCTGACCCACTAACTTGAGCATATGTTTAAGGGAACTTGGTCTCTTTTGGATAAATGCTCACTTTTTCAGATTTCCTATGCTTCCCTCTGCTCCCATCCAAGATGGCAGCTCAGTGTGTACATCAAGGTGACAGGAAAAGTGGGGACTTGGGTCTGTCAGTGCTAGTCCTTTCCTGACCTTGTGTCCATTGTTGGCATTGAGGGCTCAAATGGCTCCAGCTGAGCCCAGCCCTCCTTTCTTGTTAAGGAGCCCATCTCAGCCCTCTGTGTGCTGTGGCAGCCCTAAGATATGGCTGTGGCTACCATTGGTCTCCTTTGTGGGTGGTCCACCTGGGAGACTTCAAGGTCAGGGACCTATCACCCCAGTGCAGTAGGTGTCTAGCAGGCTTACAGGTAGTTAACAGCCATGTACATCCCTCCACAGGGAGGGATGCCTGGAGAATTTGGGGTGCCTTCTCTGCCCCCACACATAGTTAACTGAGAGATACCCTGGGGAGCAAACCCAGGCCCTCCTCTGCCCCCCCCCCTGGGGGAAATGGGGGCAAGGCCCCTTCCTACCTGCACTTTCTCTACCTAATCAACATTCCCCTGCCCCTTGGGAAGAAGAATGTCATCCTCCTTCCCTTTGCAATACCTGCCCCTTGACCTATTTTGAGGTAGTGATGGTGAAACCTGACTTACCAGGACAGAATAGGCCTGGGATGAATATTTTTGAAATGGGAGCCTGATGAAATATGAATTTCCCACACTAAGGATCCTAAATACCTCTGAAAGTATACCATACTTCCTTTCCATTCCCACTGCTTCCAAACTTACATTCTTCCTAACCATCCTGTAGGTCAGTGGTTTCTAACTGATTATCAGCATCAATAAGGAGCTTATAAAAATATACGTTTCCAAGCTTACCCCTTCTAAATGAAATATCAAACACACACACACACACACACACACACACACACACACACACCTCTAAAAACAAAACCCCCCAACACAACAAAAAGCAAGGTTCAGAATAGTGACTATAATTTGAAAAAAAAGTTTATTTATTTTGAGAGAGAGAGAAAGAGAGCATGTGCAGAGGAGGGCAGAGAGAGAGGGAGAGAGAATCCCAAGCAGGCTCCATTCTCAGTGCAGAGCCCAATACGGGGCTTGATCTCACTACTGCAAGATCACAACCTGAGCCGTTATTAAGAGTCAGACGCTTAACTGACTGAGCTACCCAGGTGCCCCAGTGACTATAGTCTTCTGCCCTTGGGCTAAGAAAGGGAAGAAAAGAATTTATATTCATATTTGCTTGCATTTGATAAAAGACTGGAAAGGAAACATAGAAATAAGTGGAAGCACCCTTTTTATGTTAGTGAGGGTGTGAAGGAAAACGGGGAGAGTTGATCTTTTCAAATGCTTTTGAGTTTAATGTTTAATGTTTAACTTTTCAAAAATAAGTAAAATAAATGGTGTTTGCTTTTTTGTTTTGTGTTTTTTCAGTCCTTCTGATGATGAGCCAGGTCTGGAAGGCCTGAGGGCAATCTGAGAGACTTTTCTAAATTTACATCTGAACATACCAGCCTGCTAAAGCCCTCCCACCACGTCCAGTCATCTTGGGGATACGACCTCGTGAGCGTGAAAGGAGGCCATGTTTGATCCAAGCCCACTTGGCATTTCAGCCACTCCGGTATTTGTTTGCACTCTCCTCCTTCCTGGATGCTTCCTGCCCCTGCCTACAACTTCACACTCTTTTTTCCAGGAAAATGCAGTTTGGTACCACCTTTCTACTGTCTGCCTTCCCCAGAATTCACCAGAATAAATAAGATTCTCCTCCTATGTCACACTACACACCAATTTTTCGTAGTCTTCTTTCTCCCCTCCCTCTTCCAGTTCAGGGACAAGGGCATTCTCTGTGCTGTGGTGTTTGTTGAATGAGTGAATACATGATTTTCAGTGTTAGTGGAACGATTCTTTTTTAACTAGTAAAGCATACATAGAAGAAAACTCATTATGTCCCTTAAATTTGTGATGTTTAAAAAGATAACGTGTGTGTGTGTGTTTTAGTAAGCAAACAGCAAAATTATGGTCAGGATAATGGGCTGTAAGTGTTAAGGAGTGACTGCTAAGTCTGTTAATAGGTAGATAAGAATCATTCATAATTGGCATGTTCTTTGTAGCCAACAATGCCACTAACTGGTTTCTCAGGCCCTAGACAACGTTAGGCCTCACTCTCAAGTAAAGAAAGTGTTTCCTTTGTTTACACAATGAATTTGTTTAAGGAACTCTGTTTTCATGGGCAGAACAATGGTGTTTTTACATCTCTTCACACTCAAATTATCACAAATTAGGAATGAATCTAAACGAGGTCATATAGTGTTTGTAAACATGATATGAATTCATGATGAGATGTTACCTTGTGATCTACAAGATAGGAAAATACGTTATTACTTCCTATGTGGAAGAAAACTTGGTAACATTTTGTCACTTCATCTTTTCCTGTCTTGCCTTTCCGACAAATTAAAAACACACAGTTCTGCAATGATTGAGGAACATTGACTCTTAGAGAATTTTTTTGTTTTGTGTTTTTAAATTTTTTTTTTCAATGTTTATTTATTTTTGGGACAGAGAGAGACAGAGCATGAACGGGGGAGGGGCAGAGAGAGAGGGAGACACAGAATCGGAAACAGGCTCCAGGCTCCGAGCCATCAGCCCAGAGCCTGACGCGGGGCTCGAACTCACGGACCGTGAGATCGTGACCTGGCTGAAGTCGGACGCTTAACCGACTGCGCCACCCAGGCGCCCCTGTTTTGTGTTTTTAAAAAGAAACTTGTACTCATGTAAATATGAATGTGTCATCTAACTTTTAGATAAGATCATCGTGTTAACAACTCAGGTAGCTTTTGAAACAGATTTATCTAGCTAATACCCTGCTTCATGAAGAAGAAATTAACAGTTACTTTTGAACCAGAAAAAATGCTAAGTCTTATGGGAGATCAAAAAACAAATAAACCTGGAACAAGATAAATTAATGGTGCCTTAATTGTTCAAAGAATATCCATTATTTCAATCCAGTAATTACCTATAAGAATTGTGCCCCTTTCTGAAGTTGAACACCAGTCTGCTAATTCTCAAATATTGGGTCATCAGTATAGATCCACAAAGTAGTTAAAAAAAAAAAAGATATCAAGAATTGATTTAACTTGCTGCCATGTATTAAATATGGTTCTAATGAAAGAACTAATTTTTTTCACAAGTTATGAATCCTTTGAAATTGCAATCCCGAAAATTATATGTGGGAGACATTTCTTCCTTTCCTAATTAAGTAGGTAACATTGTCTTCACTCTTCAGCTGGTTTCTTAGAAACTGAAGTCAGCCTTCCATATAAATATAACTTCATTTTATGAGAAGTGAGCTCTACCACACCACATGCCTGAGCTTCAGATGTACATGGCATGGTCATGAAGGTCTGTCAACCCAATTGAAATGTGCAACCAGCCTTTCCAAATGGCTTAATACTTAACTATTAACTATTAAGACCAACAACTGCTCGGAATAAAAGTCCTTGGCATGGTAACCATTTTCACAAAACTAATTCACTCAAATAGGCATGTCCTAATGGACCAATAAAACTTGCCTTGTCGTGTCTGAATGCAGCGTCACTGCCATTTAGAGTTGGCTATAATTGGTAATCACTGCTCAGTGAAAGTGGGAGATCGGGAGGCTTTGTATAATAATACTCTAGACTGGGCTCCTACAGGGCCTTTCATCTGAAAATCTCAAAGCACTTGACAAACACTAATTAATACTCATGACACCCCAGTGAGAGAGGTAAGGATTATTATCCCCATTTTACAGATGAGGAAACGGTGGGGTTAAGTTGGGTAACCTGGTGAGTCAGGGGCAGAATGAAGAGCTCCTAATTCCTAGTCTTGTGCTCATACAAGCATTACAAGGGCCCACCATTGGAAAGATAAAAGGAATTGCACCTCATTTTCAAATACCCCAAGGTGAAGGCATCAATTATAAATGGGATCACAATTAAGTCATTTGATTTTAACAACACTAATACCATCTTGTAATCTTCAAACTTTATTTTAAAATATGAAAATGTTATTAAAAGTGCTTTCTTAGACTCTGAAGTATAAGACTATTTTATCGCGGAAGAAGCAATTGTAGGAATTTAGGTTGAGTAATTTGATAAAGGGCCCGAAAGTGTTTTATTTTTCAGGATGGTGGCTCAGATTCTTTCAGCAACTCTAAACTCCCTGAGGCTGGAGATCCATCACTTAAGGTTTTGTATCCAAATGTGGAGCACTGTTGGGCACATCGCTCAAGAAATGTTCGTTACACCGATGAAATTCACTAAGTGCCAAGGGGCTAGGAGACTTGTGAAATGAACAGGACAGAATCTCATCCTCAGAGGGGCTAGGGATTTAATGAGAGACACAGAATACAAGACAGTAATTAATAAATGAGGGGCAAGAAGATGGAATGCACCAAGTGTTCAGTGTAAAAACACCAAGGTTCTAAGCTTCAAATTGGAACACAGATTTTGATGAATTCCCAGATAATAAGACTGCTGTTTCTTATACACCATTATAGCATTAATTCAAACAGTGATGGCAACTTTCTTCACCTAAAGCCAACTGGCTTCCAAACAGCCCCCTGGGTTTTCAAACTCATTATTTAGAATGCTGAGTATTGTAATAAATACTGTTTGGTCCAAGAGAAGACTTGCAAGTAGCTTTAAGGTGGACCTTCTTGTGGTTTCTCCAAAATCTCTCTACCTCAGGGCCTTTGCAGATGATATTAAGTCTACCCAGAGGACCCTTCCTACCATCCATCCCCAACTAGTTCCTCACCCAACTAATTCCCACTTATGCTTTAGATTTCTGCTCAAACATAAATTTCTGACTCTATAGGCTTGGTTAGCTCTGTGGTTATACCTTCTGAAAACTCTGCACTTTTCCTTCACAATAGCTATCACAGCTTGCAATTAAATATGGTTTTTCCTTTAATTAATGTGTTCCCATCTCTCTTCTACCTACTGTGGCTCTAATTTCCAAAAAGAGTCCGTGTCTGCTTTGACCACCATTATATTCCTAGCACATAGGAGGTCCTCACAAATGTTAGTTGAATAAATAAACAAACACATATCGTGAATTACTGAGTAACAGTGAACTAGGAGCATCTGGGGAGAGCTCATATTAAGAGAGGAAAAGCAGCCCCTGCCAATGAGAGCAAGCCTGGAACTATCAGTTAGGCCCCAGCGTTGCTACGAGCTGCTCTGGCACTCACAACGAGGCTGGGGTGTTCTCCCATTGAACGTAAACAATTTCACAGGAGACTTGTCATTCAAAGCCACCTAGTGATCATGATAGATCAAGACAAAGACAAGACTGTCACTCCACAATCATGTCTGGACTCAAACAAAAACAAGAATAGAATAATGCTTTTGGCCAAACTTGGTGTCATACCTAAATTATTTGCCTATTGTTTTAATCCCCTTAAATGATCTGTATTTCCTGTTGTCCTATAGATCCCCCCAAAAAACCCTTTGCCAGACCATCTTGGAAGCATCCTTGCTCCTCTGTCCAGTTCTGGTCTAACATCTCAGTTCTTCCACTCACAAATTCAAGTTCTGTTTCCTGACCCACCACCCTTCTTTCTCTCTTCATCTGAATATTGCATCTGAAGCCCAGCTTGTTTGAAATCAAACTCATCATCGTCTGTCCTTTCCCACTGCCAAACTAATTCTTCACATCTTACCTCCTTAAATTTAGGTCTCTATTGCTGGTTTACTCCCCATTTACCCCTAGCTTTAAAGCAGTGCTCAAACCCCTTTGATTTTTCTTTCCATTCCCTCCTTTCTATTCCCTTGGACCATTCTGAACATTCACGTTCACATTCATGGGGGCACTTGTATAAACCATCGCAGTGGCCTGGGTCCTCTCTCTGCTTGTCTCGTCTCTCCATTCTGTCAGCTGGATCAAATTAATCGCCATCAAATCTTATTTTGATAGTGTCATACCCCTGCTAATTTTTAAAAAAATTTTTTTAACATTTATTTATTTTTGAGACAGAGAGAGACAGAGCATGAACGGGGGAGGAGCAGAGAGAGAGGGAGACACAGAATCGGAAGCAGGCTCCAGGCTCTGAGCCATCGGCCCAGAGCCTGACGCGGGGCTCGAACTCACGGACCGCGAGATCGTGACCTGAGCTGAAGTCGGACGCTCAACCGACTGAGCCACCCAGGCACCCCTAATTTTTTTTTAATACAAAGAGACACGTACCAAATATAGTTCAGACTTTTTGTTTGGAGTTGGGGGTTGGGGAGGAATAAGGGCCCTGACTAGAAGGAGGAAGCTGCCTCCCCACCCCCACTCCCTCTAGGAAATGAAGGAAAAGATGCTCTTTAGAGAAAGAACCAGGATTCAAATGCAAATTTTTCTGATTCTAAATCTTCTCTGCCTAACCACAAGGCTATGGTACCTCCTTGCTAAGTTTCTTCAACTATGTTCATCTATTTCATTTATAAAATTGGACACCACCCCCCCTCCTGCCACCATGCTGGAAGGTCTGCATAATGATTATGCTTACAAAGAGCCCATGTTACACAAGGACCACTTCTTGATGTCTTCTTGTCTTTCTTCCCCACCCCCTCCTTTGCTGACAATGCAAAAATCTGACAAGAAAAGGAAAGATATGAGCTCACAAACAGTGAAATACAGCCACACTGGGTCAAGGCTGCAAGTCAACAATGGCAACAGTCATGGGCACCAATGAAGTTCAGGAGTTGTGTGTCAAATGAATGTGCTTCTAAGCTCATCTCCTCTTAACAAACCTTCTAGAATGGTTGCCATGGTGCCCCTGTTATCGTGGCAAAACAGCATCTTAGCCTGGCTAAGGGAACCATCTGTCAAATATGTTCTGAAGCCAACATCCTGTACATGCCCCATAGGTAGGGAGTGAAGGAAGAGTGGAAGCTACAGTTCTTAAGTTAATGTAGGAATGGCTTCTAAAAATCTTTGGGAAGAGTTAGAGAGAATGGACTTTTCTGTTAACATTTAATTTTTTAAAACCGTGATTTTTATCAGACCTATTTGAGTTTCTGTTTTTTTCATATAATTTTCTAAAGCAATATAATGTTTAAGAAAGAAAAAATGTTCCATGGAAGCTCAAGAAAAGAGGTCCCGTAGGCACACCTGGGTGGCTCAGTCGATTAAGCATCCGACTCTTGATTTCGGCTCATGTTGTGATCTCGTGGTTGTGAGACTGAGCCCCGCATCAGGCTCACCGCTGAGCACGGAGCCTGCTTGGGGTCCTCTCTCCCTCTCTCTTGCAAAATAAATAAATAAATAAATAAACTTCAAAAAATAAAAAGTAAAATAGAGCTCAGCCGGAAAGCCCTTATTTGATCCCTGAGAATGTTTCCAGGAGGTGTTAATTCCCTCCGCACCTAAGCAAATGGAGTGCACCAAGCCTAATGGAGGGCTTCTTGGCTGAGGGCGGATCTTGTATCTGGGTCATCCATCTGCGGGCCCTTTTTGAGAGACTTCCACCAAATTATTGGGTGGACATGAGGCCCAAGTGTGGGCTTGAGGAGCAGCCAAGGAAGCTCCCTTCAAATCCTACACTCCTGATGTCCATCTTAACATCCTCAGGAAATGGAGGCGCTCAGATAGCACTCACGTTCCACAGCAGTGTAGAAGACAGATAGTCAACCCATAAACCACAAACACATGGTTGTTCTGATCATTGTACGTTGAATGTCGGCTAGGGTCATCTTGGAAAGCATATCTGAGCAGGTGACACTCATCAGAGAGACCTACAGTGGCTCTGGTCTGCTCTTGGAAAGACTCCACTCCAGTTGGGCAGAGCCGCACCTGCAGAGGGGCAAGATGCGTTGGGGGAGACAGAGGGGAGGCTACGGCAAGAATACGGGTCTGAACCAGAGCGGAAGCAGTGGAGGCAAATTAATAGGGGAGAAGGTGATCTGAGATGAATTTGATATATGCCAGAGAAAGGCTGAAATGAGGGGGAGAACATTCATTCAAGGTGGAGGGGCAGATCTTGAGGAAGAGACAGAAGGCAAGAGCCCTGAGCAGGGTTCTACAGGTTTGGAGGGTTCTTGCTGGTGGAAATGGCAGCTCCTGGAGGAGGCAGGACTGGATGCTTTAGTACAGACACCCTGAAGGTAGGGTCATTCGGCAAGCAGTGGGGAGCACTAAAGGTTTTTAGCAGAAGATTGATCTGATAAGAATGGTATTAAGAATCTTATCTGGGGGGGCGCCTGGGTGGCGCAGTCGGTTAAGCGTCCGACTTCAGCCAGGTCACGATCTCACGGTCCGTGAGTTCGAGCCCCGCGTCAGGCTCTGGGCTGATGGCTCGGAGCCTGGAGCCTGTTTCCGATTCTGTGTCTCCCTCTCTCTCTGCCCCTCCCCCGTTCATGCTCTGTCTCTCTCTGTCCCAAAAATAAATAAAAAATGTTGAAAAAAAAATTTAAAAAAAAAAAAAAAAAAAAAAAAGAATCTTATCTGGGGCGCCTGGGTGGCGCAGTCGGTTAAGCGTCCGACTTCAGCCAGGTCACGGTCTCGCAGTCCGTGAGTTGGAGCCCCGCGTCGGGCTCTGGGCTGATGGCTCAGAGCCTGGAGCCTGTTTCCGATTCTGTGTCTCCCTCTCTCTCTGCCCCTCCCCCGTCCATGCTCTGTCTCTCTCTGTCCCAAAAATAAATAAACGTTGAAAAAAAAAAAAATTAAAAAAAAAAAAAAAAAAGAATCTTATCTGTGTTCCTATACCTGCCACAGATACTATTCTTTAGATCATCTATGTCAGTGGGGTTCTTTCTCTCCGCCTTGTTGCATTTGGCTGTAATGTTTCATTATAACTAGCTCTTAACGTTTATTTATTTTTATTTTTTATATTAATTTTTGAGAGAGAGAGAGAGATAGTGCGAGTGGGGGAGGGACAGAGAGAGAGAAACACACACAGAACCAAAGCAGGCTCTAGGCTCTGAGCTGTCAGCACAGAGCCCGATGCTGGGCTTGAACTCAAGAACCACAAGATCATGACCTGAGTCGGACGCTTAACTGACTGAGCCACCCAGGCACCCCTCGTTATAATTTATTCTTATTTAATGCCAGCGTGACTCCAAGGGGAGATTTATTGTTTTCCATTAATAATAATGGAAATAAGAATGGAAATTATTAATTTTCAATTAATAATTGTTTTTGATTTAGCATTTATTCTACTTTCTCAACATTTTCATGCCATTTCTTCACATTTGTCGCAGCTGCCTTAAATACCAGCTCCCCTCCATTTTTTTTTTTTTTTTTTTGCAATTAGTAAGTGCTCTTTTCCCCAATTCCCTTTCTCCAATGCTGACTTGGTCATTTTGCTTTTGTCAGTTCCTTCAGTTATAAAACATGTGGCTTTGCCATGGTTGATTAAAACTGACTAGCAATATTTTTATAACATTTCATCTCCAGGGCTTTTTCACATTTCTTTAAAGTCTCTTTTGTGGGCTTCTATTTTTAATTCTTGCATGCATCATATTCAAGTATCAATTGCCTTTTCACTTCAGCCGTTTTTCCTATTGTCTTTTCTTTCCTCTTAAATACTTCTTACTAGTGGTTCACGAATTCCAACGCTTCCTCTCGCTGTTGTGTTTCAGTTACTGTGATTTATAGGGCTTCTTACAAGAACATCCCCCCAGTGACCCACGTTCTCCTGCTCTACTTGGTCAGGAATCAGCCTTCAGAAACTTCATCACGTGAGCAGTGAGCTTGACTCTTGTCTTCCGCTGACACTTCACATTTATGCCTACAGCACAGCTCAGCATTCACCTTTTAGTTCAGCTTTCGCCCTTCATGGTTTTCTCCAAAGCTCTCATTTTCAGGGGAGAACTAAGATGAGAAGGATATTAGGGCCAAATCCTTAAGTCAAAATATTTGAAAATGCCTGAGAATGAGTAAGTCTAGTGATCTGAGTATACCTCAGAATAGTGAGCAGTTTCATCTGTTATCTGCCTAAGAATCAACAAATATTCAATGTTTATTTATTTTTGAGCAAGATCAAGAGAGAGAGAGAGAGAGCACGAGTAAGCAGGGGAGGGGCAGAGAGAGAGAGGGGGAGACACAGAATCCAAAGCAGGCTCCAGGCTCTGAGCTGTCAGCACAGAGCCCGACATGGGTCTTGAACTCACGAACTACGAGATCATGACCTGAGCTGAAGTTGGATGCCCAACCGACTGAGCCACCCAGGCGTCCTGAATCAACAAATATTCAAATAAGTGTTTTCACAGCTTTTCAGGGCCAACAAATTTCAAAACAGAGACAGAACTACATGAGTAATGAAAATGCTCCTTCAAAGGTCAGCCAGTTCTTCTGAAACACATGAACAGACCCAACATTTTACATTTCATTTTTTTTTTTTAATTTTTTTTTAATTTTTTTTTCAACGTTTTTATTTATTTATGGGACAGACAGAGACAGAGCATGAACGGGGGAGGGGCAGAGAGAGAGGGAGACACAGAATCGGAAACAGGCTCCAGGCTCCGAGCCGTCAGCCCAGAGCCCGACGCGGGGCTCGAACTCGCGGACCGCGAGATCGTGACCTGGCCGAAGTCGGACGCTCAACCGACTGCGCCACCCAGGCGCCCCTACATTTCATTTTGAAAGTATGTATGGGGGCACCTGGGTGGCTCAGTCGGTTAAGTGTCTGACTCTTGGTTTCGACTCAGGTCATGACCTCACGGTTCGTGGGTTCGAGCCCCACCTCAGGCTCTGTGTTGATGGTATGGAGCCTGCTTGGGATTCTCTCTCTCCCTCTCTCTCTCTGCCCCTCCATTCTCATGCTGTCTCTCTCAAAATAAATAAATAAACTTAAAACAAATGAAAATATATATGAATTTTAGAAACTGGTCCACCTTTGTTTAAGAATCTTAAAAAAGAAAAAAGAGATAACACGATAGTTTCTACATTACCATCCTGTTTAACTTTCAGTTTTAATGATTACGTGTGAAGGCATTCAAAAGCACAAACCACTTTGAAAGCCCAGGTTTCTGCCTTGCTATACCTGAAAAGCTGAAAATATGCATTTCTCTCAGGAAACCAAGCCTCCAAATGCTATGGTCAAAGCAATTGAGTGAGCAGTTGAGGAACCAGCCTGATCATCTTGCAATGCAGGTATATAAATAATGGTAGAATTCCAAAATATAAGAATATATAGGAAAACTGCGGCTCTAGAAAGAACAACGCTTTCTAGAATGTAAGATTGAGTACAAGTTATAACTGTGCTACTAAGAAGGTGTAACCAGCCATTTGACAGACATTTCTCCACTTCCTTTTTGTGGGAGACAACGTGGCAGTGGCTCCGTTTTCCTCCTTGAACCTGGAAGGCACCAGCCAAATGCTCTCTTGGGGCGGTGGGAAATCTTGATGGCCAAGGCCACTGCTGGCATTGTTAGGAAGAGGGAAGTATTGTGTAGGTGACCCTGCCATGCATCCCAGGGAATAGCATGGTAGTCCTGGGTCACCAGAAGTACCAGATGCCCTCTGCTTCCCTGGGTGGAGAAATCCTACAGCACGTGTCCTTTCATAAAGATAAAGAACGGTGCACTTGAGCAGGAGTGAGGCAGACACTCCGGCCGACAAGGAAGATCATAGGATTAATAAATCCTGCGATGGATTCACTCCTTGTGACCATTTGCGGAGAGTATAAGAAAAGTGGTGAGTTACTGGATGGCACCTTCAGAACCTGAAAGGGTTAATGCATCCCTTCATACTTCAAAGCAAGACAACTCTGTGATGCTAAAGAAATTCCTTCTCACTTAGCACATACTCCTAATAAGCAGTTAGATCTTAGTAACAAGGTCTAAGTTAGAAGATCTTAGTAATAGTCTTAAGAATACAATCTTAGTGGAATAGCTCTAACTCTGATGCATTTCCAGCATATCAGGCCTACATAAAGTACTTTTACTCATGTTGGCTCAGTCATCACGAACACCCTATAAAATGGAGATCCATTTTACGGAGGAGGAAAAGCTAATAATCAGGAAGGCTGAAGGCCTTCTTTGTCAGAGTTTTGCTCTGGTCTACCATGGTGCAATGCCTCCAGCTTGAGTTGCTGTACGAATCTACTTATGGCCTCTGGGATACTTGTATGAAATACTGCTGGAAGGGAACAATTGGCTGGGACTCGCTTTTTCGACGCAGATTTTTCTGGCGTGGCCCTTGTTGCGATTGTATCGATGCTACACTTCTACTCATCGCCGTGGACCCGGCTTTCTATACAGACAACATAGGCACATTGTCAGGGAAGATATAAATTGTGCCCGATATCGGTTACGTATTTTCTCTTTCACAAAGAGGGTCATGAAATAATTTTAAAATTTAAATGACTGTAAAGTACTTTGCAAATATAAAAATTAAAATAATTTATAACATACGCTAAAAGCACAAAGTGTTATATGAATGCTAAATAATAATATTGTAAAGCACCTATATTCTGCAGTAATGAGCACTATATAAATGCTAAATAGGATTAAATAGGAAATGTAGTGTTTGGAATTGGCTTATAACGTATCAGGCTTCTTGTGTTCCATACACACAAAAATTATATCTAGGACTTGCAGCAAAATGCAAAAGCAAATACTTATCTCTTTTCCCAATTTTATAGCTGTGCTAGTCATTATAATATTGCAAGTCTTTAAATCATGGCGTATCTAGGAAGAAGGGAATCTTCCTGATATCAATTACTGTGTAACAAACTATCCCAAACCTTAGTGCTTAAATTTACAAGCATTTTACTATCTCCCATGATTCTGTGGGTTGCTTGGGCTCAGTTAGGCAATTCTTCTGCTCTACGTGGTTCAACTGGAGCCCCATGTTGGCGGGCACTCTGCTTCCTGATGTGCCATTGGCTGATGCGAGTCAGGAGACCAAGCCTAGAGTCCATGTAAAGAGGTCTACGCAACGTAAGAATGCCTACAGGGGTGGCTAAGTGGGGGCCAACGTTACAATAGTCCACCACAGAGCTATAGCCAGTTTTGCCAACATCATCAGACCCCAGAGTGGTACCAAAAGAGAGGATACCCTTGCCACCACCACCAATATCATCATGGTAAAGAACTAGAACGGAAAGTGGCAGGGTTTAAAATAACCATTAGCCAGGTACAAGGGATCTCAGTGATGACCTGTGTGCAATGACGATGGAGGTCCAGAGGCGATGCTAGAGACCAAAATTGACAGAACACTCTCATCCACAGCACTATAACTTTCCTGTAATACTTACAGACACATTCAGCTGCAAGTAGTGTAAAAAACAACCTCGGGGACTTTGAAAAGAGGCATGTATTTTTCTCACAGAATAGGAAGTCCAAAAACAGATGAATACTCAAATTGGTTCTACAGTTTGATAATGTATTTGCAACTTGGGGCCTTTTTTGCATGGTCACAAGATTGTGGTCCTAGCTCCGGGCATCCCATCTGAGATCAAAGCAGGAAGGAGGAGAGAGGAAGAGGCAGCATCAGCCCGTGTGGAAGCAAAACTTTCTTAGAAAGTTCCAGCTGGCCCCATCTTATGTTCACTGGCCAGAATTAGTTACCCCATTTTCAAAGGAGACAGAGAAAGGGATACCAAGATGAACAGTCTGCTGCCCAGTATATCCGTATTTTATTAACAAGAAGGTTGGGGGAGTTATATTGCTTAAGAACAGTGTCCATTACAACCTTGATTTTTAGAAATGACCTCAGGAAAAAGGGGAACCCTGAAGTATCTGAGAGAAAACATCTACAATCCTGGTAGAAGCGGGTCCTGAAATCTAAATTGAGTTATTCTAAAGAAAAACAAAGTTACACACAGCTACGATGGTTTGATAATGCCTCTAAAGTGATTTGTGTCCTTGGCACAAAGCAGGTAAATGTTAGCTGTTGTGGTAAAGATGATGTAATACAGGTAGAGAGGAAGATATTAATTATTATCACAACTGGAATGACATAAATTAAGGTTTACCCATTCATCGAACAAAAACTTCTTGAGCTTTTTCTTTATGCAAGAACCTTTTCAATTCAAATTCCGGGAAACGACGAGTTTGATGGGTGATTCATATTACCAGGAAAAAATACAAGCATTTACTTTGGATACAGCATTAAGAAAAAAGGGTAAGTACTTTGGGAAGACAGTCCTGATAATTCAGAATGCAATTCATTCTCCTCAAGAATAGAACTATGGGTATGAGGAACACTGTGACCACAATAGAGAGATATTTTTGTTACATTAACCATTTCAGTAAAAACAACAATTAACCTTTGACTCCAGCAAGGAAATACAGAATCAAAATAGAACTGAGGGGAGCGAGAATATTGCCATTAAAAAAGATTGTCAGTTTTCTGTTGTTGTTTTGTGGGTTTGCTCGATTTGGTTTGAAGAGTCAGCAAAAGATTAAAGTTGAGACAGAAAACCACACACAAAAAATTCCTCTACCAACATGTTTTTGCTGTGGGGATGTGTCTGCTCTTTGTAATAAAAAAGACACAGGTTTGCTGCTAAGCCCAGGCAGGTCTGCTGGGCCAGCTCTAAGGGCCCAGAACAAAAATGCTGAGGAAAAACCAAAACAAGTAACATAAGCCCAAGTTCCCTGGGTGTAAGAGAAGAAAACAGGAAGAAGAGAATGGAGATGGCATAACATAGTGAGGAAAGGTTAATAAAACAGATTTCATGAAAGAACATGGGAGAAAGTGGAACAATGATCATTTGGATACCAGTAAACAACAACAACAACAACAACCCAGCAGCTAGAAGTTACCTACACGTTACTGAGAACAAGATACAAAACACTTCCTTAGAAGGGAGAGCTTTATCTAAAGTGTCCCAAAAAAGGAAGGGAAGAGAAAGAAAAGAAAGAGGAGGGGAGAGGAAGGAAGGAAGATACCAATACATGAAATGACCAAAGAAAACGAGAAGCAAGTCTAATAGCATCTGAGCCCCAGAAGGAAGAATACAGGAAGCAGCACACTGCTCAGCAGGTTATTTTAAGAAGCCAAAAACATCTTGAGAGCTCTTTGGAATCACAAGATAGGGTAAAATAATCATTTAAAGGCATGCTCTATCTTAATGTTAATATTATGTAAAAATTCTCTAAAAAAAAAAACTGGAGAGAAGTCTGCAGTACTAGGAGAGAAACAATGTAAGCTTTATTATAAGAAATGAAGGTAGGGGCGCTAGGGTGCCTCAGTCCTTTCAGCCTCTGACTCTGGTCATGATCTCATGGTATGTGAGTTTGAGCCCTGCGCCTGGCTCTGCGCTGACAGTGCGGAGCCTGCTTGGGACTCTCTCTCCCTCTTCTCTGACCCTCCTCTGCTCATGCTCTTTCTCTTTCTCTGTCTCTCAAAATAAATAAATAAACAATACAAAAAAAAACCAACAACAACAAAGAAATGAAGGTAATGTAGCTATTCAAATGTAATTGTTCCAAATACATAGCATCAGGTGCAGAAGACATGATCATTAGTAAGATTGGGGAAGACAAAAGAATCATTTCAAATTCAGCAGCTCTTACTTAAGCACCTACCATGGCTCCAGTCTATGCTAGTACACACACACACACACACACACACACACACACACACACACACATTTATGGAAAGGAATTGCATATGCATCTTGGAAAATGGTGATGGAATTGGAAGTAATGGAAAAGTAACTTCTGAAGCATCAAATATTTAGAATCAATCTGGAAGAGAATGGAATTAAAGTATATGTAGTTATATATATTAATAGTCTGGAATGTAACTATAGAAAAGTGGGCCAGCACAATCAGTAGACTTTGTTGACAAATAGTAATTAAGGTTGAAAAAATGGGACTCATACTACCTTTTCTAATTATATTATTCGTGTTATTTCTTCATGCTTACAGTTATTCAATCATCAAATACTTATTTAAGTTTGAGTCTGTTACCAAGCCCTGGGCTAGATACTGGAGTTTAAAAGTCAGGTAATAAATAGGGGTGCCTGGGTGGCTCAGTCAGTTAAGTGTCTGACTTCGACTCAGGTCATGATCTCACGGTTTGTGGGTTCGAGCCCCACATCAGGCTCTGTGCCGACAGTCTGGACCCTGGAACCTGCTTGGGATTCTGGGTCTTCCTCTCTCTCCACCCCTCCCCCACTCATGCTCTGTCTCTGTCTCTCTCAAAACTAAATAAACATTGAAAAAATAAAAAATACATAAATAAAAATAAGAGTCAGGTAATAGCCTTTGCCGATGAGAAAGTGGTCTCATGGGGAGAAACAGATACACTTTAGTATAGGAAAGGTTGGAAGGAAAGTACCTTTTCTGGGTACCTTTCTGACAAGGGCCATGCAGTGTACTAAGTACTGCATATATTAATTATTTCACACACGGCAGCAGCTGAAGCCAATTTCTCAAAAGTTGAAAAATCTGTCTGGGGCCCAGAAAATTATGCATTTCCAACATAATAACAAGACAAAGGTTTAAAACTTAGCATATTAAAAATGCGTCAAAGGACTTAATTTTTAAAGACAAAGAATGTTTCCAAGGGATCTGGTCTCCTGGCATATAGAAGAAAAAGAACAGCAGGGAGGAAAGAGGGTGGAGTGGACTTGATAGAGAAAAATGAGTCACATAAGATGACGTCTGGAGTGAAGCCACGCAATGGAGGCATTCTTGCTAGAAATTTTTTCAAAAGTCGAAGTTCTGGAATTTTGTCAAGGTGGGAATCAGAGAATGAAGGAAATTGTTTAACTGAAGACGACATGACTTAAGACTGAGCTAAATGATTGGTAGAAAACAGAGCGTGTTCTCAGGTCTGACGACCTCACTGCTGGGCTCTGCGATGTCCAAAGACTGCCCAGTGCACACCCCTATTTTAACGTCACATGTAGAGGCGTTTCACGGAGCCCGTTCGTTCAAGTATTCAACAGACACAGATTAAGCATTGCTCTGTATCAGACACTACACAAAAAAAGCTAAAAAAAGTCTTCACATTTTTTTTTAAGTATAGGAACGGAGAACATTAGAATTTGGAGAGACGGATTTTACTATATTTTTCATAGTAAGATTTGTGCGGGGCTCTTCCTGGAAGAATTGGCGAGAATAGCAAAATGCAAGCGATTTCAGTGTACCCAGGAAAAAAAGTAACTAATGTGTTCTAGTTCATGTAGGAACTTAGCGGTTTTTTTTTTTTTTAATGTTCTAAATCACTTACAAAAAGATTTATTCAATAAATGTGCTGCTGTTGGAGAGCTACTGGAGAAAAAGTAAAGTTGAATGCCTACATTTCCATATAACAAAATAAATTTCAGATAGATTGAAGTTTTCAATATAAAAAATAAACATAGCAACTAGAAGAAAAAATAAGGATTTTTTTAACTTTCCATTGGAAAAAGACATTCAGGTATGAAATCAAAGGCAGAAAACGATAAAGGAAAATATTAATAAATGTCAGTTATGAAAACATTTAAAACTTCCATATATATATTTTTTTATTCAAAATTTTGTTTTTAGTATGCTCTACACCCAACATGGGGCTCTACACCCAATTCGTGACCCTCAGATCAAGAGTCACACACTCTACTGACTGAGCCAGCCAGGGGCTCCTGTATATATTTTCTTGAAGAGCCGTAATTCACTTAAAAGCAAAAAACAGGGGCGCCTGGGTGGCGCAGTCGGTTAAGCGTCCGACTTCAGCCAGGTCACGATCTCGCGGTCCGTGAGTTCGAGCCCCGCGTCAGGCTCTGGGCTGATGGCTCAGAGCCTGGAGCCTGTTTCCGATTCTGTGTCTCCCTCTCTCTCTGCCCCTCCCCCGTTCATGCTCTGTCTCTCTCTGTCCCAAAAATAAATAAAAAAACGTTGAAAAAAAATTAAAAAAAAAAAAAGCAAAAAACAAAAGATAAATTACAGAATATCTGACAGATTATTTGCTATATAAAAAACATTTATTAACCAGTAAGAACAGATACTTCAACACACAAAAAACGGCAAAGAAAAGAATAGTCAAATCATACGTAATACACACACAAAAACAGCTAATAAGTATATAAAGTCGCTCAACTTGACCAATAATTAAAGATAACATTTTGTCCAAGAAATTAGCTAAGGATGTTTGCAATTAGAATGTCAGTTTTGTTCGGGAAATTGGAAAAGGAGCACTCTTAGGCAAAGCCAGTATGAGTGCAAATCGGCATCACAGGTGACAGGTAATTTAGCAATATTGTATAATATGCTGAAAGATCAAAATATCCTCGGACTTGGCAATCCTGTCAACAATCTGGTCTAAGAATTTAATTACGAATGCTCCCAAAATTTTATGTAAGATATTACCCGACATAATTTTAACATAGCATTATTTTTAATTTTTTTTTCAACGTTTATTTATTTTTGGGACAGAGAGAGAGACAGAGCATGAACGGGGGAGGGGCAGAGAGAGAGGGAGACACAGAATCGGAAACAGGCTCCAGGCTCCGAGCCATCAGCCCAGAGCCTGACGCGGGGCTCGAACTCACGGACCGCGAGATCGTGACCTGGCTGAAGTCGGACGCTTAACCGACTGCGCCACCCAGGCGCCCCTAACATAGCATTATTTTTAATGGTAAAAAAAAAAAAAAAAATAGAAAACAACAGAAATGAGTCTCCATCTGGAACTTTTGGCCCATTCACATGCAGGTCTGAAAAGCCGTGTTTTTGAAGAATATTTCAAGATATGGGGAAATAGACTTGCCCTAATATTTATTATTGGGCAGAAGGAAGGGTGATCCTAATTTTTATACAAATCTCCTAGAGATTTGCTCTTTCTTCCACCAATTTCCCCCTTATACATAAAAGGCATTCAGTAATTTTTATTGAGTGTGAAAGAATATACGTGCACAAAACAGAGTAGAAGCAAATGTAAGATATCAACATTAGCTTATTCCACCTGCCAGGGTTATAGGCGAGTCTTATTTTCTTCTGTATAATTTGTCTTTCAAGTTTTCTATAGAGATTTTCTAGAACTCATATGAGTAAAGAAAGTAATTGTATTTACTTGAGTTAAGATGTCCACAGAACATTTTAAAGGAAGTAAGAGGACTTTTGGTGGCGGCTTGGATTTTTAAGAGACAGCTTTGGGTTAGACAAATCCGAGTATCGTCTTTCAGATCCTGCAAGAGGCCGGCACTCCGGGGAGAGGTAGTAGTATGTGTGTTACTGGTGGCACCTAATGAGGCAGCATCTTTAAGCTTAACGAAGGGGGGACTGAACTGTGAACATGGAAGCCAAAGCAAGGCAAGTCGGCCCATTGTATTAGAGGCAAGTGATCCACAAATCCACCCTGAGTCTTTATGTTGTCTTGACCCTTGATTAAGAAATAAAGACAAGATGAGTGTGAGCACTGAGCATAAAGTTGAAGGTAGAGTTGAAGATGACGTTGATCCCAGTTCTGCAGGCATTGTTACCCTGGCAATAACATAATAAGGGTCATTATTTTGTATTTATACATAGCACGCCCAGGAAATTGGAACACCATCAAGAGGAAGAGTCATTGCCCGCTCTGTGTATAGTATGTATTTATCTAGCCTGATTGTCCTACAAGACTATGACCTCCACAAGGGCAGAAAAATCAACTTTAGCACAGGGAATATGACGCAGCGTAGAAGCCAGATGCAAGAAGCCACATATGGTGTAACTTTGTGTATGTGAGATGTCCCGAATTGGGAGATCCTAGAGACGGGACAAAGATGAGTGGCCTCCAGGGCTGGGAGGTGGGGGACATGGGGAGTGACTGCTAACAGCTGAGGGCTTCTTTTGGGGATTAAGAGCGTGTTCTGGAATGAGATGGTGGGCATGGCTGCACAGCTCCGTGAATGTGCAAACGCCACTGAATGGCCCACTTTACACTGGTCGGTTTTATGATATGTGAATTGTATCTAGTTGTTGTTGTTGTTTTTAAGTGTCATTTCAGTATAGAGTGCAGACAAGAAAGACCTGTGTGGAAGGGGCCTCGAGGGACCAAGGGGAGAAGGGCTCTCGCAGGATCTACCCCGTCTAACCGGTCTTCGGTGAAAAAACCCGGAAGACTTTTTTAGCCTTGAAATGATAGAAACGACAAAAGGATTCATCCACACAATGTAGGTCATGAGGCCAAGTATGTTTTGTTGGCTACGGAATATTGTCATATCTGCATTGATACTTAGTACCGAAAAATATATTGTAGTATCGAAAAATCATAGCGGGGATTCTAACGTTCACGTCTGCTATTTCGTTACTACAAGGCCGAGGGGGGTGATGATTAGGGAACAGTTTCTGTTATAGAACACTCTGGATTTGTCTTCTCTCTGCTCCTGTCAATCTTCTCCTATGTGACACCATTAGTGTCTCCATGACATCTGCTGTGGGATCGTTATGTCTATATCCTAACCATTATTTTCTACACTTTAATGAGGGTGTTAAACAAATCGATGACATCTTTGCACCATTATTGATTGTTAACATTTGATCACAAACATTTATGTCTTCCCAAAGAACTAAATACCAGAATGAAATTATAATTGATATGCTCATCAGAGCAAATAATTAAAAACCTTGTGTGTCATCATAAATAGTTTTCGGCACAATTTAATGGACTACAAAAACAAAACAATAAATTTTATCCAGGTATTTTGGATGCAAATAAATATTAAGGCAACTGTAATTCATACTTCACTGAAGAATAATGAATAGTAAAATGTTCACCAAACTGTGACATAGTTATTGAACCTTGTCAAAAACCCATATCTTTTTTTCTCCTCTCATGACTTTTATTTCTTCTGCATGTTTGTAGCAAGGGGTGGGCGTTAGGGGAAAAGAATAAATTACCTTAAGGAAATGAAAATTATAGGACAATTTTGTCACTCTTGTGCTTATTAAAGCTTTAAGCCTTGTTACTATTCCGTATGTGAGAACTGCAGGTTCAGTACTTCTGTTGACTCTGAGTGGAGTGTAAAATCCAAACCAGTAGCCAAGAAAGAAGAATCAAGACAGCACAGATACGATTTTTTTTTAAGTATCCACGGAAGAAGTTATATAGAAAGAAGCAATTTAAATAAAATTATAAGTAGGTAAAACAGATCACTCACAAGATCGTAGCATCTGGCCATTGGACCTATTAAATCCCAGGTTATTCCCGAACGTACGTGTGCATATGTGTTTGCCCTGCATCGAGGGCAATACGTTGTAAAATGCCCTGGAATAGATCTTTTTATGGTGACGAAGGTTTAAGCATGAACCTAATTCTACAGGTATTTGCCACGTATTTGCAGAGGAAATCTGGAAAGTAGTGCTTGGAACTCGCTAGGACCCCGCTTCACGGGTGCTGACTACTTGGTGATCTACGTGGTTTGGTGTGACCTCATTCCAGACCCGGTTCTCTCTGCTTCTGTAACCAACCAGTGGGCTGAAATCTGCCAGTCCAGACTTCATTCAGTTTGGTAAACATGGGCTTGCCTGTCACCCTTCACCGTGTTCCTTCAAAGAACAGTTGCCACCTTGTCTGGTAACAGCTTTCTTTACGAGTGCCGCTCATGTGAAATAATCTTTTGCCACTGAGGCCACTATTTCCTTAGCACAAGAAGAGACATTTATCTTGCCACCAAGTGGATAATTAATTTTAAAAATGTATATTATGACACAATTAGAAAAAAAAGAGAGAGAGAAAGGCAAGCTGGACAATGGGACTAAATGTCCCTTCTTCCAATTGACTCCTATTTAGTTCTTCCAATGTCATCCCAAACACAGATAACTTTTCTTTCATGAATTGTTCTCCTGAATGATTTATATGTGTCGTGTTATCTGAGGCTCTCTCCAGGTCCCCTGGTGGGTTTAGCCAACCATCAGCTGCATAATTGTTAATTTTAACACTATAAAAGGTTCTGATGCAGAAGAGATAAGGCATCGGTGGAAGAATTAATTGAAATGTATCTCCCAATCACACTGGCCTCCTAGTACTGGTTTTCCATACACAAAAATTATACTGTAGATTTAAGGTTAAAATAAATTTACATCTCTGCCACTCATAACGCTTTGGGTCTAGTTGTAAATGGAAATGGTAATTGTTTCTAATACTCAGGAAGGTTTTTCACCCTGAGAACAATTCCAGGGACTGTACAGGTCACGGTCCAATGCACATTTCCATACGTAGATAGGCTCCTTCAGTCAAAGACAGACAAGAGATAGGGTACGGAGAAGGAAATGAGGGACAAAGAAGAAAGGAGGAAGATGAGAAGAAATGAAATATAATATGGGTGATTTATTACTAAATCTGCAACCCTCCTTTTAGACCTCTCAACGCTAATTATAATTTTCCAGACTTTCTCTGCAGCTAACGAAACAGTAGAAGTTGATACAGGCCGTATTTTGCTCCCTACACTTCCTTTCTAAGAAAGTAAGTGTACGTGAGGTATGCTCTAAAATGTCTTTGGGACAATTATTATTTAAACAGCTGAAGTCATAGGAAGCAAAAGCGTGTTAAATGTAAGCTATCAGTCACTTTTAGTTTCCGGTCTATAAATGCTCGTCTCAGTCAATCAGGCAACGAACTTATGAGTATTTAGGATGTGCTACGCATAGTGAACCCCTTGGTCCATGGAGCTCTCAGACAGGAGTGGAAGAATGTTTCAAAAGAAGCTTGTTGTATTCATTCATTCACTTCAGCAAACATTTCATGAGCAGCTACTAAGAGCCTGGTACCAGGCCAGCCACTGGGGCTGGGCTGTATAAACTACGTCCTTGCCTCAAAAGAGTTCACAGAGTAACAGGGCAGAGAGGTAAGTAAGGAAACCATCACAGAAGAATCAGAAGCCCTGGCCACTCTGGGAAGCCCCAGGGAGAGACACCAGAAACATCTTTAACTCATGCCTCTCATTGTTTTCAAATGAAAATGCCACCAGATTTTACAAATCAGGCCAACTTCCAGGCATAGGTTCCTACATAGATTCCTGTATACCCAAAACATCACCAGTGCCCATCTCTGCCCGACCTGCAGTCCGAAATTGGCATACCACTTCCAGCAGACGACAGCCAGATCTTAAGGAATATCTTAAGGAAGAACTTTCAAAGCCCTTAACTTTGGCTGGATTTAACCAGTCCATCCAGTCTGTTTTTCTTAAACATGAAAGCCAGAAAGTGCTAAGTTGTGCATGCTATTATCACTTGAGTGACATTTTATTGCTTAGTGCAATACTAAACATCTTGCTTTCATATTGCATATTGAGTGTTCAGCGAACAAAACGAGCATGCTCCACTGTTTTTTTTCTGGCCACACAGCAGATTCAAGGATTATGTGCCTATAATTTTAGGACACAAAGGGCTCAGCTTCTTAAAGCCAAAAGAAATGCCAACTGATCTGTGAACATTCTTATATATTACGTATTGTATTAAGACATAAGAGTATCATCCCAGTCTTTCTATAGTAAAGCTCACAGATGTGCTAGCCAGGGTCAGAAATGGGGAAAGTTTACTCATTACTCCTGGTAGAATATAATTCCTCGTTCACAGCAATCTGTGTCTTTAATTGCATTTTCTTTTTAAAGCTCAATGTAGGTAGGTAGATCTATAGACAGAATTACAATGCAGCAATTGAGAACCAATGATTTTCTCCGCCAGAGATATTGGGTATTTAATTTTGCTTTTTAAATCCATGCTATGGTGGGCTCTTATGAATACAATAGAAAAGGAGTTATGTCCTAATCAGTTTATAAGATAGTATGGAGAAAATGCATAATAGACCAACCAGATGTATAAATACAATAATACAAAGAAACCTAATCTACTGCAAAGCTATAATTTAATCCTTTATAACACAAGGGTATTGAAAACTGGCTTACGAATAGCTCAAGAATGCATAAACTGAACTTCACAGCCTCAGTGCAGTTAAAAATGTTTAATTCTAACTTATGGTTTATATAAATTATTATTTAATTTTTACATAAAGAAGAAACCATGGATTATACCTCAAGAAGAGATTGTGTATAAATAATAAGCTAAGTATTTAGAAATAGTGCAGGACCAAGTTCTTAATGTCGGTGAGGGTGAAAATAATTTGCACATGCTTTAGGGTCTGTATGCATTTGTTTGTTTGTCTAACAAAGGGTAAAAATGAATGAATATAATGTGAAAGAGCAAAAAATCATCATTTAATTTTTCATTATTTGATATGAATAATAATAATAAAAGACAGCCAAGGTTACATTTATAAAATAATATCTACAAAACAAAATAACCTTATAACCAACGAAAATACTATTTGACTTTTTTCTTTTTAAGAATAAAGAGGGGCGCCTGGGTGGCGCAGTCGGTTAAGCGTCCGGCTTCAGCCAGGTCACGATCTCGCGGTCCGTGAGTTCGAGCCCCGCGTCAGGCTCTGGGCTGATGGCTCGGAGCCTGGAGCCTGTTTCCGATTCTGTGTCTCCCTCTCTCTCTGACCCTCCCCCGTTCATGCTCTGTCTCTCTCTGTCCCAAAAATAAATAAAAACGTTGAAAAAAAAATTAAAAAAAAAAAAAAAGAAAACAAAAAAAAGAATAAAGAAAAGCTGAGCTAATGAATACAATGGGACTTTAAAATAGGAGAAGATAAAGAGAAAAGTCTGTTATGACTTTAGCAAGAATTATCTCTTAACTGAACCCAACATTTGCAATTTACAAACTTTTGTTAGTAAGCTTTTGAGTTACTCTTCTTGAAATTCAGTTCCAGGCTAACAGGACTTGATTCACCTCATGTTCTTTGTCCGCACTGGTTCTCTCATTACCCATAGTCTCTCTTGACCCTCTTCTTCTTTTCTTTATAAACTTCAATTTTCTCTTTCTTCCTTGAACCCTCCTCCTACCCAATAACTGAATGCAGTTCTCTCAGCCAAAGGCTAAACTTCAGTCTCCAAACATGCAGAGAGTGGACAGAGGTGAGCCCCGGAGAGAACTAAATATGCTTCAGAAGACATTTCCTTGCTTTGCTACTAACCCTTTCTCACCTCCTTGTAAATGAGGAAGCTCTGGTATGTTCTCTATGTATGTCTCTGTGTCTCTTTATGTGTGGCAACGTATATACATGGTATAGAGGTTGTAGTTATGTGATCCATAATGTTGTACCTAATGGAAGCCAATTGGGTGAAAATCAAACATCCCAATTGCCACATGCTTTCATTTCTTGGCTGGATAATGTTACCGCCTATCACGGAAGGAAAAGATCATGGTCTGAAAATTTCTCACATAAAATAAAACCATGCATGCTAACTGCATCCGAACTAGACCCTGGCTTTAAAAATGTAAGTAGACACATGCAGTACACTTTGGAATGAAGAGGTCGTGTGTTGGGAGCAATGTGTTCTATGTTGGGGACACAAGTGACTCTGACAATTTTTTAATCTGTTTATACTAAACATACCATCAGTTTAGCAGAAGTTCTGTTTGATGTCTTTATATGTGTATGTATTTCTGAAACCGTCTGCTTTGAATCCTTAGTCACTCATAATATTTGTCTGAGCAATCTAAAGAGAAAATTCAATGACATCAAATTAAAAAAAAAAAAAAAATATATATATATATATATATATATATATATATATATATATATATATGGTGCCTGTGCAGCTCAGTCTGTTGAACGATCAACTCTTGATTTTAGCTCAGGTCATGATCTCAGGGTCGTGGGATCGAGCCCCTTGATGGGTTCTGTGCTGAGCGTGGAGCCTGCTTAAGATCCTCTCTCTCTCTCCCTCTGTCCCTCTGCCTCGCTCACGCGCTCTATCTCTCTCAAAAAATAAAGAGGGGTGCCTGGGTGGCTCAGTCGGTTAAGCATCCAACTTCGGCTCAGGTCATGATCACGCGGTTTGTGAGTTCAAGCCCCGCGTCAGGCGCTGTGCTGACAGCTCAGGGCCTGGAACCTGCTTCAGATTCTGTGTCTCCCTCTCTCTCTGCCCCTCCCCTGCTCATGCTCTGTCTCCCTCTGTCTCAAAAATAAATAAAACATTTAAAAAATTTAATAAAAGAAAGAAAGAAGGAAAGAAAGAAAGAAAGGAAAGAAGGAAAGAAAGAAAGAAAGAAAGAAAGAAAGAAAGAAGAAAAAAGAACACAAAAAGAAAAATATAAAAGTGACAATCACATACCAAAATGATTTGGTGGAATTTGGATCTGTAAAGAAGAACGTGATTAAACCCTATAATTTATGTTTTTAAAAAGTATCTGAATATCTGTGTGAAGATTGAAAAAAAGATTGTAAACTCAAGACGTGGTAGTGTACCAAAATCACCTTACTAACACTTAATTGTAGGATGTTAAAAAATACCTTTCAAGTAGCTGTTTCTGGGTCTCAAAAATAATGCAGCAATACGACTGGAAGCCTAGTCAAAGTGGCTACCTCATGGCAAAGTAATTTTATTTGCTAGATATTTAAATATATAAAATTAAAAATGGGAAGAGAACTCAGTTATTTCAGCAAATTTCTTCATTCTCATCTCTCAGGCCACCTTCTCTCCAAACAAACCACCCCAGAAATAAGCAGCATGAAAACAACAAGGAGGGACACTGTTTAACAAGAAAAAGACACGAAAGAGGCTTAGCAATCACAGGCAGCATGTGGGTCTTGTTTGGCTCCTGATGTGAGCAAATCAACTGTTCAAAAAACAAACTGAGAAAAAAAAAATGAGGATAGACTGCGTATTAGATTATCGTGAATAGTAATTGCTAATTTTGTCGAACGTGCTAAGATGTTGCAGTTCTGCTAGGAGAAAAAGAAAAGCCCGTATCTGTTGGGGGTGTGTCCTCAAGTACAGCTAGTGAAATTACGCGATCTCTTGGCTTTGCTTTAAAATATTAGAGAAGAAAAGAGACGTGAAATAACGAAGATGGAAAAGCGAGTTGAGTGTTGGTTGGTAACTCCCGAAAGGGGGTGATGGGCTCATCGTGCTATTTTCTCTGCTTTTGTTTATGTTGGAAGATATTCATAATACAAAAGTGAAAGATAAACACACCCAGGCCAGAAAGAGAATCCAGTGGTGCCGTCAGGGAAGGGAGGGTGGGGATCATTTCGAGGTCAGCTGTTAAGGGACAGGAACACAAAGGCTGAGTGGCTGCCGTTCCTTACGCCGGTGTTCCGCTTCTTCCTCTACTTGGCATCATCGTGGGAGACATCTCTAGAGGTCCTCTAGCTTCAAGACTGTGCCACTTAGCTTGCAAACCAACAAAACTCTCTCCAGATAAGCTGTTGATAATGGAGTCAACAATTTGTTGAAGAAGGAGAACACGCACTGGCCCTGAGGTTGGAGGTTAACACCTGCAGTAAGTGTTCGCACCTGCTGCTGTCTCTTGCGCGCATGCTACATCGTGGGACTCCGGTGAACCATCCTGAATCCTTGTGAACAGAACGCGAGATCACTCTGTCCGATGCCTATAATTCTCACTCCAGGGTTTCCTTACCCCTCCTTATAGCAGTGTAACCTCTGAGCCCATGGGTATGTTTATCTATCTTTAAACATTTCTCCCTTCATGGGCACAGCAGCATTTGGTGTGATCACTGTCTCCTTGAAGATGGAAGGTCTGGCTGCCAGTCTCTCAAGGGTGTAAGCCGTGGGCTGTACTGAAGACAGCTGTGATGTTCGCCACACCATGCTGCATACGGACAACAGTACCTTGTCCCTCTGAGATCCTGTGTGCCCTTGCTCTGAAGAAAGCATCACAGGGTTTCCTGACACCTGGTTCCACCTTCTCTGAGACGTCCATGGCACACTGATCTTCAATTTTCCAGCCTCTGGAACTGTGAGCAATGAACATCTGTTGTTTAAGCCACCCAGCTTATGGTTTTTTGTTTTTATTTTTTATAGGAAGGACAATATCCCCAGTGACTGTTTAGTTTGTTTCATGACTGCTTTGTTTGCTTGTCTGGCCACCCCCTGGTCAGCAGTGCCACCAAAGGAGTCAAAAAAAGAACAAAAGCTGTACATGACTATCTAACTGTTGAGGACTTGATAGATGGGCGAACACAGAGCTGTGAGACGTAAACAGTATGAACCAGGTTTTTCTTCCCAGCTTTTAGAATTTTTACTAAACGCTCAGAGTCTGGGCCTCTGTAAAATGAAAAGGAACAGTACATATTTCCTAGAGTAGGTATGAGCATTAAATGTGCTCATTCAAGTACAATTTTCAGCACAGGTCTCAACACACAGCTCAAGGAGAAGAAGAGGAAGAGGAGGAAGGAGGGGGACGAAGAGGAGAATGTACATATTCTAAAATAAATAGAAGTACATTACAATGTCTGGTTGATCATTAATAAGTGAATTACCCCCTTATTACAAAAAAGTAATCCTTATCTGAGTCCAAATAGCAGCACTGGGGGAAATGTTGAGTTTTGATCCATGAGAAAAGTTATGGAGAATCACAAAAATCTGCAGATAGCCATGGCTAAACATCTGCTGGTGAGACAATCGTGAGAAGTTTTCGGAGGGGAACTCAACCTCAGGAAGCCTACCTGAGCGTTTTCAAAAATTCTCTTCCCTCCCCCTTGAATTGCCCAGCCTTTTGTGTGCATGACTTTAGTGGAATCTATAACGAATTCCCCTTACTGATCAGTATACGGTATTACGGTGTATTAGTCTGCTTGGGGCTGCTATTAAAAAAAAGAATACCATAAACTGGGCGGCCTGACAGACGTTTACTTCTCACAGTTCCAGAGGCTGAGAAATCGAAGATCGAAGGGCCAGCAGGTTCTGGGTCTGGTTTGTCGGTTGGCCACCTTCTTGCTGTGTTCACACAAGGCAGAGAGAGGCAGCTCCTGTGTGCTCCTCTTTTAAGGGCACGAACCCCATTAAGCTGGCTCGACCCTCATGACGTCATCTAAACCTACCAAAGGCCCCATCTCCAAATGTCATCACATTGCAGCTTGGGACCTCAACATATGAATCTGGGGGAGGGACACAAATACTCAGCCCACAACAGGTAGCTGTCATTATTGTTGTTGTAAGTGTTGCTGAGAATCAAAAGTCTGAGAAGAGCCAAAAGCAAAAAAACAAAAACAAAAAAAACCCGGAAGAGCTTTTAATATTTGCCTACGAGCAGAATTCATTCTAGACTCGAGCTGAGCTGAACCTAGTGTAGGGGGATAAGTGGTCTAAGCTTCGAGTTAAAGGGATTGTAAGGACCATAAGCCAAATGGGCCCTTAAGGCTATTAGATTTTTTGAATAGAGAGACATCTGGGGTTTTCTGCCCAAACGTATAGTGGTTTAACATTCTAAGAATCAGAAAACTTACCCATCTAGAAAATATAAGAAAGGTCACTGGTTTGGATGTCACAATTATCATAACAAAACTTACTACATATGGCCACAAGATATTTTCATAATAATTTTCAGAGAAGCCAAAGCTTTCAAGCCATTCTCCCTCAACAGCGCCGTGCTGTCACATTCTGCAATCAAACACAAAACTAAGCTCTTTCCGTGTGGCAAACAATGTGAACGTACTTTGCGTCAGATACCCCTCCCTGTACCAAATCACCGGGGAATACCGTTGCACGTGACACGATGTTTTCCTATGAGCCACATGAGTGTAACAGAATCAACTTTCAAAAAGCGCTTCTCAGGGCGTGTGCCTGGGTGGCTGTCGGTTACGCATCCAACTTCGGCTCAGGTCATGATCTCATGTTTCATGAGTTCGAGCCCCATGTTGGGCTCTGTGCAGACAGCTCAGAGCCTGGAGCCTGCTTTGGATTCTGTGTCTCCCCACTCACACACTCTCTCTCTCTCTCGAAAATAAATAAACATTAAAAAAAAATTTTTTAAATGCTTATCAATAGCCAAACACTCCCCCAATTACATATTAGTTATGGACAGTGCATTCTTTTTTTCTATTTTTCTGTAGATTGTGTGACATGTACAATTTTAGATGGCATGATGATCAAGTACATTAAGACAAACCCCAAGTTTTGCTATTTCTCTCTGACCTGACTCAGATCCTCTTAGCTGAGCAGATCAGGGCAGAAAGAGCACCTTTCCCTGTTCCTGGCTTAGTCCTAAACTAAATGTAAAAGGTAGGTAGATAAATAGATAGACTGCATTCTCTATACCCCCAACTCACTCTTAAAGCTTCCTATTAACCTCAACATTCATCCTCTTTTTTGTGGCTCCCTCATAGGGTCAGGCTCTGCTTCCCTTCTATCATCTTGTCACCCTTTTGACTCTCATCCATATGTCCTTAGGGCAGCTTTGGGTCTGAGCCCCAGGGCTCAGGGAGCATTTCAGTCCCTCCCTCCACCCTCTTACTTTAGTTAGATCCCCAAAGAATTCTCGCAGATCAGTCTACGGTCGCCATCGTAGCCACTGATGTAAGTGTGGCTCCTGGCAGGTGTGACAGAGTCCGTGTAGTCTGTGAACTAATGGCTTCACCCTGCCAGTGCTGCAACTCCTGGCCTGGCTGATCAGATCCCTCTGATTTCTGATTTATAGATCGATCCACACTGCATACAGTTTACCTCTGTAACAATTCTTCTCCCAAAAAGACCTTCAGAAATTAAGATCATAAACAAAATTTCAAGGCACATGTCAACCAATATTTTTAGCACTTGGCTGCTGTAATTGCTAAAATGTAAAAGGTGGATAGATAGATGCATTTGCCATGTAGGATAGATGCCTTCATTGCCATGTAGGATTCCATTTTATGAATCTACCTCAATTTAGTTATTTATGCTACTGTTATTATGCTACAACGCTACTACAAACAATGTCTTTTAGTAAACATACATACTTATTTTTGTTGAGAAAAGACGTAAAAGAGAAATTACTGGGTCATATGGTAGGTGTACGTTTAATGTTAGTGGATGCTTTCAAAAATTTTGCAAGTGGTTGAGTTCATTTCCCCTCCCACTAGGGTGAATGAGACTTCCAGAATTTCATATCTTCTCTAAGACTTAACAACTATCAGTCTTTTAACTTTTATCAGTCTTTTAGTTGTCATAGGCGCGTGGTGCCATTTTAAATTTGTTTTTCCCTGAGTACTAATGACTTTAAGCACTTAAAAAAATTTTTTTTTATTTGAGTATAGTTGACACAAAATGTTGCATTTGTTTCAGGTGTATAACATTAGATTCACCTTTTCTAGACACTGTGCTGTGCCCACCATACGTGTAGCTACTGCATGTCACCATATGACACTCTGCAGTATCATTGACTGTATCCCCTATGTTGTGCCTTTATCCTTAGGACTTCTTCATTCCATAACTGGAAGCCTGTATCTCCCACTCCACCTCATCCATTTTGCCCATTCCCCCACACCCTTCCCCTCTGGCAACCACTAGTTTTTTTTCTCTGTATTTATAGGTCTGATTCTGCTTTTTATTTGTTTATTCATTTGCTTTGTTTTTAAATTCTGCATAATAGTGAAATCATATGGTATTTGTCTTTCTCTGTCTGACTTATTTCATTTAGCATCATACCCCATAGGTCCACCCATGTTGTCACAAAAGGCACGATCTCATTCTTTTTATGGTTGCATAATATTCCAGTGTGCGTGCGTGCGTGCGTGTGTGTGTGTGTGTGTGTGTACCATATCTTCCTTATCCATTTGTCTATTGATGGACATATGTTGGCTATTGCAAATAATGCTGCAATAAGCATAGGAGTGCACATATCATTTTGAATTAGTGTTTTCATTTTCTTTGAGTAAATACCCAACACTGGAATTTTGGATCATATGGTATTTCCATTTTTAACTTTTTGAGGAATCTCCATATTGTTTTCCACAGTGGCTTCACCAGTTTGTATTCCCACCAACAGTGCATGAGGGTTCCTTTTTCTCCACATCTTCTCTAACACTTGTTAATTTTTGTCTTTTTGACTTTAGTCATTCTGACAGGTGTGAGGTGATGGCTCATTGTGGTTTTGATTTGTGTTTCCCTGATAATGACTCATGTTGAGCATCTTTTCATGTGTCTGTTGGCCATCTGGATGTCTTCTTTGAAACGTCCAGCCATTCTGGATCTCTTCAGGTCCTCTATTTTGTAATCAGATTGGTTTTGTGTGTATGTGTGTGTGTGTGTGTTGAGTTGTTTTAGCTCTTCATGTATTTTTGATATTAACCCCTTATTAGCTATATTGCAAATATCTCTTCCCATTCAGTTGGTTGCCTTTCTGTTTTGTGGGGGTTTCCCTCACTGTGCAAGAGCTTTCATTTTTGTGTAGTCCTAATAGTTTATGTTTGCTGACTTTGAGCATTTTTTACAAAAGTATATTGGCGTTTGTATTTCTTCCTTTGTTAAGTGTCTCTTCAGATTTTTGGGGGGGGGGGCAAGTGAAGATGAAAGAAGGATCCAAGAATCCTTTCATTTGGTTTTTATGAGGTCATATGAGCCCTGCTTCCCAATATAACCAGATGATAGTCTAGAGACAATTGGAAGAACTGAGAATATTAGATAATTATCTCAGAAAACCAAGTATTATTTATTTATATAAATTTTTTTAAGTTTATTTATTTATGTTAAGAGAGAGAGCGAGCACGAGTGGGGGAGGGCCAGAGAGAGAAGGAGAGAGAATTCCAAGCAGGCTCCACGCTGTCAGGGCAGAGCCCAACTCGGGGTTCCAACTCACAAACCATGAGATCATGACCTGATCTGAGATCAAGAGTCAGATGCTTACTGACTGAGCGACCCAGGCTCCCCAAACTAAGCATTATTTAAAGGAATTGTTTAAATTATTAGTTCAGACCAACATCTAAATTGTATTAGACATCCCAAGAGGTGAGAGCTCATTAGGAAAACCTAATTGCTTTTAAACAAAATAAAGAAACTATATTTTTATGCACATCCATGTTGTGGAGTAAGTAAATTCATGTTCCTGTCACAAATCACAAAAGCTTTCATCTTGTATTAATTTTGGAACATAGACTTAAAGGTGATATTTATTTTCTTCTTGGTTTTTGTCTATGATTTCTAAATACTCACACATTTTTGGATTAAAAAGAAGGCCTTTTTTAAAGTCTTTATTCCTCAAAAAATGTTTATCAATCCTAATTTATAGCAATCTTTCAATTTCCTATAAATGTTAAAGTAATGATATTCTATATCACTTGATATTTCCTGTCAGTGTTAAAGTAGTGATAAAGTATTGTATTCCTAAGAAGTATGATGTCAGTCCATAAAAATGGAATTGCTTTATTAGAGTCTGCTGATCCTGAGTTTATAGGTTAATCCACACTACTTAAAATTTACCCCTGCACCCACCTCGTATTCAAAAAGATCTTAAAAAAATTAATAATGTAACTAAAATGTCAAGGTGCCATTTAAACCAATGTGTTTAGCATTTTGTTGCTTTAGTTGCTAATCTGTAAAGATGGATACATGTACGAGACCTGTTTGCTTTTAATAGTCCTTAAAGGATGTGAGAGACAACTTCTCCCCAAGGTTCTGTTAACAGGTTCCAGCGAGAAGGCAGTTCTCTATTGGTTAGAAGTAGAGGCTTTGGGGGCAGACACACAGCCTACAAATGCCAGCTCCAACCATCAGGCAGGATAGGAAGTCTATTCATTTTCTCTCTCCAAATCATTTTTCTCATCTGCGAAATGAGAATAATCATCTTCAACCTCATTGAGTTGCTGAGTGAATTACATGTAATCGGTGTTTGCGCAAATTCCAGCCCAGGGCCTGAGGCTCAGTTGTGGCCACACGGTAAATGGTTGGTATATTAGCTTCCTATTTCTGCTGTCACCAATTGCCCCAAACAACACAGATTTGTTATCTTACTGTTCTGGAGCTCAGAAGTCGGAAGTGAGTCTTAGGGGGTTCAACTCAAGGCGCCAGCAGGGGTGCGTCCCGTCTGGTGGCTCTAGGGAAGGGTCTCTTTCGCACCTTTTCCCAGCTTCCAGAGGCCACCTGCATTCCATGATTCTAGGCCCCGCATCACTCAAGCTTCCGCTCCAGTGATCACGTGCCCTTCTCTGACTCCCACCTAGCTGCTGCCTCCCGTTGTGATTACATTGGGTCCACCCAGATAATCCTTGATAACCTCCCTCATCTCAGAGTCCAAAACTTTATCACACCCGCAAAAGCCCCTTTGCCTGTAAGGTGACACATCCCCAGGTCCCAGGGATTAAGTTGTGGACTTCACTGCGGGTCATTATTCAGCCGACCTCAATCCATATTGTCATTGTGGCCACGGTTGGTTGTTCCGCTTTATTACAGAAAGTAACCTCTTCGTTTTTCTTCTTTCTCTTTCCTCCATAAGCATAGAATGAAAACATTTACCCTCACCTCCGAGAAGATCTGGACTGGAAGAAAAGAACCAGTCTTTTGATTCTTGATGATTCAGGCTCTGATTCTATTGGACACTAACATTTATTGTGAGTGATCATGAGGAAGACAGAACTGGATTTGGGAGACTTGGAAAAGGCAGAAGCAGAAGGGAATGACTACAGGTTAGGGGGAGAGGGTGGGCTGCTGGAAGGAGAGAGACCTGGGAGTCAGGAGTAGCCAGGCTGCCAGGGACATGGTCCCCTCGTGAGTCCGTTATTCACGTGGCACCTCTCAGCTCTGATCTACCCTCCTGTATTCTACCTGTGATGCCGAAACCGGGGTTCTGCAAATTCGTTTCCCAGACTCCTTTGTCACCTGGCATCCTTGCTGTATTCTACCAACAGAAGACTCTGAGGCAGAATGGAAGATTGAAGGAGGGGAAAAAAAATACTCCCCATTTTTTTTTGTCTTGTCAGCATGACCCCAGCAACTGCAGTTGGCTTCACTTCTACCTTCTTGTTCTGCAATCAGAGGCAGCCTCGTCCTTCCAGAGATCCCAGCAGCAGACAGGTGGTGCCCCTGCTCACAGGTCTGAGAACCAACTCTGCTGTGTTCCCCTCCTGTGTTCCCAGATTCTGGTAGTCCCCCACATTCCTTTAAATTTTTTAGTGCTAAGGGTGGTAATGGCTTCCCGTATCTAGCTCTGGTTACTCAGTGATCCCTGTTTACTCTTTCAGGTTTCATCCCCTGTGTAACAGATTCCATATTGAGTCCCTCGTATTTGAAAAGCCCAGTATGGTTTGCGTTTTCCTCATGAGACCTTACGGGCATCCAGGTCCCCTGCTTCACTCAGAGTCCCGAGTCCTGGCCACAGCATGGAAACCACAGAGGGGTTGTTGATCTGAAGGGTCAAATGGCACTGCATAGAGCCCAGGGATTTGACACACCCAGAAACAAGTCCCATTAAATGCTCCACCATCCAGGCTTCCCTGAAAACTTAGAACAAGCACAGAACATGTTTCTTACACACCCGAGAATGCAGGTTGAGATTAGAACCAACGGTAACATTCTTAAAAACCATCTTCTCAGACAAACACATTTTCTTGTTTCTCAATTCTCAAGATAATCACAAATATGTGCAAGTCTCCCAACTGTGTTATCCATTTATAAAAGAACAGGAATTGAGGGCTTTTATTTCAAGAACTAATCTTCCCCCTGGCTGCTAACTTTATTATTCTTATTTTCCCTTGTCTTCATTTTAGAACGCATGTAAATATGTTTTGCCCAGCTAAGTTGTAAGCATCTTTATAAGTTGTATTAAATCATTTTAGGCACAGAGTAAAGTTCTCATTTATTAGCCATTTAATTAGCTTCCCTATCCAATCTATTAGCAAGTATTATCCACTTAATTTTCTGTATATCTTTCAAACCATTCACTCACTCCATCCTCACACCCGCCATAGAGCAGACCATCTGGGTACCTCAGAGACCTCCAATTTCCCCTCTTTTCCACAGACAGAGTCCTCTTTTAAAAGACAAATCTGATTTAGCTTAGATAGTCTGCTACTGTACACAGGTGAAGGATCAACCTCTTTAAGAGGCCAACTTAGGGGCACCTGGGTGGCACAGTCGGGTAAGCATCTGACTCCTGAGCTCAGCTCAGGTCATGATCTCACAGTTTGTGAGTTCGAGCCTCGCTTCGGGCTCTGTGCTGATGGCATGGAGCCTGCTTGGGATTCTGTCTCTCCTTCTCTCTGCCCCTCCCCAGGTTGTACTCTCTCTCTCTCTCTCTCTCTCTCTCTCTCTCTCTCTCTCTCAATATATAAATAAACTTTAAAAAAATTACAAAAGAGGCCGACTTGAAGCTCTGGGATCTCCTTCCTCCCCCTCCAGCCTCATTTCTATTTATTCTCTGTCTTGAATTCTGACATACTTGATTTTTATGTATTCTTCAAACCCACTAGGCTCTCTCTTGTCCCTAGGCTTAGAACATGTATTTACCACTTTCTAGAACTTTCTTCCCATATGCCCTTTCAACTGTTGCTTTTCTGTTAACTCTTGCTCATCCTTCAAATCAACAGTATCATATTCCTCAGGGAAACCTTCTTTCAAAGATCCTGTGTCCCACCAGGGTTGGTTAGAATATCAAGATTTATATCCAAACAGTATGCTGTACTTTCTCTTTCATGAAAGCTATTACTCTTGTTAAATACTGGTTTAAATACCTGATATTTTCATGAAGGTGGGAATTATGTCTACTATGTTCCTTGTTCCTAACACAATGCTTCACACCTGTAGACAATCAATAAATATTTGCTTAATTAATGAAGGAATGATTACTTCAACTATACCATTTAGAATCATGGGATTTCAGAACAGGAAAATTATCCCTAGAGATTACCAAATCCAATCCATTTACCTCATGAATAAAGAAGTTAAATAGTTTGTCTAAGAAAAGTCATATAGTTCCTCACAGTTTAAAAATGTTTTAAGCATAATGAATAAATAAATGAGTGAGGGAATGATGGCAGAAGTAGATCTAGAATCTACCCTTAATTTTGAAATATTATCCTTGGGGATTCCATAAAATTCCATGGACATTGATAAATTATACTAGCTCTAAGAAAATAATTGCATCAACTAATAATTTGGGTTCGCGTAGCTTTTATAAATTATATGTCAGCTTTTCACAGACAAATATTCCTTCTTAATATAAATCCAAGTATATCACTAATAACATTAAATTTGAAATGGTCAAACAATCCAGTCAAAATAGAGAGACTGTCAGGCTGGATTAAAAAAACAAAAACAAAAACAAAACCAGACCCAAGTGTATGCTGTATATAAGAGATACATTTCAAATCCAAAGATTGAGACAGGTAGAAAGTGAAAAGATTGAAAAAGATACATTATGCAAACAGCAACCATAAGAAAGCTGGATTGGCTATAGTCATATGACGAAAAATAGACTTTAAAAGAAGAAATGTTAATAGAAATAAATATAGACATCAAGTAATAATAAGAGGCAATTAGTCAGGAAGATAAAACAATTATAAAATATATATACCTAAATAACAAAGCCCAAAATACACAGAGAAAAAACGGACAGGATTGAAGAAAAAGACAGACAATTCAAGAACAATATTTGGATTGGGGCGCCTGGGTGGCTCAGTTGGTTGAGCATCTGACTTCAGCTCAGGTCATGATCTCGAAGTTTGTGGGTTCAAGCTCCGCATCCGGCTCTGTGCTGACAGCTCTGAGCCTGGAGCCTGCTTCAGATTCTGTCTCCCCTTCTCTCTTCCCTCCCCCCCCACCGCCCCCTCATGCTCTGTCTCTCTGTCTCTCAATAATAAATAAACGTTAAAAAAAAATTTTTAAAGAATAATATTTGGAGACTTTAACATCCCAGATTCAATAATGGGATAGAACAACTAGAAAGTCAACAAGGAAGGAAACAGAAAACTTGAACAACACTATAAATTAACTATACCAAACAGCCATCTATAGAACACTCCACTCAATAACAGCAGAATGCATATTCTTTTCAAACACATATGGAATATTCTCCAGCCTACCATATGTTAGGTCAAAACACAATCCATATTGATTTAAAAGGATTGAAATCATACATAGTATCTTCTTAGACCACAATGGAGTAAAATTAGAAATCGCTAACAGAAAGAAAATCCGAGAATTCACAAATATGTGGAAATTGAATGACATATTCCTAAATAAGAAACCACCAAGGAAATTAGAATATATTTTACAAGGTATAAAAATGTAAACACAATGTAACTCAACATGGCTTACAGCTAAAGGAGTGCTTAGAGGAAAACGGATAGCTATAAAACCCCGTATTAAGAAAGAAAGAAGATCTCAAATCAATAACCTAACTTTCCACCTTAAGATACTGGAGAAAGGAAAACAAACTTAATCCTAAAGCAACAACAAGGAAGAAAATAATAAAGATTAGAATAGAAATTAGTGAAATACAGAACAGAAACTGATAGATTATATCAACAAAATCAAAAGAAACACTTTACAAAGGTCAACCAAGTGGTCAAATCTTTATCTAAACTAACCAAGAAAAAAAAGAGAGAAGACTAAAATTATTAAAATCAAGAATAAAAGAGGAACATGACTTCCAAGCTAACAGTAATAATGGATTATAAAAGCTAGAAGAATTATAAGGGAATGCTATAAATAACTGTATGCCAACAAATTAGATGAAATGGAAAAAGTTTAGAAAAACACAAGAAGTATTAGAAAAATCTAGGAAGGAATAGAAAATCTGAGTAGAACTTTTAACAAAATGAGTGAATTAATGATCGTAAAACTTGCCACAATAAAAAGCCGTGGCCCAGATGGCTTCACTGCAGACTTCTACCAAACATTTAAAGAATTAATACCAATTCTTCCCAAACACTTTCAAAACACAGAATAGCAGAAAATCCTTCCCAACCCATTCTGTGAGGCCAATATTTCCCTGATACAAAAACCAGGCAATGATATCACCAGAAAAGAAAACTATAAATCCATATCTCTTAGGAATATAAACACAAAAATCCTCACATGTAGTAAAGAAACCAAATCCAGCAACACATATCAAAGGTTATCCATCGTGAAAAAGTGGCATGTATCCCAGGAAGGTAAATGTGGCTCCACAGTCAATGTCATACACTACATCAAGAAAAGAAAGGACAAAACCACATGATCATCTCAATAGAGGAAGAAAAAGCATTTGACCATATTCAACACCTCCTCATGATTAAGAAACAAAAGCTTCAATAAACCACAACTAGAAGCAAACTTCCTCAACCTGATAATGAGCTTCTGAAAAACTAACAACAGAGCTAACATCATACTTAACAATGAAAACCGAAAACACTCCACATTTGTTGAGCCTTGTACTAGACATTCTAGCCAAGGCGATTAGTCATTAAAAAAAAAAATGAGGCATCCAAATTAAAAAAGAAAAGTAAAACCTTCTCTATTTGAAGATGATATGACCTTGTATGTTGATAATTCTAAGGAACCCACAAAAAAAGTAAAGATTGCATGATATGTGATCAATATACAAAAATCAAGCATATTTCTATACACTATTATCACACAATCTGAAAATTAATAAACAATTCAATTAACAATAATATCAAGAAGAAAAAAGTATGAGGGAAGAAATTCAACAAAAGAAGTTAAACTTGTGCACTAAAAATTACAAAACACTATTGAAACAAAGATCCAAGTAAATGAAAAGGCATCCTATGTTCATGTTTCTAAAGGCTTAATATTAGTAGGAGGGCCAAACTCTGTAAATAGATCTGTAGATTCAACATAGCACATACTGAAATCTCAGATCTTTTTGTAGATATCGACAAACTGATTCTAAACTTAATATTTAAATACAAGGGACCTTAAATAACCAAATAATCTTGAAAAAGAACAAGGTTGGAGGACTCCCCTATTTCAAAAAGAATCTGAGTGGCTTGGTCAGTTAAGCATCTGACTCTGGATTTCAGTGAGGTCATGATTTCACAGTTGTTTCGTGAGATCAAGCCCCACGTCAGGCTCTGCACTGACAGAGCCTCTCTCCCTCTCGCTCTGCCCCTCCCCCCCCCGAAAAAAAAATTACTTAATTTAAAAAAAAAGAACTCTTACACTCAGCAATAATAAAAAGACAACCCAATTAAAAGTGAACAAAGAATCTGAACAGACATTTCTCCAAAGATGATATACAATTGATCAAAAACACATAAGAAAAAGTTCAACATCATTAGCCATCAAGTAAGTGCGGACCCAACCACAGGGAAATACCATTTCATACCAACTAGGGTGGCTGGAATCAAAAAGACAGATAATAGCAAGTGTTGGCCAGGATGTGGAAAAGTTGGCACCCTCATACACTGCTAATAGGAATTTATGATGCTACGGTTGCTTTGGAAAATAGCTAAACAGTTAGCTAAGACCCTTATTACATTATCATTCTACAGAATGAGGAGGTCATCAAAAGGTTAGACAGAGAGTTACCATATTACTAGTAGTTCCATTCCTAGGCATATATACAGGAAAAATAAAAATGTATGTTCACACAAAACCTTCTGCATAAATGTTCATGGCAATGTTACTCATAATAGCTAAATTATAGAGACAACCTAAATGTCCATCAACTGATTAATGGATAAATAAAATGTAATATAACCATACGATGGAGTAGTACCAACAATAAAACTGAATAAACCACTGGTGCATGCTACCACATAGATGAACCTTGAAGCCCCTCACAAAAGACCACATATTACCCGATTAAGTGAAATGCCCAGAGTAGGCAAATCCGTAGAGACAGAAAGTAGATCCGCGATTGCTCAGGGCTGAATGGAGGTGAGGCAGCTGAACTCTAATGGGGAGTGACCACTAATGAATGTAACATTTCTTTTAGTGATTAAAAAAAGGTCTAAAACTGTTGTGATGATTGCACAACTCTGTGAATATGCTAAAACACATCACCTTGTACACTCTTAATGGGTGAGTTGTATGGTATGTGGTTATATCCTCATAAAGGAGTTATAAAGAAGTACAGTACGACATGACAGTTCGCTGTGATGACCGACTTCTGGAAGGGATGAAGGAGACAGGTGTTGAGAATCAGAGCGATTATAAAAGAGGCAGAGTGAACAAGCCTTACAATGTGCCTTAAAATGGAAAACATACTGGGGGGGGGGCGCGGTGGGGGGGGGGGGGGAGAATAGCCTGAACAGTTGTAGCCAACCCAACCATTGCAGGTGTCTGCACCAGACCTGGGGTGCAGCCGTCTTCCCCCACTGTCCCGGGTGAACCAGACGCACCTCTGTCTCTACCTTGGGTTCGGCCAGCTAACAGATATTTTTCTGAAAAACAATGCTTTACCACTTATTTTGTTGCCTCCTTTTATTCTAATCTTCACAACAACTGCATGAGTTAGCGTAAGACGCATACGACTGTTATCGTCGTACAGATGATAAGACGGAGGCTCCAAACGTTAAGCTGGAAACCTGCACCAGGCAGAAAGGGGGCTCAAACACAGAGCGCGTGATTCCCAGGTCAGAGTTCCTTACGATGTGCTGCTCCTACCTGCCTTTTTAACACGTATTGTTTACCCTCTATGATGGCGTCCTATTCAGAATGTTTATAATTAAAAACTCATTAATTGCAGTATGTATTTTAATTGATGGGCTCTGCTGATGTCAGAAACCACAAAACCACTGATTCATCGGATTGAGTGGGAGTCCAGTCAGCTATGGAATTTATTAATCCATCTCTGTAGACATTACTAATATTTTCCTTAAGCAACATATCCCCCCAAAGAGATGAAAGTCAAAGCTGGTGGCTAAAGCAAGGGAGGTGGAACCCCAGAAAATAAATGTCATCAAAGTCCTTTGTTACATGTTAATTTTTCAGTGAAGCTTTTGTGTCCTCTAGCGATGTCTTCTGCTTGTCCTGTGGTTGTCTGAGCCATATCGTTGTTAGATGTGCAATCGGCCCTCATTGAATAATAGATTACTTTCTCAGTCCAATGAAGATAATTTATTCACATGTATGTCAAAATAATAAAATCCAAAAATTTAGAGTTGGAAAAGAAAAAGAAATGGGGGTGCCTGGGTGGCGTAGTCGGTTGAACGCCGACTTCAGCTCAGGTCATGATCTCATGGTCCGTGGGTTTGGGCCCCGTGTCGGGCTCTGTGCTGACAGTGCAGAGTCCACTTGGATCCTCTGTCTCCCTCTCTCTCTGTCCCTCCCCTGCTCATGCTCTCTCTCTTTCAAAAATAAATAAACATTGGGGCTCCTGGGTGGCTCAGTCGGTTAAGCGTCTGACTTCCGTTTAGGTCATGATCTTGCTGTTAGTGAGTTCAAGCCCCGTGTCAGGCTCTGTGCTGACATGTCAGAGCCTGGAGTCTGCTTTGGATTCTGTGCCTACCTCTCTCTCTCTGCCTCTCCCCCACTCACGCTCTCTCTCTGTCTCTCAAAAATGAATAAACATCAAAAAAATTTTCTTAAAGAATTTCTTTTAAACTATAATCATGCAGATGAAATGTGGCATACATGGTCATATGAAGTTTGTCTCTCTCCTGTGGAGGGCAAAGGGTTATATGCCTGAGTGACTACTCCCAGAAAATCTGGAAGAAAAAACTTCATTTTCTAAGCAGTGACGGAAAAAAGCCTAACTTGCTTTCAGGATTGAAAATGAAGGCCCATCACTGGGAAACAGAAGAGATTTTAACATTATAACAGAGTAGCCTCAGCTCTGCATAGGGTTTCCTAACTTATCCGTCTCCCCTGCAAGACCGTATTTCATTTCCTGAGGTCGGCAGGAGGAGGCTATCAGATACAGAATTTCTGCAGCTGTCAAGCCATTCTTTTGCTCCAAGAGAAAGTCTCCCCCTGCAGGCTTTACAACCTCTGTTTTCCTCCTTTACTTGATACATTAAATCTGGCTTCTCCAGGCTGAAAGGAACGACGGAATCTTCAACAGAATCAACTTGTAAAGTGGTAGATGGATTTGTTTACTTAATTATTATACTCTAGATTTCGATGTCCGGATGAAGGCTGTTCTAGTTATCTGTTGCTGCATAACCAGCCATCCCTAAACTTAGTTACATAATACAGGCATTTTATTATATCTCATGATTTTGTAGACGAGGTATGTGGGCAGGGCTCAGCTGGGCAATTCTTCTGCTGCGCACGGCATGACAAAGGTCACGTTGTGGTATTCTGCGGGGGGGATGAGCCACTCTGGAGGATCTGAGACAGCATTACTCTCATGTCTGGCACCTAGGCAGTGAAGGCCAGAAGGCCAGAATCAACTGGTACTGTCTATCAAAGCATATCTCTAAATAGATAGTCTCAGAGTAGATGGAATTTTCACACGGCAGCTCAGGGCTCCCAGAGACCAACAGACCCAGGTGAAAGCTGCAAACCTTCTTATAAGTCAGACAGTAACACTTTTGCTGTGTCCTGTTGGTCAAGAAAATCACTAAGACAAGCCCAGATTCCCTGGGTGAATTATTACACTTCACCTCTCTGTCCATGAGAGAGAGAGAGAGAGAGACTCTGAAGGAGTAACAGAGAGTTTGTCTCAATCTTCAATCTACCATAAAGTCTATAGTCACTGAGCATGCGTTGCTGGAAGCAGCCAATTAAATTTCTACGGTAACACAAAATTAAAGATTCACACACTTAACCCTCAGTCTGTCATCCCAACTCTATGTAGAGTTAATTGCAATAATTCCTTAAAAGTAGTGCAGTGTGAATGCTCATAGGAGCTTCTTCACCCACCCTCACAAATTTTGCCTCTGGGATCACCACCCTAAGTAGTGCAGAGTCAACCAGTCCCATCTCAAAGACCCCTGCCTCAGACTCCTGGATAGACTCCTGCCTCAGTCCTGGGATGGAATCCTAGACCTCTGCTGTTGTAAAAAAAAGAGGATAAAAACTATTACCAATTTTCACAGTTTGTGCCATTAAACTATTCTGTACATATAAATGGAGCCAACATGCTTTGAAAATCACGAAGGAGGGGCGCCTGTGTGGCTCAGTCGGTTAAGAGGCCGACTCTTGATTTCGGCTCAGGTCTTGATCTCATGGGTTCATGAGATGAGCCCCACATTGGGCTCTGTGCTGAGTGTGGAGCCTGATTGGGATTCTCTCTCTCTTCTGCCTCTGCCCCTCCTCCTGCTCACGCACGTTCTCTCTCAAAATAAATATTTAAGAAAATAAGGATATTATCTACCCCAGAATGCTTTATTTTATTTCTGGGTAACATGGAGTGAAGTTGCCAGTGGCTGAGGGCTATATTTATCAGCTTTTTTTGGTGACAAAATTTTTTTTGAGTATTTATTTTTGAGAGAGAGAGAGTGCAAGTGGAGGAGGGGCAGAGAGAGAGGGAGACACAGAATCTGAAGCGGGCTCCAGGATCTGAGCTGTCAGCACAGAGCCGGATGTGGGGCTCAAACTCATGGACTACAAGATCATGACTTGAGCCGAAGTTGGATGCTCAACCAACTGAGCCACCCAGGCGTCTCTACAAAACTATATTTTTATATAAAATATCAAACAGTATAGAAGTGTATATATAGAACCTGCCTCAGCTCAAGTTGCCATACCAAAATATTTCAGACTGAGTGGCTTAAACAACAGATTTTTTTTTTCATAGTTCTGGAAGCTAGCAAGTCCAAGATCAAGGTTTCGGCAGGGTTCTCTCTTCCTGGCTTGCAGACAGTGGTTTTATCCTCATATTGCCTTCCTTCGGCGTGCACGCAGAGAGAGTGAGCTAGCTCCCTGGTGTCTCTTCTTCCAAGGGCACTAATCCTATTGGATCAGGGCCCCTCCCTTAATTATTCCCACGCAGGCCCTATGCCCCAATACAGTCACAACTGGGAGTTGGGTCTTCAACATATGAGTTTGGTGAGAACACAAACTCAGCTCACAGCAGGAGTTCAGAACAAAATCTTTCAGTTCCCCTTTACCTGCCCTCTTCCCAAGTCCCTATGTTGTGTTTCAAATGCAGCTTTGGGGAAAAGGCTAATCTCTGGCCCGCCTGAGAGTCTGATACCCTGCACGGAACCCCTATGGGCTCACTGCCTCAGGCTCTTAGAGTAGAAATTGTATTATTCACGGTAAGAACGCTGAAAACATAGGTGGTATTTAGAATGTATCCCGTGAGATGTACAATCACCAATCCTCCATTCATTTTACAGAAATATAAAAGTACGTATTGATTTAATTCAACTGTAAATTTTCATTTTATAGTCAAGGAACTTGAAAAGCAGAGAATTTCTACAGTTGAAATGGAAAAGCTGTTGTCTTTGTTACAGACATGTCCTCAGTTGCAATGTAAGATTAAGAACGTCAATAATGACCAAGTCTCCTGATGACAGAAGGCGAGAATGTGGGAGTTTTGGGGCACCTGGGTGGCTCAGTCAGTTAAGCATCAGACTCTGGATTTCAGGTCAGATCACGATCTCACGGCTGGAGGGATTGAGCCCCACATCAGCCTCCGTGCTGACAGTGCAGAGCCTGCTTGGGATTTTCTCTCTCTTTCTCTCTCTGCCTCTAATAATAAATAAACATTAAAAAGGCAGGGGGTATCTGATACTAGGAGTATCAGAGATGTTACTGAGGTTGCCCCATTTCCACACAGTTCTAGACTTCATTAAGATTAATTAATTAAATCACCGATTAAGACCAGTTTAACAATCCTGTGCCTGAATCATGCAGTTACATCCTCAACCCCTTGGCGGCGCTCACACAGACTTCGAGCATGCAGCGATCCATGCGTTCAGCAATTTATTTAGCGCCAGTTCAATGCCAGGAGCCTCACTAGGTGCTGAGATATAAAGATCAATAAGATACGGTCTCTGCCCTTGGGATGTTTAAAGTGAAGTAAGGGAACACACAATGAGTTAACAGTTGAAACCAAGAGGCACTGGCACCAGAATAATAGTTGGGCCGGGTATAGAGAAACATGAAGCAAAGAGCAATCAGCTCAGCCTCTTGACAGTATGTTTACAAAAGCAGCTACTCCAAATTATTATTAATGAATCAATCAGATAATATTTTCTTGTTAGATTGTTGCCAAGCTCTTAACTCACTCTCATGTGTCCTAACAGAAAAGGCAGAGTTTTATTAAAAAGCAAGCTCTTGAGACACAATGAAAGGCCCCTTTTGCCTCAAGCAAATAAACAAAGACAAATTTTGTCAAATACCAGGCTTTGTTTGACAGCAATAGATGTATTTGCTGGTAGACAATGCACACGCACAAATGTCAAATTCTGTTTTTAAAGTGTATTGCAAGGGAGCACGGCAGGCATGCCTATGATCCTAGAGTCTTGGCCACTCCTGACAACTGACCGGAATGTGAAACTGGAGGCTGATAATGAACAAAAGGACACGTCAACTAGGAAGTTAGTGTATAGAAACACTTCGGTGCACAAACAAAGCGTTACAATACAATGCGGCTCTCCAAATACCCCGGGGGGCGGGGGTGGGGGGGTGGGGGGGTGGGGGGGCGATATGTCCACTGAGGTCATGAGTCAACTTTTCAGGCAGCTGGAATGATTAGGTGCAGATTGCCACCGGACTCACCACCCTTCCTTCATGCTTCTGGATTACTGTCTTGTATCCTCTTATTACGTTCCAGTCACAAAAATTAGAAGGAATTATGTCATTGGCTCACTTGTGGATCATTTTACTTTGCCTCCAGAAGAAGGAAAGGGAACATTATGCTGCTGGGGAAAACCACCACCCTGATTTCGGCGTGGACCGTGTGGAGTGAATGGAGGACTTGGCCTGTCCTCGGTATACTGAGCACGGACGCAGGAACACGCAGTCACTTTCCCCATAGGTGGTGCAAGAAACTACAGAAAACTGGCCCACAACCTAGCCTCTCCTGGTGCAGACACAGAGGCTGTGCTTCCTACTCCAAGATGCAAATAGCAAAGTGGCATAAAAACAGGTCAGGGCAAACAGTCTAACATGACGACCAGGCAAGTGGTATGCAACTATATTTGGCAAACACCTCTGCTAGGCTGATAGAGGAATGGGAGATGCAGAAATTTATACCAATCGAGTTATTTATTCTTCCAGTGTGCAGAGTTCATGGACCCAACCTGGTGGGGTTGTCGTTCCAGAGATAAAAACTGGATGGTTCAACAAAACATCTAAACTAAGCAAAGCAGAAGCAAGCAGAATCCTGGGGAAATGGGTACATGTGTGTGATTGGGTGACAGTGGGACCAGGGCTGAACTAGATCATTCAAAGCCCCAAGCTCTAAAAAGAGTACTGTGACTCCCTCCCCTCCACTATGCCATACATAGGTCAGGAAAAACACAAAGGTGCCCACTGTCACCACATAATAGTGGGCATCTATCTGTTCTACAATGAACTGAAGGGTCTAGACAGTGCAATAAGACAAGAAAAAGGAAATAAACTGTAGAAGATTGGAAGTGTATCAGTATTTGCAGATGATATGATTTCATATGTGGAAAATCCAAAAGAACCCACAGTAAATTACTTGAATTAAAAGTGATTTCACAAGGTTGCCACTTAGAGTCAATATACAAAAATCTATTGTATTTCTATATACCAACAATAGGATATAAAATTATTTAAAAGATACTATCTTTTTAAAAAGATATCTGTTGGGGCTCCTGGGTGGCTTAGTCAGTTAAGCATCTAACTTCCGCTCAGGTCATGATCTTGCTGTTAGTGAGTTCGAGCCCCACATCAGGCTCTGTGCTGACATGTCAGAGCCTGGAGTCTGCTTTGGATTCTGTGTCCACCTCTCTCTCTCTCTCTGCCTCTCCCCCACACACACTCTATGTCTCTCTCTCTCTCTCAAAAATAAGTAAATATTTTTAAAATAACAAGATATCTTTAAAATATGCTATTTATAATAGTATCAAAAATAGTTTGTAAAACTACTAGTTTTTAAAAAGAATAATAGATGAGTAAGAATTCTACCAGAAAACTGTAAGATATCACTCAGAGTATTAAAAAACAACAAAATTAAGGGAGGGAAACTCAATGCATGGCTTCAGAGTGTGAGAATTGTAAAGATATCCATTCTCCCTAAATCAACCTCGAGAATCACAGCAATCTTAACTAAAAGGCTTTTCAAAAAAATGTTTGGGTTCTCATCACAAGAAAAAAAATTTTGCAATTGCCTATGGTGACAAATGTTAGATAGACTTAATGTGGTGATCACTTTGTAATGTATACAGATACCACATCATTATGTTGTGGCCCTAACATTAATATGATGTTACATGCCAATTATACCTCCACTTAAAAAATAAAAACAATTTTAAGATTTGGGGTTTTTAAGAATATTTGGAACCTGACAATCTGTTCTGAAATGTATGCGGAAGCACAAAGGCCAAGAGTAGCCAAGATACATTTGAGTAAGAACAAGACGTGAAGATTTGTTCTGCCAGAATTAGGATAGTGCAATATTAGTGAAAAAAATAGAAAAACTCCATAATAGGAAGCAAAAGAAAGAGCTCAGAAACCACCTCGCATCAGATGGCAAAGGTAGTAGTAATGGGCAGTATACAAAAGCAGTCTTTTCAATGAATAGTTCTGGGAAATTGAGTATCCTGATGGAAAAAAAATCAAACCTCATGCTATACACAAAACACAATTTCAGAGGGATTCTGGAAACAGAGAAATAGCTCCTATAAGACCAACCAGCCCACAGATAATAACCATAAACTTGAGACAAAATAGAAAAGACAACTTCTCTGAATGCCTGGGGAAAAAAATCAAAAGCAAACAGAAACACTTGGAAAAGGGGTACGGCACTAGCTATTTCCCATTTTTACAGCTTTTTGCCTGTAAAATCTCTTGCATGTGTACAATAGACAGGAAAAAGAATGCCTCTGGAGGCCCTTACACATGGTTAAAAACTAGAAACAACCAGGGGCACCCGGTGGCTCAGTGGGTTAAGCGTCTGACTTCCGCTCAGGCCATGATCTCTCGTTTGTGGATTCTAGACACCCTCCCACCCCCGTGGGGCTCCATGCTGGCAGTGCAGAACCTGCTTGGGTTTCTCTGCCTCTCTCTGCCCCTCCTCCCCTCTCTCTCTCTCTCTCAAAATCAATACACTTAAAAAACAAACAAACTGGAAACAACCCACATGCTCACCACCAAGAGAGGATAAGCAAATACATGTGGTATATTTCCACCACTGAATATTACATGGCAGCTAGGATGAATAAACTCCACGATATGCAGTAATATTAAATTCAAAGAATGTAACTAAATGAAAAAAGTTCATTAATAAATATTATATAAACAATTAAAATAAAAACATAATTTTAAAGGACACCTATAAATGAAAAAACGATATAGCTAAATTTTTTTTAAAAAGTCAAAGGAATGGGGGGCGCCTGGGTGGCGCAGTCGGTTAAGCATCCGACTTCAGCCAGGTCACGATCTCGCGGTCCGGGAGTTCGAGCCCCGCGTTGGGCTCTGGGCTGATGGCCCAGAGCCTGGAGCCTGTTTCCGATTCTGTGTCTCCCTCTCTCTCTGCCCCTCCCCGGTTCATGCTCTGTCTCTCTCTGTCCCAAAAATAAATAAATGTTGAAAAAAAAAATTTTTTTTTAAATTAAAAAAAAAAAGTCAAAGGAATGAAAACAATTACGTCCGGTTAGGGGAGGCAAGTATATTGTTCACTGGGGAGATCATTTGGTTTGATATAGGTTTACTGGAAGATTTTACTTTGAGCAGTGGATCCCTTGTTACATTATTAAACAAACAAACAAACCATTGGGGGAGCAATTCATGGGAGCTTGTCGTAAATCCAGAACTGTGCTTATACCCACTTTGTGTCCTTGGAGTTTACAAAAGGTGAAGAGGAATGAGGGAAGGAGGGAGGTGGATGGACAAGAAACATCCCTTATGCTGAGGAAATGTAAAGACAGGCTCAATATCATGGGTATGAGACTCCCTCTTAGGGGCCCTGGCCTGTCTGAGTGAGGGTGGAGACTGAGTTCTTCTCTGTGCTTGCAGCGGGAGGCCGGCAGAGGGAGGGCAGGTGGATTGCAGCTGAGACCTGATCTGTGTTGATAAGCACCAAGCCCGGACTTTGAGAGACTACCTCTGGTGATGGGGTGCTGTTGTGGGTTTGGAACGTCGTGCTGGGGAGATTGCCATTGGGCACTCCCTCAGAAGGGGTGTGGGGCACAGAGTGAGTCACAGAAGGCCTGAGGAGGTAGGTGGAATTAAGAATCTGTGCCAGGAAGGGGCTGAGTCTTGTGTCGGGTCTCACGGTGATGGTGGTGAGGAACGTCAGCTTAATTCAAAGGCCATTTCTTCCACTTTGGGTTGTGTGACTTTGGGCATGTCATTCATCTACTCTAAGGCTCAGTTCCCAACTTGCAAAGTGAGGTAGCTCTTACCTCATAGAGCTCTCTGAACAAACGAAAGGAGATAATGTATGTAAAAGGTACAATATCTTAAGAACGGAATAAATGATAGCTATAAAAGAATCAAATCAGACCCATCCTTAAATGGGAGACCGAATCTGAGGAGGGCAAGGCAGGGTCACCTGGAAGCTGGAAGGGGGCACGATAAGACAAGAGGGAGTTTGCAGAGCCAGAAGCATGGCTTATTCACCACCCTGCTGGAAGACTGAAGGGGTCCTCCCTCTCTCAGCTTTGTTCTTGCTCAAGATCAACCAGAGCGTGTATGGTGATGAAATTTACAAGTAACCCCACCACACCAGAACCCAGGCTCCTCAGTAGAAAACTACAGGTTGGAAGGATTTTTCGTTACACAGGCCACATGACACGATGAATGTCCTTGTTCATTTCTGGTGTTGTTTCTCGGCTGGCTCCCTCACACTTAAAAAACCTCTTATCCTTGGAGAGATAAATCTCTCCATTGCTTTTAAGGAATTCTTGGGATCTGAATCAGTATTTTCTGAAGTTGTCTGTCTTGGATTATTTGCATTGTCTTTTTTTCCCTTAGGTGCTTTTGGCGGGGTCCTCCAAAGGAGGAGGGGGAGAGAGAGTGAGAGAGAGCTGTTTTTTATTTTGTGTTTCTTGTTCTGTCATCTAGGTAAAGCTCCTTTTTGAAAATGCAGTGTGAGCACTGCTAAGGAGGGATGAGGAAAGGTGTCTCCAGAATTGATCTGTGTAGTGCCAGTTTCTAAGGCAGGAGCGGTGAGAATCAAGGGAGAGAAAGGTCAAAATGATGAAAATGTAGCAGTCACCAGTGAAAGGTGACTTGTGCAGTTTTGGCTCCTGCCTTGTCAGCTTCAACTCCCCTTTTGTCTCCTCGGCTCTCTGTGGACCCCATGTTTGGGGCTTTCCCCCTTTTGGGGGCTGATGGGAAAAGAGCGGGGGGGGGGTCAGAGGAGTGGGACTAGAGAACTGTGACAACAGCCTAAGTAAGGCAGCTTTTGCCACAGTTTGCTTGTTTCCTCCTCAACCAGACAAACAGGCTGTATTACCTTTCTACACAGGTATGAGAGCTCGTGAATGCTGTTATTACACTTGTTTAAGACCAGACCCCCAAAGTTCTCTGTCGCTGCTATTGTTCCAGGTGCAAAGACTTGGCCTGTGCACTTTGAAGGTGTCATCTTTACTGCCCAGCCACTTTCTTTGGCTCACCTCGTGGTGCCCCACCTCCATGGTGCTAGGAAAATGTGTTGGTGAGCCAGCCGGGTGAAAATCCAGGATGGGAGCGGAGGGGAGACGGAAAGGATGGAGGAAAATGATGGAGTTCATTCTGATCCCTTGTCTTCCTTTGGGACCCAAATATTCTCCCCTCTTTTGTGGAAGAGAAAGAGAGAAAAGGCCACTCGTGTCTGGTGTTGCCAAGGTATTTTTTTTTTTAATTCCCCAACAACCTCATTGCTGCCTCCTAGTGAAAGCTTTAGAACTGAACAGAGACCATTTACTGGGGAGCCTTTAAGGGGGAAAAGAAGAAACTGAATTCACACAAACTCACAAACTTTCAGAGAGGTTGTCTGTCTCTCCGTTTCTGATTCGATATATTTGTGATCACGGGTATTACGTGGCCGCAGGGAAAATACAGAGCCCACAAAGACTCTGCTGATCAAGGTATACAGTTCTCTGGTTGCTCCCAATCAAAAGCTGACAATATAAAGCCCATCGAACTTATAATTCTCTTTCAGTTTATTTTGCCTCCCCTATTCACTCAGACAGACTATCAGACAGACTATTCTCTTTCCTATACCTTGGTATTTTTCACCTGCAGGTAAAAAACAAACAAACACAAGAACAAAAATATAACCTCATATCAATTCAAGCATAAGATCTGTGAACTTTAAAATTGGATGTGCATTTTGGCACGTAAGAAAGAGAATGGCATGAAAACTCTGTGAAAAGCTTGACCAGATTCAGACAAGAGTACCACACCGCCTTCCTGTCACTCCCAGCTTACTGTGAGGGCCCTGGGTTGGTTGGGAAGGGTGTAGGCCAAGAATATTGATCCCCTAAAAACTGAAAATGGAAAGCAAATCTCTCCTGTTTTGAAATGTGTGAAATTTTACTTGGTGACGAGACAAACAGCCATTTTCTTTTTAGGTGTGGAAAGCACCTTTGTTTTCTACAGTTCAACATTCTTGGACTTAGGGACTTTCAGATGTGGTTCGTGTACTATCACTAAACAGGCAACACTGCAGTTTCTAAAACCACGTCCAAGGAGGCTTATGTATTTTATTTTTTATGAGGTATTGAACATATAAGCATATATTTCAATCACACGTACAAATATTTTTCCCACGGTAATAATTCATTACAATGGATTTTTAACTTTAAATTTGAAGAGTAGATTATAATTTACCTCGCCAATATAAATATCTTTTCTCAATCCTTATCTGTACATGTCAAGATAATTTTCACGATTAGACTGAACTTCATTCACAATGTTTAGTGAATGACGTTTTTCATATCTTGCATACCTGCGCATATGTTCTTTCATATGACAGTGTATAATGTTTTCATCCTGAACCCACTACACAAGTTGGGTTGAAAGCTCAGGGATGAGAATTCTGTAGTTTAGCATCACAAAACAGTATATTTAATATTCTAGTCGATGTAATTACACCTGCCGGTGTTTTAATGTAACTTTACGCAGAGTCTCTGAATGACAGAGTGGCTTTATGGAGACTGTAAAGGAATATGGTTCTACAGAAACCTGTCCAGTTGTTTGAGCAGCACAAGGACATAATACAAAGTAAACATTTGTAAATGTGATACTGTAAGACAAATACAGACCCTCCCCACCTCACTGCCATTTACATGTCTCTATGGCACAGCAACTAAAATTAAAGCAATAACCACTATTCTGAAAATGAGCAATAAAACAAGCCTAACTTTTAAAATAAATCTGATGGCCCCAAACATTTTTTATTTAAGTTCATAAAAACAATCGAAGCTTTGTGTCTGTGTGTCTGTGTATGGGATGAACATACATTGCAGGGAAGTTTTAAAGTGTTAACTGTGGATAGAACTCCCTACTTGCACACACCACATGGCTAGGTCGGATCCTAACTGCCGAAGAAAGCAGGCAAGCGAGTTCTCCCCGAAGGACAGGCCAACTTGTGAATAAAACCTCCAGACTGATCACACTATGAGTGTGCTGCAGCATACCAAGAAGTGATAAAAATATGCAAACAAAATCATGCTATTTTTGCATCGTGTCAATTATAAGGAAACTCTTCCTTTCTAAGGACACTGACCACATTAAAGCTATTCCAGTACAAAGTGATTGGTACATTTTACTTTATTCTTTCAGAGAGACATTTTTACACTTCCGGATTTTGAACACCTTCACCCTATCTGTGCATTTAAGTGAGACAGTGTAAGTTAACTGTACCTGAAAGAGATCAGCATATAGATGGCTCTGTCGACCAGAACAGAAACAAAACAAAACACCCAGAATTTTCAAAGAGCTAAACAGTCAGCCAAGGATGCCTATTTTCAGCCTGGGCGAGCTCCTTTTCGAAAAGGTTGCCAAGAGCACGCTCAGTTCCTCCTCAGTTATTTTTCACTTCACTACCTCTGACTGGGTGCATCACCAGCGCAAGAAAATGCGAGAAGCATCTGTTGCAAGTAACATCTGGACCTCCAAGGAAAATGAGCACTTTCTTCCTAGGAAAAATCTCCAACATTTTCTAGGGTACGTCCCCTCTTCCGCCGTAGTTCGAGAGGCTCTTCTTCTCGTGCGCGTCTCCTTTCTCCACGCAGAGGATCCCAGAGCCGCGACCAGTGCCAGGGTAGCCGGGATGACACCAGGGGTTGCCAAACACCAAACAGTGCGCAGAATCCGCGGCGCGCTCCTAGCTCTCCGCTCGCCTCAACCTGCTCTCAAGTGAAAAGGGGTGGGAGGAGGAGTATGGAGGGGGGCGGAGGGGATCCGGTTTAATTCGCGGTCCTGGGGGTGTGGGAGCGGGAGGAGGCTCCGCTGGTCCCTCCTCCCTCCTGGAGTCTTGGGCTCCACCTCCTCCGCATGCCCCCAGATATACACACACTCAGTCGCCGCTGGACATGCACACCCAGCGCCGGCTCCGGGCGCGTGCACACGCAGGTAGCCACACTTACCTGAGCCCGTGCACGGGGCTCGTGCCGCCTCGGGAGCGGCGGAGTGGCGGCCTGGGCCAGGAAGGGGCCCACAGTGCTACGGGAGTGGGGGAAGCGGGAGCAGCCCCAGCGCGGACCTGCGAATAGAGGTGATGGCGCGTTTTCCTTAAATCCCCTCCTCCAGCACCTCCGCCCAGCGCCTGCTCGGCTCTGGCCGGAGAAGCCGGGAGAGAGGGGCCCTGGGCGCGGCGCACAGGCGGGCGCACGCTCCGAGGCGAGCGCGCGGAGAGGGGCGCGGCGGCGCCGGCGCAGGAAACTTGGGAGAAGTTAGTTGCAAGTGCCGGGCGGCGGCCGAGAGGAGCCAGGAGCGGACGCAGCCGGAGCCCGGCCCGCAGCGCCGAGGCAGCGCCGCGCTCCACGTCCGGCGCGCTCCGGGAGCCTGAGGCAGCCGGTGCCCCTGGAGGAGCTCAGAGCGAGCTGAGCCGGCATGGCCCGGGGGACTACGGGAAAACGCGGCAGCTCGGCGAGCCGGGAGGATTTCCCCTGAGGCCCGGCGACCCCAGGCTTGCTCAAGCCTACAGCTTCCTTCCCGGACCTGCAGCCGGAGAGGAAGACCCGCGAAGCAGGTGCTGGGGAGGCAGGCAGCTCTCCCTCCAAACCCCCCAGCCGCTTGGGGGGGGGAGGGGTTCCCACCAGCGAGCCCTGCCCAGAGTCTGGAAGACCGGCTGGTGCTGCTGTATTTGTATTTATACCCATTGCTGCGCTCTGCGTTCCCTTGCTGTTCCCGGACCTCCTCCGCCCCCCCCTCTTCCTCCTCCCGGGCCACCTCCCCTCCTCCCCCACCCTCATCTGCTACTGTCAAATGAGAAAGTCACCGAGGAGAACCCAAACACTCCAGCCGCCGAGAGCCCCCTTTGGCACTTGGCAGCACGCGGCGGCGGACTCCTCGGCTCAACTTGGTGGGGTCTTCGCGACGCAACTTTCCGAGCTGCTGTGCATTTAAGAGAGAAAAGACCGAGGAGGAGGAGAGTTCTGTGGGGCAGCGACTACCTGCGGGGAGTTCGCGAGCAAACGCAGCCAGGGAGAAAGGACAAAAAGAAAGCAAAGGGCAAACTGCCACCGTGGGGTGGGGGCACCGCCGAGAAGTTACTGTGCCCCCGCGAGGATTTTCCGCAGCTCGGCCGAAGAGACCAGGGCGTCCCGGGGCGCGGCGCGGCCCTGGGCTCGGCCCCTAGCCCCCTCTTCCCGGGCGGGAGCGACTCCGGGGCGCGAAGTGGGGTGCAGCGAGCGCGGGCAGGCCGAACGGGTCCCCGTGGACAGCCAACATTGATTTCCTCCGGGCGGAGGGCGACGGCCCGGGCGGCGGCGGCGGGCTGCAGCCGCGGCACGGCGAGAGCATGTCCAAGCCGGTGGACCACGTCAAGCGGCCCATGAACGCCTTCATGGTGTGGTCGCGGGCTCAGCGGCGCAAGATGGCCCAGGAAAACCCCAAGATGCACAACTCGGAGATCAGCAAGCGCCTGGGCGCCGAGTGGAAGCTGCTCACCGAGTCGGAGAAGCGGCCGTTCATCGACGAGGCGAAGCGCCTGCGCGCCATGCACATGAAGGAGCACCCTGACTACAAGTACCGGCCGCGGCGCAAGCCCAAGACTCTGCTCAAGAAGGACAAGTTCGCCTTCCCGGTGCCCTACGGCCTGGGCGGCGTGGCCGACGCTGAGCACCCGGCGCTCAAGGCGGGCGCCGGGCTGCACGCGGGCGCGGGCGGCGGCCTGGTGCCTGAATCGCTGCTCGCCAATCCCGAGAAGGCGGCCGCCGCCGCTGCCGCCGCCGCCGCGCGCGTCTTCTTCCCGCAGTCGGCCGCCGCTGCCGCCGCCGCCGCCGCCGCCGCCGCCGCCGGCAGTCCCTACTCGCTACTCGACTTGGGCTCCAAGATGGCAGAGATCTCGTCGTCGTCGTCCGGCCTCCCGTACGCGTCGTCGCTGGGCTACCCGACCGCGGGCGCCGGCGCCTTCCATGGCGCGGCGGCGGCGGCTGCAGCGGCGGCCGCGGCCGCCGGGGGGCACACGCACTCGCACCCCAGCCCGGGCAACCCGGGCTACATGATCCCGTGCAACTGCAGCGCGTGGCCCAGCCCCGGGCTGCAGCCGCCGCTCGCCTACATCCTGCTGCCGGGCATGGGCAAGCCTCAGCTGGACCCCTACCCCGCGGCCTACGCCGCCGCGCTATGACCCCCGCGGGGCCACCTCGCGAGGACCGGTGTGCACACGTGTACATATGTATAGGTACGAGCTCCGCGGCCTCCCCGTGCGCCCTCCCGCGACTGGGGCCCCGGTTTGTATGTACATAAGATGTATAGGTGCAGGCAGAGGCGGAGATGCCAGTCGGGGCGCGAGTGGCAGAGCGCGGGAGTGCTCGGGCGAGTGTGCGTGTGGATTCACAGGATCATTTCAGACCCGCACTTCGGCAGCCAACTCTAAGGAGGGTGGTTGTATCCGACAGCAGTTGATGTTTGCTTTGCACTTCGGAACCTGTTGCGTTTTGGCCCACAGAGGTGGAGGAGTAACTGTTTTTGACAAGTTGGGCTTTCCAGTTTTGTTTGTTGGAAGTTTATTGTCGGTTTTGTTTTTGTTTCTCATCTTTTTTTTTTTTTTTCTCCTGGTCTGTGTCGCATGCACTCTGTTCAAGTGTTAGGTCTGAAATGGCTAGCACGAGGGAAAAGCTGATGTGTCATGAGTTTCTCGGAGCGAGATGACTCTGAGCAGCCTTGCTCCCTATTTGTACTATTTGACTTCGCGAATCTCTGTTCTCTCAAGCAGAACCCCCAGACGGGATCCATTCTTGACCAGTGACCGGCTCGAATATGGCCTTTTGTATGTGAGATGATCACGCTTTCTTTTGTTTATCACGTCATATGCAAATGAGAGCGAGAGCTCTTAAAAGCAAGGAATGCAAACAAGAAATGTGTATGAGATGAAAAGTTGTCAGTTGGATTTTAGCCCTTAAAAAAAAAAAAAAAAAAAAAGACTGCTAGGTTTCCCTGAATCCACTTGCTTGGATTTCTGACACAGTTTACAGAAAGATAAAAGGCACTGTTCCTATTATCCCCTTATGGCTGAGTTCACCTTAAGATTGTAAATGTGTATATGTCCGTGAAAACACTGAGTCTGAAAATGTGTTGTTGGCGTTGCCCTAAATTTGAGTCGGTTTTAGACTCTAAAGCATTTTGAGCAAATGTCAAAGTTAACTTTTAAAAATTGCGGGACTATTTCTAGAATCGCAATTTTATCTTAAGAATAAATCAGACTTTTTTGTCTGAGTGGTAATTATATATTTATTATTTAGCAAAACTGAAAAAAGAAAAAGACACCAGAATTGTTTTGACAGATGTCTCTCATTTTCAGCTAGCATTTCTTCACCAACTTGAACCGCTTAAATGTGTTTTGGAGTTTCCTCCCTAATTAGCTTATTTTTTAGATTACCTGCAATTCATTTGCAAATTATGATAAAACACATTTTAGAGAAAAGAACCTCAATTATAGCTTTTTGTTCCTTTTTTAAATGTATATATTTTGACTAATGTTTGTGAATGAAGTTGGCTAACATGTATTTAGTTTCATTTTGACTTTATGTAATATAAAGTTTTGAAAAGTTTAAGTATTGGTTTTAACCTTTATGTGTAAATGGTTTTCTTGTGTGATCTTCTAATTTAATATTAGACGTCTAAACTATATCTGTAAATTAGAATCCGACTATCACTCTGTTCATTTTTTTTGAACAAAGAGTTTAAATAAAGCCTGAACCAGGGAAAAGAGAAAATCCTCTATTTCTTGTTGAGTTCCTAACAAGATTTTTATCTGAATTGCCCTTACGTGCCTGGTCCAGGTGAAGTGTAAGGTATCCTGCAAAGGCAGCCTTTGTTTCACTTTTGAATAGATTTACTAGGAAATCTAAATCAAGCCATTGTTATTCAGAGCCAAAAACCTGATTTATCACATTTTTAATCGTGAATAGGAAAGAAGATAAAAAAAAAAACCCAAGTAGTTGTATTATCTTGGGGAAAAAAAAGCATTCATGAAGCAGTAGAACAGAGCCCATTGAAAA
>NC_141667.1:175030431-175032931 GCF_028749965.1 Puma concolor
CTCCTACTGAGATCGACCAGTAAAACCAGATTTCTTGAGGGAAATTACGAGGACGTCTTCAGACTCTCTTCACGGAATGATATTACTGGATTGTCAATTTCACTTGAACAGCCTCCTCCCTACCCGGCCCAGCCTTACTATTTTATTTCGGGATCACCCCAAGGTAATTAGCCACTCGCAGAAAGCTTGGAATCTCAAAGGGAGAGGCGCAGCCTAGGATAACAGAGACCAAGTGAGGCTTTTCAGATTTGGTTGGCTCCACTGGGGCTCCCTTTTTCATAAGGTCAGGAGTAGAGAGAAGGCTGTTTGCAAGAGGGAATACCTTTAAAAGGGCTCTCAGGAACCCAGGATGGGATGTGTGTGTCGGGGGAAGGAGGGGGGGCAAGCTTCCCAGAATATTACCTCCATGACACCGCAGGAAACTGTCCTCTCTAGAGTTCCCCGCAGGTACCGCCAACTGAGTTCAGGGGACTTTACAGCGGTTTCCCCATTTGCTCATTTTATGTTCAAAAGTTTGCGCGGGCGCGCGCGCACACACACACACACACACACACACACACACACACACCTGCTTTGGAGTGGACCCGGGTTCATTTACCGTCATATATAACGTAAAGCCCGGGTTTGGGAATAGCCGCCGAGATTCCGACAGACTGAAGTCATGCGAGCGTGCGTCGAGTCGGAGGAAATTGCGTGGAATTATGACTGCGCCCAAAAAACACACGCGAATTCTTCCCACCAACGTTTTCGCGAGCGCTCCCCCTCACTCTCTCTTGCTTAGCTGAAATTTTGGTAAGGCTGTTTGCCTGAATCACCTGAATGGTGGCCTACATGGCCTCACCCTGCCAGCATAGACCGGCTCAGTGGCGAGGAGAGAGAGAGCCTGGGAGAGCAGATAGAGAACCTTTTCAGGGAGGCGTAGGAAAAGTGGGTGCTGAGCGAAACGGAAGGTAGAGAGAGAAGGTGAAAGAAAAAGAACATGGGGATGAGAAAACGAATAGAACTGCAGCACTATTGACACTCCCTCTTGCCTTCGGGTTCAACACCTGGGAAAGGTGCAGCCGAGGGCGGGTGAGGGACAGGACCTGCCCAACAGCAGGAACCCCAGACTTCCAGACGCCCCCCCCCCCCCCAACCCAGACTCCTCTGCAAGGTCCCTGCCGGTTCAGCCCCTACTGAGAAGAGTCGTCCGGTTGGGGAGGGCAGGAGTGGGAGGCGACGATCACGCGGGCTCTGACAGGTTCCGCGTGGAACTGAGGGATCCCGAAGCGAGGAAGGGCCCTGAAGCCCCCCCACCCCCACCCGTCCTCAGCCCCTGCAACGCCCTCTCTGCGGTTGGAGCCGCCTTAGAAAGAGGAGTCTCTGGAATTGGGGCCAGCCTCTCCTCCACGAATTTAATCCCTGCAGACCCACAGTGGAAAACGCATTCTGTGCTGCCTGAAACTTACGAAAAATAAATAGCAATTATGATAGCATTTTAGAAGCGGGGTGAGTGCAAGCGTGGGACGTGGAGCTAAAGCTCTTGTCTTTTCCTGGGAAATCTGCCCTGATAGACCTTTAGGACAACCTGGGAGCTCTTCCCAGCTTCCGGCGAGCCTGGGGGCATAAATAAGGCCCTTAGCTAATCGCCCCAATCCCGCTTCTCAGCCACCGCCTCACTTCGGGGCCGCTTGGGAACTGGGCTACGGGACAAAAGCGTAGGCTGCTTTGCCCCAGACCAGGGCTTCCTCGCGCCTCTAGAGCCCAAGCCCAAGTTGGTTGTTCTTCCTTTCCAGGGACTCTGTTTTCCCCTGCAAACCTAGACTTGAGTAAGTAGTTAGAGCGGTTGATGAATATGTATTCGAACGGACTGTTTAAGGCCGCGTGAATAAACATGAGCCCGCGGCAGCAGCGCCCTTCACCTCTCTGGGAGGCGGGGAGACGGCACCCGCAAGTCTCGAATGCCTGATACCACCGGGACGGGGGTCGGCCGGAGCAGCGCTGAATCTCTCTGAGCCCCCACACCGGCTACACCCCCTCCCCTCCCCCCCCCACATGAATTCCCGAACGCACCGCGGGTGGCACAGGTCGGCGCGCACCCACTCCCCGGGGTCTTTGGAGACCATTTCCTTTCTCGAAAGCTGCCTTGACTTTTGTTACTGAGGTGCAGACTTTGGGAACCTAGCGGGTGGGAGAGGCGCTCTTCCCCCTCTCCAAGTTTTGGGCTCGCATTACTCAACGCGAGTCTCTGCTGCGCGCAAAACTAGAGAACCCTGAACTTGTCCCCGGGTCTGACGGAGGGAGGTCGTGACCCACCTGCGGGAGAAGAAAACGTCGAGCTTCGGGTTCCAGGGAGGGAACTGCCCTCGCCGAAGGCGGAAGGCGTTTGTTTTCTGATGTGGTGGGGCCGAGGGGAGGCCGCGGTGAACAACTACCCACCTACCACCCTTCCAAAGCCCCCGCCACCTCCCGCTGGGAAAAGTCGCCCTCGGGCCTCTTTGTCTCCCTGGAGCCGGGGCGT